>NC_142589.1:57393859-57698651 GCF_965207765.1 Zootoca vivipara | reverse complement strand
GTCTTGTGGCCAGCATGACTAAGCTGCTTCTGGCGAAACCGGAGCAGCACACGGAAACGGATCAACAGTAGGTGGCGCCAAAGCCAGTGACAGGAAGAGCCACCCTGTGACGGGTTGTAAGGAAAAAGGCAAGGAAATGGGGGCAGCCTGAGGTTGGTAGGGCAATGCCCCATTTGCCCTAAATGGACCAGCTTCTGTTGACTGAACAGCCTCCATGGATTCTGGAACTGAAAATCCAGGGGGAGAAGAGATTCTAGGTGGAACTTCCCAGCTCCACTTTAACCACTGTACGCTTTCCGTATAGCTTTGAAAAGCTGGTATCACTGGATCATCAGTTTTGTTGAACTAATTAAACTAAATAGTTTTAACTGGATTTTGAATAAATGCGCAATTAAGTGTTGCTGTTTTGAATTCTATTTTATTATTACATTTCTTAGTGGGTTGTGCAAATCGCTATTCTGAATAGTGCTTTTTGTAGGGTAGGGGGGCACTGAGGAGGAGTTTATGGAACCAAGGGGACAGTGGCCCAGAAAGGTTTAGGAACCACAGTGCCTGAATCTCCTTTTGCTCAAAGCCCAGAAGAGCACCCCCGGTGGTGAAGCTGAGAGCTACATTGGACAAAGGAGAAGCTGGTCTGTGTTTGGGGGTTTCCGTTCCCTTTTGCTCAGCTGGGCCTTCAATTAACTGAGTGGCTCGTTTCCTTTTCCTCAATTGACGTGACCCTTGTGCATTGTCAGGACAGGCAACAATGAGCTGTTTGCGGCAATGAATGTTATCCTTGAAGGGACAAGACAGGTGCTGATGTTTTAACAGAGTGGGGAGCCAGCAGGTCCCTGATTCCGAGGACCTTGCAATCCGAAAGTTCCCACCCACCCAATGCACTTGCAAGAAAGGAAAGCCTGGTGGGACAGCATCTGCTTTGTGTGGCAAGCAATCTCCAAATTAGTTCATTTTATCATTTGCTTCTGCTGCCATCAGGCTTCATGTCAAAGTGCCCCGTATAGCCTGAATCTTTTCCCAACTAGCCAGGTGCCTGGGGCAAAGCCCACAAGCCCACCTCACAAGGTTGTTGTGAGATATCTCACCAGGTTCGGTCCCCTGGTCTGCTGTGTCCCACCTCTTAGTTCCCAGGGCTCTACCCACTGCATCTCAGCCTCAGAGTGCCACCAGACTTGGTAGCCCTAGCACTGGGCCCACTGGGATGCTCAGGGGTCCTGTGTCAGGTGTGCCAATGCAAAAACAGAAAGCACCCCCCCCCCCGTTTGTGAGTTAGAATCCGACTCCTGCCTTGATGTGCCCATTTCTGTTGCTGCTTGGGGGGGAGGGGTGCACCCATCAACACTGGTTAAGGAGGGAAGAGGCAGTGACTGCCCTTAGAATAAAAAATAAGGATTTTGCAAAAGTGTCCCTAATTTCATCTTGGAGGAAATGAAAATGCTGCCTGCCAGCAGTCGGTTAGAGCCGGCAGGGTTAGAGCTAGGCTAAGCCTCCCCTCCACACACTTCCCTCCCCTCTAGAGACAGCTGCACCCAGCCCAGGGGCCTCTCATTGTGAGACTTATCGGGACTCTGCCAACAATTGGCAATTCGGGAAAGCAAAGGCCCAAACAATCCGGGAAAGCAAAGGCCTGAACAATAAGCGAAAGCGAAGGCTCAAACAATCCCCTTTCCCCCTTCCGCTGGGGAGCGAGGGTTAAATATAACGTTGCGGTAAGATAGGGGCGATCTCAGACAATGGGGAGCCCTGAGGTCTGGCTGGGCCATAGGCTGCTGACAAATGTGTGCGAACAGCCCGGCCAAAGGAAGCCTCCCTCAATAGTTATTTGACAACTTCCTGTATCCTGACATTGTCACCCACCTCCAGACACACTTCCGCGGGATCCTTCACGAGACAGGACTGGGGGCTTGGTATCACCACACTTGGACTCACCTCCCAGGCACCCCTTCGCTGCCCAGTGACATAACCTGTCCTGGCAATGTGTATTGTTGCAAAACTCGTGTGCCTCCCTCTCTCTTTTTGCTGAGCGGTAGCAAGCATCCAAGGGGTTCCAGTCACTCACGCAGGGTCTGTGTTCCTCTGGAGAATTGAGACAAGGCGGAGACAGTCATAGCTTTAAGAAATAGGGTTTATTCACCTGTTTACACCTTCAGTCTGCCTGGAGGGAGTCCAGATTTCACAGCATGGTCATTTCTCACACTGCGGCACAAAGGCGTGCAGTAAAGTGATTTTTTTCAGGGGAGAGGGTGAGACAGCTCCTTGCCAAGGGTGCAAGGGATCCTAGGTGCGCCTCTAGGTGAGTACTGCAAGCTGTGTGGCCTGTCGGAGAATCACAGGATTGAAGAGATGGGAGGGATCCCAAGGGTCATCTAGTTCAATGCTCTGCAATGCAAGAATCCTGCCCGCAGTCATCCCTGGATAGGCTCAAACTACTAACCTTCTAGTTACAGGTAGGTAGCCGTGTTGAAACAAAATAAAAAAAAAATCCTTCCAGTAGCACCTTAGAGACCAACTAAGTTTGTCATTGGTATGAGCTTTCGTGTGCATGTATTGGAAGAAGTGTGCATGCACACGAAAGCTCATACTAATGACAAACTTGGTCTCTAAGGTGCTACTGGAAGGATTTTTTTTTATTTTGTACCAACCTTCTGATTAACAGCCAGATGCACTGACCCATTGTGCCATGAGTCTCTTTAACAATAGCAACAAAGTTACAGGTAGGTAGCCGTGTTGGTCTGAGTCGATACAAAATAAAAAAATTCATTCAGTAGCACCTTAAAGACCAACTAAGTTTTTATTTTGGTATGAGCTTTCGTGTGCATGCACACTGACAAAGTGTGTATGCACACGAAAGCTCATACCAAAATAAAAACTTAGTTGGTCTTTAAGGTGCTACTGAAGGAATTTTTTAAATAGTAACAAAATAAGTTTCTGAAAATAGTTGCATTCTCCGATCTATCCGTATAATTTAACTGTTGATTTCTGTTGCTCCCGGCCCAATGGATAAGTTGTAAATTAAGAAAGAGGAAGAGGAGAACAGATACAATTTAGTTACACATTTTGTAAATAAGATCATGCCGTTTAAAGAATATATATTATTGTATTTAGCCCCAGAACCACGTTAAGTGACCAGTGGTAGCATTTATACATACATACATACATACATACATACATACATACATACATACATACATACATAATTTTATTTGTATGCCACATTTCCACAGCTGAAACCATACTCAAGGCGGCTTACAACATGAAAAAATACTTAACTACTACATAACCAAAGTACAGTCATACCTCGGTTTAAGTACGCTTCCGTTTGAGTACTTGCAGTTTAAGTACTCCGCGGACCCGTCTGGAACAGATTAATCCACTTTCCATTACTTTCAATGGGAAAGTTCGCTTCAGGTTAAGTACAGACCTCTGGAACCAATTGTGTACTTAAACCGAGGTACCACTGTAGTCATAAATGAAACATTAAAAAATACATGACCAAACCAAACGATTTCCACATAAATCAGAAGATCTGAAACAAAGATACAAAAAACCATGGCAACAACAGCAACCCCCACAAACACCTCAGCCCCTCCCTTATAGTTCCCCCCCGCCAATGCTTCAAAAATTTCTTTTCTTTGTTTTGCTTTTATTTCTCTTTGTGTGCATAAACAAAAGTGAACATGGAAGATCAGAATGGTTCTTGGGTAAGCAATATTAAGAACTCGAACTCAAAACCCCCTTTAAACGGTATGTCCATTGCGTCTCATTTCCTGGTTGCCAGAAATGAGATGCATCAATGGAAAAGGGAGTCATGTGGAGGCCACTAGGGACTGTGGCAGGAAAAGGGGACAAACTGTAAGCCAGATTCCCACGGTGTCAGGGGAAAGGGCAGAAAAGGAGCATGAGAGGGGAGGGGGGGAAGCCATGAAGAGGAGGGAGGGACAGTGCATCCCCCTGGGAATTCAAGAAGAATGTGATTCTGGGCTTTCTTCATCTGTAGCATAGCTCTCTTTTTGCTTGACGAGGTGCTTCCACCTTCTCATAAGAACCTAGGAGGAGCCTGGCTACTGGCCAAAAGCGCATTTAGCACAACATTCTGTTCCCACGGGGGCCAAGCAGAAGCCCCACTTTAGTTTTTTAGTGCTTATTCTTCAATAAGTATGTTTAGGACTGGCATAGGCTGGTCCTCTCCCCCTTTCTTTAAAATCATCATAATCATGATGTGGGGACAAATGAGAATCTTTTCATCTCTCAGATGCATATACAGTGGTACCTCGGTTTATGAACACAATTGGTTCCGGAAGTCTGTTCATAAACTGAAGCGTTCATAAACTGAAGCGAACTTTCCCATTGAAAGTAATGGAAAGTGGATTAATCCGTTCCAGACGGGTCCTCAGAGTACTCAACCTGAAGCGTACTTAACCCGAAGCATGGGTGTAATTGGTTCCGGAAGTCTGTTCATAAACTGAAGCGTTCATAAACTGAAGTGAACTTTCCCATTGAAAGTAATGGAAAGTGAATTAATCCGTTCCAGATGGGTCGACGGCGTTTGTAAACCGAGAATTCATAAACCGAGGTGTTCGTAAACCGAGGTTCCACTGTAAACTATTTCATTTGCAACAAAATAAAACACAAAATCTTTCCAAATGTTGAAAGGAAGGCTAGAAATTTGGGGACATTTGTCTCCTCCCAGAGAATGTTGTTGTTTTACTTGGTTTTTCTGTTAAGGGATCTGAACTAGGAACTGAGGTCTTAGTGGAAAATCTTTCACCCCCTCTGAGCCTTCTTTGGAGTACAGCCAGCCTTCCAGAATTCCACTGGGAAAGAGAAGACCAGATTGCATAATTCAGCCTCCTTTTCTTTGGCTCTAAATGCTTGGATGCATTTTTGTTGTCGGAAGTATGAAGGGAATTCTAGGGCAGTCGTTTGGAAATCTGTTTCCCAGAGCCACACTAGTATGAGTTGAGAGGAAATATATTAATGAAGTGCTGCTTGTAAGCTTTAACATCCCAAATGGCCTGGAACCTGGGACCACTATCTTCTATATTTTCTTGCCCATATCCTTCATGCATCATCTGAGGCCTTGCTCCAGGTTCCACCAGGATGGCCAGATATCCTGCTTTGCAGAGAATAGTCCTCTATTTGAAAGGGTCTCCAGTCCAAGTCTGCTTTAAAGATAAAGAATGGGTAGAGCGGAATGAAGGGACACAAAGCAGTTTTAACAAGGAGAAATGGCAGGGAAGGGTGCAACCATAAAGCTAACACAACAAAACCTCACTCAGCTCCCTTCTCAGTGTACTCAATCCCCCTCTCAGTTGTACCTCCTGCTCATTCTACTCAAACCCCTGCCATTGTTTAAAATCACTTTTTGGCCTCTCATTGTTTCAACATCTCTGCTTTATTCAAACCTCTTATTTGAAACCTCAATTTTCCTCTGTATTTCTCCATCCCTGCTTTACTCAAACTTCTGTTGTAGAAAAATAATTATTTTCTTCTCAGTGCTGCCCCCCCACCTCTTTACTCAGACTTTTGCTGTTATTTAAAACAGCCACTTTTCCCCTTTCAGTGTCTCTCCCTTCTCACTGTAGTCAAATTTCTCCCTCTTCCATTCCTCAGCTGCCACATCTTAGTAGAGAGCTAAAGGATGCGCAGCCGTCAAATATTCCATTGTAGGCAAATTCTTTACTCAAACATCTGCATTTTTAATTTTAAAAAAATACCATTCACCTCCCAGTTTCCTCCAGCCCTGCTTACGTTTACTCAAGCTTCTTTTGCTGTTTACCCCCACCCTGACTTAATGAAATCCACAATACAGTGGTACCTTGACTTACGAAGACGATCTGTTCTGCGTCCGTCTTTGTAAGTCGAGGTTTTCGGATGTCTAAGCGCCGCTTCTGTGCATGCAACGACCGCGCACGGCAAAAAGACTTCCAGGGTTGTTGACTTCGGAAGTCGAAGCGTTCGGATGTCGAGGTATGACTGTAGTGATGAGGTCTACAAATCTTCCAATGGGGGATGTGCGATGACAGCCTTACATTTTTTTGTATATCAAGAGAGATGGAGAGATAGATAGGCAGACAGACAGATAATAATAACTTTTTCATATATTGAGGGGATTTATAGGAAGGGGGCATGGCCTTCAGATAGCCCCTAGGACCAGAGGGGCACATTCAGCTCCCAGGTGCCCCATATATATAGACAATTCTGAAACAGATGAACCAATGGTCTGACTGGGGGGGGGCGGAGGGGGGGCGGAGAAGGGCTGTAGGTTAGTAGTAGAGCTCATGCTTTGCATACAGTAGATTCCAGGTTCAATGTCAGCCATCTCCAAGTAGGGCTGGGAAATACTCCTGTCTGGCACCCTACTGCTACCGGTCAGTGTAGACATTACTGAACTAGATGGATCAACTTGGTATAAGGCATCTTCCTGTGTCCCAATGACTCCCACAAGTAGTTTCTGAAGCTCTGTTCATGCATTCTGTGAAATTCCTGGCTTGGGTGATAGGGATGGTGCCGGACATCTCGGCTCCCAACTTCTACTTTCTACTGAAGCTCCAAAGAAGTAGACATTGTGACCAGACTCTCAGCATTTTCCCAGGGCTGCTCTAAATTGCTAGCCTACCTAGTTTAACCTGACACTCCCTGTGCCGACAGTCCCATGCCACCCCTTGCTTAGCAAAGGCATCCTGACCTACTGCGAATTTATTTAGTGACAAATTCATTTCCTTTGTTTATTTTAGATAACTATCTCTATAGTGCCATATCATTAAATGTCAGGGATGTGTACAGCTATAAAATGTAAAAACACCATTAAAAACAAGACATATCAAGACAAGATGTGATCTTTCCAATATCCACCCTTTTCAGTCCCACAGGGGTGAGAGAGAGGGAGTTGGTTTTGTGATTGTTGGTGGGATTTTTTTTTAAAGCTAAACAAACAGTTTAGCAGAATATTTTGGTAACTGTCATTTTCGGAATGCACAAGTGCTGACAAGTGATGGAGGGGGGGGAATGAGTGTTTTTAAAAGGGACCACTCGGGAATGTTCTGTGGGAACAGAACATAAGTTTATGTAGGAGTCGCCTGATTCAGACCAGAGTCCAATATCCCATTTCCAGGAGTGGGCAGAGCGGTGGGGCTGGGAGTGGTGGGGCTGCCCTCCCCACAGCAGTGTCCCTGTTGTTTACTGTGACAGTGCAGCCTTATGGGAGGGTTGGGCTGAGGGAGGGGCTACATGTGCACAGGAGCACGGGATTCGCTCTGCCAATGTGCCCCCATACAGGCATGCCCTCACCACTGCCCTGGAAGGAACAGCAATGCCGCTGCCCAGAGGGCAATTCTGCACCCTTGCCCAGCTGTTCCTGAGAGTGTCCGGACAAGCCAGATGCCTCTGGGAAGCTAACCAGGAGAGTATTGTGTCGGGGGTGGGGGGTGGGGTTGCTCAGCCTGGGTGATATCCTGGACCCCTTCCATGCCTGCTTAGAATCTAGAAGAGACTGCTCAGCCCGTTTTAAATAGTTGCTTCTCACTGTTAATGTTATATGCTCTTTGTAAACCACTTTGATCGGCATTCACCTAACCAGCCCTATCTGTGGTAGCCCTTCACGAGGACTTCCACTTGTACATTTGGGTTTTCCTCCTCCTTCTGCGTGCCCTGGCACCCCTTGAAATGGGCTCTGGGCTGAACCCCTAGAACAGCACACAAGGGAAAGAGAGGGGAGATGGTTCCATCTAACAAAGTTGCTGTGCTTGCATAGATAGAACCAGGGGAAGAGAGCAATGTTGAATTCCAGCAATTTTTCCTAAATCTGCATAGATACATACAAATTGGCATATGCGTATTTTTCAGTTCCCTTTTTTATTTTGTAGTGACATCCTAGCGCTGACCCACAAACATGTTGCAGTTTTTTTTCCTGTGCTCCCACAGAATCGTGGCGCATGTACAGCCCTCTTCTGGGTTTTCAAACACTGCCGGGAAAACATGCCCATGGAAACAGGGCAGGGGCAGGGGTGGCACCCATATTAGCCGCTTTGTCCCGATCTCCTCCTTCCAGCTACTTTCTGAAGCAGAGAGTCCTTAGCTCACTGGTGGAGCATCTGTGTCACTTGCAGGAAAGTCCCAGGCTGAATCCCTGACGGAACGGCTGGAAAAGGCTCCCTGTCTGAAACCTTGGAGAGCCTCTGCTAGTCAATGTGGGCAACACTGAGTTAGATGGGCCAATGGCATGGCTCGGTATCGTAAAGCAGTTTCCTGTGTTTCTGACCGAGAACAACTCTATCCCCTGCTTTTTTCTCTTTACATCGAGGAGCTCCGCAGCTGCTGAGTTGCAAGAGAATGGGTGTTT
This sequence comes from Zootoca vivipara, assembly GCF_965207765.1. Lineage (NCBI taxonomy): Eukaryota > Metazoa > Chordata > Lepidosauria > Squamata > Lacertidae > Zootoca > Zootoca vivipara. Next base: position 57,690,310 of record NC_142589.1, on the reverse strand, counting down.
CGTCACCCTGCGTTTTTTCGTTTCTCCCAGCTGGTCTGCATTGTGATGTTCTGCTTTGTTCTCTCTGCTCCCCTTTTCTTTGCCTTATCGTGAAGCTGTTTCCTGCGGGTTCCGAAAAGAATGAGCAGCAAAGGGGAGTTTATCCAGTAGGTCCCACCCTGGCTTGCTGCACAAAAGGCCCTGTAATCATTGCGGCAAACTTTGTATTGCAGAGAGTTGGGGGGTGGGGTGGAGGGCAGACAAAAAGAGAGAGAGAGAAGGAGAGGGGGAAGGGAGAGGAGAGAAAATAGCAGGGCGAGGGGGGGGGAAATAATAAAATAGCACCAGTTAGAGGAAGATGGGGCAATTTACATTTCTGCACACTAGCCTCATCATGGACAGCCTCACATAAATTTATTATTTTTTGCATTTGCCTCCTACCTAAGGAGCTCAAGGTGGGATATATGGCTCTCCCCCATATTTCATCCCCACAACAACCCTGTGGGGTAGGTGAGGCTGAGAGGCAGTGATTAGACCAAAGTCACCCAGTGAGCTTTGCGGCCAAGTTGGAGATTTGAATCCTGGTCTCCCAGGTCCTGGTCTGACACGCTAACCACTACACCACACTACTCAATGCAGAAGTGACATAAGAACTGAAGGTCTAATCCTGCCCCCGCAAACAACAATCAGTCCATTTCCACAGCATGATTGTCACATATGTCGATTTCTCCTAAATTAGTTTTTTTAAAAAAGAAAAATCTATATGAAAGTATGTTTGAATATGAATTAGGGCACCATATGCCACTTTGCCCCTTATGAATAGGAAGGACACTGGAAAGGGTACCAGGAATATTTCTTGGCCAATACAAACAAGTTAATAATAGAGATAGCAGCCAAGTATCTCTTCTCTGCTCAGAGGCCTTGTAAGACTATTCCCTCATTCTTACTGCAATTGGTATCACTTTTTAAAAAACTATTTTTTGTATTATATAGCATTTTCAACATGTGTATGTTTTATCCTTTCTATCATATTGCATCTTAAACCATTTAACTTCTCAGGCATTTGGGAACGGGCTATGTTTCTTGCTAAGGCTTTTAAATAGCGTTGTGCTGCTTTCACGATCTGCATTTTAATAGATTTGTTTTCTTAAAATATTGTTTTAACATCTATTTACTTTTTAACTACAGTACTGTACTTTTTTTTAAAAAAAAGCTTTTTGTATTTTAACTGTGTTGTTTTAATTTGCACAAGCTCCCTTGAGTCTCAGTCTGGGGGAAAAGGAAGAATATATGTTTTGTTTCAGCAGGACTGTGGCTGTATAATAAATGACTGATCGATTGATACCAGCCTGGGAGGTGCAAGTTAGGTCCTAGGCTTTAAAATGTGGGCCAAAGAAAATCCTCTGCCATTCTTAACTGCTGCTAAATGCACTAGGTCCATGAAGAAATCTCATCCCAGAGATCTTAAACCAGTTTTGTGTGTGTGTGTGTGTGTGTGTGTACACAGACTGGAAAGCTTGGGGTTAGTACTGTTGGCCTTGCAGGTGCAACCCAGAGCTCTCCTGTCCTCACCACACCCTGGCAAGCTCAGTGGCACAATGGAGAGGATACCCCAGATGAATATAGTACGTATTAACTTAATTCATTTATATAATGCTTAAGGGCCGTAATGGCTGCTGAACAGTTTGCAAGCATAAAATCAACTACACACAGATACACACACAATTAAACAATAGAACAACCCCACCAAAACACGAAAATAAACACCCACAATTAAAATGTGCAATAAAACAAACCAATTAAAAAAACAGCACAACAATTAGAACAGTTAAAACAGAAATTAAAACAAAGCAGGCGTCTCAGGAGATATGGGGAATGTTTGTCTAACAATTGGTTAAACAGTCTCTCTAGCTGCCAAAGGGAACTTTGGAAACTGTAGCTCTGCCTGGCGAATAGGTGCCCTCTAACCCAAAAAGCCCCCTGCATGTCCCAGGATTATGGCTGTTTAAAGTGGTATGATACTGCTTTAACTGTATTGTGCATATGGGGCTGAAGCATCCATGCGAATGCATGCAGGATGCATCCACTCACTTGTGAAGATCCCGAGGAAGCATGGAGTGGGGCAACGGGATACAGGATTCCTGGAGAATAATAGTATGTGGGATGTGGTAGTGCTCAATACCCCCCCCCCCGAGAAGTCCATAAGAAGTCAGAAGTTATGGCGGGGGGGGGGGTGGAATGCAGGGGAGTGCAGCTCCGAGACATTTTTCAAAGCAAGAGCTACGATGCCATCAGCTGCAGTGCTAGGAGAATTGGTGGGCGCCACCCACCCTGGCCTGGCATATAAATGAGGTGATAATGAGGCTTTCAAGTTTTACTGTTTGTGATGTACAGCATAGTGGAATTCAGAGAATGAGGCCGGTTTGCTCTTCCATGTCTGTCAGATGATCCTAGCAAGCTGCGTATTGTGCTACGCATTTCTACTTGGGTGTGTGTTGTCTGATGCGTATGATCAACACTACACCTTTTTTTTCTTTTACCCTCTCCTTGGGAACATGGCTCGGGGTCGTGGTGAGTTCATGAACCTCTGTGCCACTGGGCAGGTTCGAACCCTGTGCTACCACTTCTCTCTGTCTCGCGGGTTAACAGTGCCGGACAGCTGGGAGCTCTTGATCTCTTGCCAGTCGGAGTGCAGGGGGATTTTGTCGGGTACGATGAAGGCAGAGGAAATGCCCCGTGAAAAGGTGATGTCGCAGATACCTCCGAGGACTCTGGCCAACTGCAGAGGGACGGCTGATACATTTATTAGCTGACATCTCTGTTTTTGCTGCTTTAGCACTAATATTTTCCTTGGCAGAATTGAGAACGGGGGTAATGCACTCCATTTTCATATCCCCCCCTTTAACCAAACAGTTCCAGCAAGGTGGAAAACAAGGCTAAGAGAACAGATTTGCCTGCAGAGATACCTGCTCCGGGGAGATTTCCCATTGCCAAATCTTGTCCGTAATAGGTCCATCAACAGTCTTCCACTGGCTTCCTATTGTTTGACTGTTATGACAGGATTCGACCTCGCCACTCAGAGGCCAGCTCTGGTGCTCCAGTGGCCCCTCTTTGGTCTCCAAGAATAACACAGACAGACTCATTTCTGCAAGAGGCAGTTTCCAGGGGTTCAGCTGGGAGCTGAGAAGGCGGTGGAGGGGGAGCTGGCTCCACGTACGAAATTAACTACCTTGGCCCAAGCTTGATGCCTTCCCTTCGAAGTGTGGGCTGCGGCAGAGGGGTGCCTGACAATCCTTATGTAAATACAGTTGTGCAGCTGATAAGAGCCACACATAGAAAAACAACTGCTGGCTGTTGTTTTTGGAGATGCCACAACCCTGTGCCAATTGGGTATAACTTTATCCATACGCTGAACCAGGAATTTATACCTTCTTTTCAACATCAGGAGACTCGGTTCCAGAACATGAGAAGCAGCACTTGGGAGGTTTGTCTCTGTACATTCACAGAGTGCCCTGAGTGTACTGGGCATCCATAGCCAGTCCTTCCAGAAAGAATAGTTTCCACATGGACACAGGAAGCTGGAGGCGGGGGGGGGGTCCCACAACCTTGCCACTTCAGTGCAAAGATTTCTGCTTGCACAATAGAACTCTGCCCTGCACCCCCCTCCATTGACTGCAGAGAGTTGGGGGGGGGACCCCAGGACAGTTTTAGGGGGCACACAAGAGGAGGACGAGAGAGGGGGGGGGACTCAAAGCTACATCGGATTCTACCCCAGCTTCTACAGAGACCATTGGCCCATCTCATTCAAGATGGTCTGCACTGACTGGCAGCTGGGTATGGGGAACAAATTGATTCAGTTCACAATGAAAAGTGAATCTTCTCTCATTTCTGATTTCCAAAACAGTGCACAAACTGAAACACAGCCCTCCTTCCACATTCACATTTCTCTGAATTTTGCAGTGCAACCAAGCAATCTGTACAAAAATGCATGTATTGGGATAAAGTGTGCATAGAAATGCACATATCGGTGAAAATAACATTAAAAATGTGTCACGTGAGGAAAAGCTGCTTTGCCAAGATTTGTATAATGGGGAAAATTCCATGCAAAAATATGTATATTAGGAGAAATTCACATGGAGATACTGATGAATTTTCACATTGACGAGAGAGAGAGAGAGAGAGAGAGAGAGAGAGAGAGAGAGAGAGAGAGAGAGAACTGAATGTAAGAATGGAAAAATGAGAAAGAGAAGGCAAAAACTGACGGATTCTTCCATCCCTACTGTACTTGCGGTGTGTAGTTCCCCAGGGCTTCAGGCAGGAGTCTTTTCTAGGCCTTCCCAGGGATCCTGGGAATTGACCCTGCAAAGTATGTGCTCAACCACCAAGTCATGGGTGGAGAACCGTCTTGGCTCTATGGATGTTGTTGGACTCCAACTCCAATCCTCTTCTGCCAGCATAGCCAATACTCAGGGATAATGGGAGCTGGCATCCAGCAACAAGTGGGGGGATAGGTTCTCCATCCCTGCACTAAGTTGTGTCTCTCAGTTTCCCAGTTGAAGAACATGCTGCCCTTCCTGTTGTGGGATAACCAGCCTCATCATACCAACATACTGAAGTCTAATTAATGTATGAAGGGGTTAATACTATAGATAAACTTGTACTGCCAGGCTTAGCTATGTTTACACCCCTCACACTGGGAGGAACCGAGTAATCCAGCCTTTGTTTCCCTCCAGCCTACCTGAGAAGCTCAGTGTGTGAGGAGGCATAAGCTGGTTGCTCCGAGCTCAGACTGTATGGCTCTCACAAGCAACTCTTGATTTCCTATACCAATAATTTAGGAACTTTCACCACTGTAACTAAGCCGAATTTTACTGCCTGTGCAACTTTTTCTGAATGCTGTATCGAAAAGCACATGAATCTGACTTTTAGAGAGTGAGTTTGTAAGTAAACCATTATTTTAAGTATCAAATATGTGGTCTTTTCTCTATGCTAGGGGAAGATGGAAACTCATTTTAAAGGACATAGATATATCCACAATTCACTTTGCTGCATATCTTTAAATTTTAAATCTATGCTGGGGTTCTCTCACCAAAGAGTACTTGCCCCAAACCTGGATTCTCCTTTTTATACCTCTTTTTTTCCCTTCTCACCAACACGCAACTTCCCATTTGAGAAACGTGAGTGTAAAGCAGGACTGCAGTAATAATTCCTGCTCCTGAGCTACATTGCATTCATTTTGAAGGATCTTTGTAGCCCTTCGGGGTTTAGGGCTTTGGCTCAAGGATAGTGTGCCCTGAAAAGCAACAAGGGTCCCAATTTTGCAGTGAGCTGTATGTGCAACTTTTGCCGATCTGCAACATGAACAGGAGTGGGTTAGGGAGTGGGCCTAGCTCCTACACACTTACCCCCAAACCACCCTTTATGGGGGCTTCAAAAGCATCAACAGCAGGGGGGTGGGAGCCTTTTTCACCACAAGGGCCACATTCCTTTGTGGGCAGCAAATGGTTGCAACTTTGGGTAGGTGAAACATACTTTCTATAAATATGTTGGGTATGGTCTCATTAAATGCCAGTTATTTTAAATGCCAGCAATTTGCTTATTCTTATATTTTCAGCCAACCTTCCTACCAACAGGTGTGCAATGTAAGACAAAACATTATTTTAAAATGCCCCACTCCCAAGCATCACCATATAAAAATAGTCCATTTAAAAATATCAGGAGATAAAAACAGCAGTGCAAAAATAAAATGAAACAACCACTTCAGATTCCTGGTCCTTCAAAATCCAGGAGACAGGGAGCTGCTTCAGTGGAAGAGATCCAGAAATCTGTGCTTAACTCCGCCCCCCCCCCGAAATGAAACCAATGTAGTGCAAAACATCTGGAGGGCAGCAGGAGTTTAAGACTGAGTTTGAAGGTTCTCTTCCAGATGGCTCTGTGCTCATTGTTTGGGCAGGTCAATGTCAGCCAGAGAGATGGTCTTTTTGGTGGTGGCATGCAGCTTCATTGTATAGCCCCCACTTCAATAAGATGGAGAAAAAGCTTTTCTCTGTCTACTTTCTCCTTTTCTTGCTTTTGTTAGCTTGCAGCTGCTCATTGTTATTATTTATACAAAATGTAAACCAGCTATTTCAATAGAAATATGTATGAAGATAATGAAGATGATGAAGAAGAAAAGTTGTGCCACATTTCTGCTCCCTCTGACTTCAGCCTAGAAGGGAAAAGGCGCATCTCAAACTGCTCCGAGCAAGTTATTTTTAACCTAGAGAGAATGTACTGTGCTGGAATATTTCAAGTCCTCTAGTAATAGAAACAGAAAACAATACCAGCGTATCAAGCTTTGAGGCTTATCTTGAATCCATTTCCACCTATTATGTGGCTAGCAAAGAACACAACTGTTTGGGACGAATGGGCCTTTTATCAGCAGGCTGTCGAGAAGGCAGGAGCAGAATGAGGTGTGTGTGTTGCGACAGGGTTGGGCAGGGGAACACTATGTGTGTGTGCAGTGGTGGGAGATGTACCAGCAAAGAAACCAGCTGATATTGACTTAAAAGGGAATCAAGGAATAGGAAGAATTGGGAGGGGGAGGGGGAGGGGGAGGGGGAGGGGGAGGGGGGAGTCTTTTCCTGGACTTCTTGGGGATGCTGAGAATTGAATATAAGACCTTCTGCATGCAATGTGTTTGCTCTACCACTATCAAGTCAGATGTGGGCTCCAACTCTCAGCGGCTCCAAGCCAGCATGACCAATGCTCAGAGATGATAGCAGTCCAGCAACATCTGGAGGGCCACAAGTTCCCCAGTCCTGGTGTGGTACAAAAGCAGACTGGGATGAGCTGGAACTAGAGGAAAGAACCGATTGCTACAGCTAAAGGAAAATGTAGTTCAGAGGAGTCTTTACCATAGGGCCTAGTGGTGCGTTGCGCCAGGGCACCGGCCTCTAAGGGGCGCTGGCGGGGCGCAACCAGCCACTAATCCCTATGGCTCCGCCTCCGCCGCCTCCACCTCTCCCTTGGCTGCAGGAATCAGCGGGCTGTCATCAGGCAGCGGAGGAGGAGGCTGCGGTGCCCCGGAGCCTCGCGGGGTTCCGGCTGTCTGGCCAGGACTCTGCACCACGCCTCCTTCTCCTTTCCCCCGCGCTGGTGGTGAAACCTCTCCGGAGGCCGCGCTCTCCCCTTCCCGGCCCTGCAGCTCTCTGTGCGGCGATGGCTCAGCTGAGGTGGAGCCCTGAGGCCACTCAGTGAGGGGGAGGCGCCGAGCGCCGCGGGACGCGGCGGTGGCGGAGGATGAGACACCATGGTTGGGGCCTTGCGGGAAGGCGCACCACACTCCCCAGGAGGCTTCGGTGCTGCTCTTCCCTGGCCAAGGAAGCCAGGGGATGGGCCGCGGCCTCCTGCGCTACCTGAACGTGCACAGCTGAGGAAAGTGCAGGTGATGCAGCAGGCACACGTGTGGGAGAGTGGGGGGGGACCCCCGGGGTGGGGGCACCCTAGGGATCCCTGCACCAGGGCGTGATATAAGCTTAAGACAATACTGATGTAGCTTCACCATATGGAGAAATTGCAATGCTGCTATTGGCATGGCAGGGCGGGGTGGGGTGGGGGGACACAGGAAGGAGGAACTCCAGGGCAGAATAGATGCCAGGTACAGGGAACTTGGTTCTCTCCAGATGTTGCTGAGCATCACCTCCCAAGACCACAACTCCCATTATTCCAGACTATGAGTCTTGCTGGCTGGAGCTGATGGAAGTCAGAGGTCAATGCTACGCAGAGGGCCACAGTTCCCCCTTCTGCACTTCATGGGGATTGACCAGCCCTAGCTTCTTCAGTAAAGGGGCTGTGCAATGCCCTTTAAGATTGCATACAAGGCTCTCGTTTTCAGGGCTCGGTAAAAGAAACGAGAGGTTTTGTCGACAATTCAATTTAGGAACAATAGATAAGCAATGTGAACCACTTTAAAAGGAAAAGGACACACACTTGGGAAACACTGGGGGACTACAGGAAGATATCAAAGATAATGTAACAGTTTCAGATCTGTTTAAAAATAAAATCAAATCCAGCATAGGCTGCTCATGAGCAGATGCAGGCACACAATTGTAATTTGACTAAAATAAATCGTAGACTCAGATGCTAGAAGCTAAATAGAAAGGGGAAAAAGGGGGGGGGAATAATCTGAGCATTCAGAGCAACACACAGAGGTTTATAAAGCAAAAAAGACTTCTGAATACACCATTAAAAAGAAAGACTAGAATCATAGAATCAGATGGAACCTTGAATGCCATCTAATCCAGCCCCTGGATGTTGGAAATCTGCTGGGACAGCATCCCTGTCTGTGCCTCTTACAAAGAAAAGCTCCCCACCTTCCAAAGCAGTCTGTCCTACTCTTGGGCAGCTCATACCAACAGGGCATTCTTCCTGACATTTAGAGAAAACCCTTTTGCCATTTGAGCTGGGGCTCTGCGGAGTCCCCTGATGCACCTTCTTAAACTCCATTGACCCAAAATGTACACAGTTCTCTTAATGAGAAACATAAGAAGTTGCCTTACACTGAATCAGATCACTGGTCAATTCTCCAGGTGGATGAGGAGCCATTGACTAGCACGCGTGGTGTAAGGGGCATCAACCTTCCTCAAATCCACTTAATGGCAATGTTATAAGTTTGGATGGGGCTAGGGGTGATGGTGGTCAGTGAGGATGGTATCTGGGTCCCTTCTAAACCTGTGATCCTGTATCTGGGAGAGTAGCATCCACAAGAGGAAACCTGCCAGACCAGTTTCTTTGTCAATGTAATGGCCTTAGCAGGTCAACTAAGTACATAGCACTCACATCTTAAAAAGTGAGCTCTGTTGCCATAGAGACAAACTGGTGGGCATTTCCTCACCTTACCTGGCTGCTCCCTGGAAGGACAGATCGTGAAGCTGAGGCTCCAATACTTTGGCCACCTCATGAGAAGAGAAGAATCATTGGAAAAGACCCTGATGTTGGGAAAGATTGAGGGCACTAGGAGAAGGGGACGTCAGAGGACAAGATGGTTGGACAGTGTTCTCGAAGCTACGAACATGAGTTTGACCAAACTGCGGGAGGCAGTGCAAGACAGGAGTGCCTGGCGTGCTATGGTCCATGGGGTCACGAAGAGTCGGACACGACTAAACGACTAAACAACAACACCTGGCTGGGTACCACATCATCTTAGGATGGAGAAATAGGGTGGCCTTTGGCGGATGTGTTTATGAGAGTTGTGTGAGTTTTGGCTGATGCTGGAAGCTGGAGGGCAGAGCCATGCCTGCTCTATCCTGGACCCAAAGCTGTGGCTGAAGACTGTGGCTGAAGATCTGCTGCTTCCCTATTAGGTTTCCAGAGAAGTTAATGCTGTGAATCCTTTCAGCTGTATATATGTGCAAACCAAACCACACACCCGAAAGACCCCACAGTCTTATAGGCTCATGCATAGCATATTATTGACCTAGGGAAAAAGACAATGACAGCTGGAATAAGATGTTTCGTATTTTGCAGCAGACAGGAATAAGCTCAGAGGACAGAAGAATAATATATAATTTATACCCAAACTAGAAAGCTATCATTAGTGTAAATGATATTTGAGTGAAGAGCTGAAATGCATAGACAGATCTGTCAAGGGTGCTCACAATCCCTTGTAATGTTTAACATATTCATAGAGGCTGCAATTAAAATAAGTAGCAGCAGACGCGGGCATGAGAATAAATGCGAAAGAAAGAAATTGACCCTGCTTTGCTGCTGATGTAGCAGAAATGGCTGACACAACTGGAATGCTGCCAAGTAAAATGAAATAAATTGAAATGAAATGAATCCAGGTTTTTCAGGACTGTGGCTTTAAAAGGATGGGAATAAAAGAAACATATTAATCATAGCATTGTAGAGTTGGAAGGGGTTCCCCAAGGGCTGTCTAATCCAACCCTGTGTAATGCAGGAGTCACAGCTAAAGAATTCCTGACAGGTGGCCATACAACCTCTGTTTAAAAATCTCCAATTAGTGTTTCCCACTTTCCGAGCTCATCTGTTCCACAGTTGAAAATCTGGAGCAAAACTTGTAGGGGCTCTCCCCTCCTCACTTAATCTCTACAACACCATGGTAAGATAGGTTAGGCTGAGAGGCAGTAACTGGCTCAAGGGTCAGTGGGGATTTGAACTCTGGTCTCCCAGGTCCTAGTCTTAAGCACTCTAAGCACTACACCACCTTGGCTGGAATGTACAGCCCAGTGTACAAATGAAAGCAGCATTTCCATTTGTCCTACCTTTTTTGTCTCTGACCCCACCCACTGGCATGCAGCCCCTGGCAGGTAAGTCATGGTGAAATGCAGCCACCTGGCTGTAAAAGCACCCCCCCCCGGGCTGCTGTTTTTTGTTTTGCTCTTGAGGTAGAATGAAGTTGTGAACTGCCTATAATTTATGTATGTTGCAAATAGGGGTAGGAAGGTTTGTCAATTTCTGTTTCTCATTTTTCCAGTCATGTTCCATTCCCCACACTGTCGCATCAGTTTGGGATTATTATTATTAAGTCATATTGAGTATTCATCAGCCTATTTCAAGCTACAGTCATACCTTGACATTCAAATGCTTCGACTTCCGAAGGTTTCGACTTCCGAAGTCAACAACCTCAGAAGTCTTTTTGCCACGGGCACATTCTGCGCCTGTGCAGAGCGGCGTGTGCGGTTGGCGAAATTGCGCTTCGCGCATGCGCTGACCACACGCTTCAACATCCGAAAACCTCGACTTACGAAGACGGCCACGGAACGGATCGTCTTCGTAAGTCGAGGTACCACTGTATACATTTTTGCTTACTATACACACATTACCAAGGCAATTTTCTTCAGTGTAAGGCTTTTCTGTATAGTATTATCACTAGTACACATATCCCTTGCATCCTGGCATATACGGTATGCTTTTGTACCCGTTACTTGATTGGTGAACTGCAGTGCAACATTTGGAGAAGTGCAACTTTCAAAGGGCGGCTGTGCTTTGGTTGTCATATATAGTATGTTCTTTTTGAAGCTGGATCTGGGTTACTAGCTGTTGGGGCACCAGTTAAATAAGCAAAGGAGCCCTCAAAAGCCTGGCTACACCTGTTGTGAAATACAAAGCAGTTTCCCCCTCACTTCTCAGAACCTGCTTTTTAATTTCAAGCACAGAGTATGTAACAAAGGGTTCAAGGAGCACTCTTAATGCACACACAAGATAGTCATGTTTTTCTTTTAATTTGAAAAACAACAACAAACATACCACTTAGAATACCACTAAATGTATTCCCAATTTTTCTACTTGCGCCCTTGCTTTCCATTCAGCATTGGCCAGTTTGGCAGTGGGAAAGTAAGCTCTCCATATTACATGCTGGTTGACATCAAACCGGCAGATACAGATCTCCTTTTCACAGCTTTATCAAGAACAGTTCACTGGAGACCGAGAAAATCAGCTTGCCCAACATCCTGCTGGTTGGGATGTTGGATGCTACTAACGGAGCTGCCATATTCTTATTTAAGCCAACACTTCTTATGCAAGAAGTTGCTGCAGATAAACATTTTAAGACACCCCTGCCCTTTGTATTAGTTCAGAAATGGATAAAGACCTCTTCCCAAGGCAGCTCAACAGGCATATCCTTCTGTGAGATTCAGGTGAGATTCCTACTTTTAACTTTAAGACGCTGCCTCAGCAACAGATGCAGAAGATCCAGCTTGCCTTTTCAGACTCTACAGGATTTGAGATTGCAATAAATTAACACAAGGGGACAGGAAAGCAAAACAAAGAATCCAGGACAGAGATTGGGCAATACAGCCATACTTAAAGATACATATATAAAACATCTGACATCTTAAAAAAGAGAATAGTAAACAGTGTTTTATGACTTAAAGCATCATTCTACATAGTGGGGTTAAGCAGGGGGACAGACACTGAACCCAAGAGGACCAATTGTTATCCAGTATGGGGTGGGGGTGGGGTGGGGGGCTATATGCATTGGAACGTACATCAAACAAAAGTTAACAGCCACAGACATGCCACTAGTTTCTTGACAGCCCAGTGGACCACTGTCTTGCTTTTGATGAAAAAATGACACTTCAGAAAATGATCAGGAGGCAGGTTTTGATGAATTGGTGAACAAATGAAATAAAACCTTCTTTAGGATGTCTTTGGCAGGGGTGGCTAATGTACGGCTCTCCGGATCTAAGTGGACTCCACCTTCCATGAGCCCAAGCCAGCAAATGGTCAGGGATGTTGGGAGCGCTAGTCCAAATATATCTGGGGGCACCATGTTTGCTGCCTTTGGTCTATAGAAAGGTGCCCCAGGACCAGAAACCTAAATGGCAGCCAGTGGGGAGTTGGGGGTGGGGTTTAACCCTGAGCAGTTTGTAGGAGGGAAGCATGTACTTTGCTGTGGATCTTCAATTCCAAAAAAGCTATCAAGTTGGAAGTGCAAAAGTCTTTCAGATCAAGTGCTAGTGGTTACATTATACAGTGAAGGTGAACTCCGTAATACGGCACAAAGCCTTCAGGGACAGTTTCCAGTGACAGTTGCCATCAAGGAGCATAACATGCAAGAAATAACTGAAAAGTACTTAAGCCACACCAACCAAACTCTATCAGCAAGGAGGCCTGCTTGATAAGCTTGCTTGGCAGGAATATTCCCTAAAATGCCCGCTTGCGACAGGAACTCTGTTTTTAGTCCAACATGACTCTGTATATGGCTCGCTGTTTTGCTATCCTGCTCAGACTTCCTGTAAACCAGGGAGTTGTACAGAAAAGGAAAGAAAAAATGATAAATGAATGTCATACAACATCACCATGTTGCTATCTGGGAATAGACGCCACAACAGCAAGCCTCTTCCCACTGATAACAAAAACAAACACTTTCCTCTGTGTCTTCTGCACTAGGATACAAATCATCTTCCAGAAAGCAAGGTCAACTCCTGCACAGTGCCAAGCTGGTAGAGGTGCCCGTTCCTCCTCCTTCCCATCAGGTGGTTGCTGCTACCTGTCCTAACACAAAAACAAGACCAACAAATGCCCCTCCCCAATCAACCAGTCACCCTCCGACACTTGGATGACTGAATGTCCGTGAACCAGCCATTTCATTGGCCCAGAAGATGTCCCATGGTAGACTCTACCTGGAAGATTCAGTTTATGTCTATATGAAAGCCAGGATAGCCCTACTTGGTACAGCAAGTTTCACATGGTAGAAAACAAGGTGGCCCCTGAGAAGAACTTTTGAGACATGGCTACTTTTGTCAAAATCGGAAGGGAGCCATCCATTGCCAGGAAGGCTGATTAGCTGAGTAAACCCAGAGTTGCCCCAAAGGAAGACAACATCCATCTTCTGTAATGGTTGCTTTGCTTGCTAGACATATTGCTTCTTGGAAGCACTGCTGCTAGGCCGGCTTGACTGCCTTTCCTGAGAGAGATGGGCTATGGGGGCTTCTATGGTAAAGACGTCAGGGGGCTTATTCCTGCCTTGCAAGGCCAAGGTTTCTTCTGTGTTGAAGTTGGCCCAGTTCTGCTCACTGGAAAGTTTGTTGTATGCCTGGTAGGGTGGAGAAGGCCTCTCATTCATTGGGAGGTAGAAGAAAGCCTTGTCGTGATAAGCCTCCTCAGGCACACCGCAAAGCTTGTTGGGGAAGCTGTTGGCCTCACAAGGCATGGGAGGAGCAGAGGAGGGGGAACAGCAGTCTCTTTCCTTGGTGTTGTGGAGCAGGCTCTTGCAGCAGAGATGAAAGAGCTCCAGAAGGTTGAGAACGAGGGAGATCAAGCCCACCACCAGCATGAAGAGGATGAAGATAGTTTTTTCAGTGGGGCGGGACATAAAGCAGTCCACATGGTGTGGGCACGGGGCCCCCTGACAGACATAGTTGGCATGCATTACAAAACCATATAGGTACCACTGGCCAAGGAGGAAGCCAGCCTCAAAGATGCTCTTGAAGACCACACTAATGGTGTAGGTCCACATCAGAGGCCCGCGGATTTTAATCCTCCCATCCTCCGCCACGTAGATCTTGGCCATCTTCTTCTCCACCGCCATCAGCATGGCTGTCACCTTGTAATCCTTAGACTGCAGAGCCCGGAGCTCACTCTCTCGCTCCTTCAGCTTCACCTCAAGCCGGGAGAGATAGAGGACATGCCCCAGGTAGACCAAGGTGGGTGTGCTGACAAAGAGGAACTGCAGGACCCAGTAACGGACGTGGGAAATGGGGAAAGCCTTGTCATAGCAGACATTGGGGCAGCCGGGCTGCTTGGTGTTGCAAACAAAGTCCGACTGCTCATCTCCCCACACGGACTCCCCGGCGAGGCCCAGGATCAAGATGCGGAAGATGAAGAGGACTGTCAACCAGATTTTGCCGATGACCGTCGAGTGCTCTGACACTTGGTCCAGTAACTTCTCCAGGAAGCCCCAGTCACCCATCTTGTGCTAAGGGAAAGCACAATACATATTTTTACCACTTAAAAACCACTATGCATTACTTGCTATGTGATACATAGCCACACAGTGAAGAAGAAGAAGGAGTAGTAGTAGTAGTAGTAGTAGTAGTAGTTTGGATTTGATATCCCGCTTTATCACTACCCTAAGGAGTCTCAAAGCGGCTAACATTATCCTTTCCCTTCCTTCCCCACAACAAACACTCTGTGAGGTGGGTGGGGCTGAGAGACTTCAAAGAAGTGTGACTTGCCCAAGGTCACCCAGCAGCTGCATGTGGAGGAACGGAGACGCGAACCCGGCTCCCCAGATTACGAGTCTACCGCTCTTAACCACTACACCACTGGTGAAGTTTTGCAAATATTGTTTCCATAACACCATTCAGCGTAGCTGGTGTTTCAGACTAAAATTAACAGGGAAGGTTCCTGCCCCAAAAGCTTACAGGTGAAATTTTAGATCAGGCATCCCCAAACTTCGGCCCTTCAGATGTTTTGACCTACAACTCCCATGATCCCTAGCTAACAGGACCAGTGGTCAGGGATGATGGGAATTGTAGTCCAAAACATCTGGAGGGCTGAAGTTTGGGGGTGTCTGGTTTAGATAGCTAACAGCCAGAATGGGAACTTGTGCAAGTCTCACCCCTAGTGCCCTGCTATTGTGGAAGTGAAGAGCAGCTTCTAGGTGGGTCTTGCTTTCAAAATAACAAGGGGCAGAGAAATCCAGAAATGTTTCAGGCTCTTCTACACCTGGACAAGGACAATCCTTACAGAGCACCCCATTTTTAAACAACAGTTTTGGGATGGAGACGAAGTGCCAGTTAACTGTTCCCATGGTCTACACCACCCTCTCCACCTATCTATTAACAAGATACTATGAGGACTAGAATATTGCCTAGCCAGATTTTTCACGGACATTGAAGGATGAAAGCTTTAAGAGTAGAGTTTAAAGCAGAAAAGTACAGATATATGCATATACAAATTTTGGACCATAGTGATGTTAGGAGCCTAAAAAACACTTTTAAAAAATACCAGTCCTTTGGAAGAGGTTTGGAAAAGTCCTCAGCAAGCAGGGAGAAAAGTCAACTTTACAAGAGAAGGGCCTTGTTTTTCTGCTGTGGAACTTGAGGCAGTTTTAATAGGGTTTTCAAATTGTCTCGCAGTGAGGCACTGACAAGACCCAGACCTCCTTAGCTTCAGCAATCTTGGCCCATTAAGTGTCTTAAGACCAGGCCCTGGGACCAATGTGAATTAACCTACTGACCTGCAAATTAATCCTAGAAATTGCCTTGTGAAGGAGAAAAGGCAACAGTCAAATCCACACCATACCTGTATATTCATGTTGTTGGGCTGAAGTTTTGCAAGAAATTGTTGCATAAAAAATAATAAAAAATAAAGCACATGATCCTACGACTCTTATACTACTTTCACAGTCCTGTTTCTTGCCCAAGGAATTAGGAGGAGGGAAGCTTTTTAAGCATGCTGGGAATTATAGCTCTGTGAAGGGTTCTCCTAATAGCACCCATGACAAACCACAGTTTTTTTTGGGGGGGGGGGAACATGACTGTGAAAGTGGTATAAAAAAGCTTTACATGTTTGGTGCGGATGTCTGGTAAGAAGATCCCCTGTGCAGGGAAATTCCTAATAGTCTCATCGTTTTCAGAACATTTAGGAAAAAAACCACCATGCTATATTTCTACCAAAGGGACCAGACCCTCACTTCCCCTGATCTTAGAGCTGCTCAGCAGTGGAACAGACTGTCTAGGAAGGTAGTGGACCCGATTTCACTGGAGGTTTTTAAACAGAGGTTGGGTGGCCATTTGTCAGGGACTACATTGCAGGGAGTTGGATTAGATGGCGCTTGGCATACCTTGCAACTCTTTGATTCTATGATCTTTCGGCACTTAGGAGACAAACCGCCCAATATGAATGCTGTCCCTTTAGGGTTCTGTACCGAGAAGCCAAGAGAACCACAACCCCATACCTGGGCTTAATCACACCATTCATCGTTACCCTCAGTTTCCCATAAAAAGACAACAACAGCTAGAAAGATTAAAACTTATTGGGAAGGGGGGAAGCAAGATGCTGAGCAGGCTGACAAAATATACAAAAGAGAGACCTTTGAAAAGCTACTCTCCTCTGCTGTGTTCAGCTGCTCTGCAGGAACTTCCCCTTAAAGCTAACTTCCCCCTTAAATTTAAAATTTTGTATCAGACAAGGCACTTGTGCTTAAAAGCAAGAATGCATACCAAGCTTTTAGCTGGAGACAGTCCACATCTATGAGCAATAAGGAGCTCCTGCTGCTGTAAGAATATAGGAAGGTGCCTTATACAAATTCAGACCATTGCTCCACCTAGCTCCATATTACCTATACTGACTGGCAGCAGCAGTTCCTACTTGGAGATGTAGCTGGGGACTGAACCTGGGACCTTGATGCTCTCTTGATGAGCTACAGCCATTCCTGCATTCTGGAGCTTTTCCCCACCCACGCGACCTTCCAATTACTTGTTTTTAACTTGGCAATTTCATCCTGCAGCTCTGTCTTAGGTCTCTTCAAAAACCATGCATGGAGCTACTAAACATGGGTATTTTTCAATGCAAAGCTATATTCTATCGTAGATTTTTACCACCACCAACTTTAAAACATAAACAGTGATTTAATCTTAAAGACAGAGGGACAAGTCATAAAGTCCACAGACAACAAATGCCAAATTGCTCACCTTTTAAGCCCTCTCTCAGCCTAGTACCTCCCTGGAGGCCACCACAGCCCTCTGTTACTTGCCCCTAGGGTTATAAAGAGAAAGGAGCAGGCAGGCAATCAACAAGTGTCCAGTCAGGGGCTTGATCAGCCTTTAAAGCGATAGCCTTTTCAACCTCACATATCAAAAAGATTGTCCCACTCAACAGAGCCAAAGAAGGAAGGGGTGTGGGGGCGGAGCAGGTTTAACACTATCAAAGGGTTAAATTATTCTAGAGGAAATTCCGGCAGGGCAGGTAAATGTTTTTCTCCTGCTACTACCCAGAACTGCCTATCAAGGATAAGTAAGAAATCCTCAATGCTTGGAAGAAACGCAAGCTATCTCAGATCAGGGTTGCCAGATGGAAGGAAATCCTGTTCTGCTCCTGTGTCTTTATTGCCTGACACACATCAACCAGCAGAACTTTTCACGGCGTGGAGGAAAACATGACTGCTGGCTAATGCATGTGTTTCAAGGTGCTACTGAAAGCATGATGACAGTGGCAGGTTGAAAAGTTGGCAGCCCTATGCCAGTTTGGTGTGTGTGATCCTATCTTTATTATCTGGTGTTTTATTTTCTGGCTGAGATTCCATGCACCGGAATTTGCATTCTGTACTGGGACTGAGGCTCAGTATACATGGAGTAGACATGCAAGGATAAGAATGTGCCTCTGAGCACATGCAGAGTGCTTGCTCCGCCTTCCACTGAGTACATGAGGACTAGCAACTACCGGTAGTTGCAGGCCTGTATGGGAGACTGTGCCATGCAAACCCTCTTGACAGGAGGAGGGTAGGACAAAAATATAGCAAACGACTAAATCATTCCAAGGTTCCATGCAGGTGGTATTAAGGAAAAAGAATACCAGACCAAGTGGAAAGAACTCACAGGAAAGTAGGAACTAATAAACGAATAAAGTAAAATAAATCAAAGAAATGAGCCCACTACTTCTGAGGCTGTCCAACTAATTTGGAGATTGGGCCAAAACAAATCTGGGGAAGGGCTGTAGCTCAGTGGCAGAGCACCTGCTTTGCATGCAGAAGGTGCCAGGTTCAATCCCTGGCTTCTCCAGGCAGGGTGGGAGAGATCCCTGCCCAAAACCCCGGAGAGCTGCTGCCAGTCAGTGTTGACAAGAAGACAGACCAAGGGCCTGACTCGGCAGCTTCCTATGTTCTTTCCCCGACTGTGGTACTTACCAACAAGTAAAATGCAAGTTCTCAGCATACAAATCCAAGTTTTTGTTTTTGGATTACTGCCCTTCTGAGTTTAGTTTTGCTCCAGAAGAGAAAGGACGCTGTGGCAAGAGAGCACAGAACCCTCTTGCTGTGATCCAGGAAACTCCGTGACTGTTCTGAAGAGCTTGGTGGGGAAGTTGACTACAATAACTCCAGGATGAGTGCAGAGGGGAGGAGCTAAAGGACACGGGGAGGGGAGGAGTCCCTGTTGTCAAAGGCTTTGGGCTGGCTCTCAGTTCTGTGGCATTACATATTATGATCCTCCAAGGGGCAGCTGGTCGGGCAGGTGGAAAAAGAAGGGAAACCAGGATAACTTCACCTGCTTCCTGGCTGGAGCCATGAAATTATGGGAGAGGAGAAGAGACAGCAGGAGTCCTAAGAGAGCCTTGGATAAGCCCGGTGGCCTTGCAGGGTTTAGCTGCTTTCCTTACAAACAGGGGCAGGCTGGGGGAAAGCTGTAGTCGGGGAAATAGGAAGCATAGGAAAACAACGAAGACTGAAATAACAAGCATTGCCCATTGTGAAGCTGTCTGGGCCAAGAGAAACAAGAGGGAAATCCTGGAGAAGCGGAATTTGCCGGCAATTAACTAAGCGTGGGAATCGGGAATGAGCTAGGCCTCAGCAAGGCCAGTGGCAGTGGGAGTTTATTGTAGGGGGGGGGGGCTCTGATATTATCTTTTGGAAATTAGCAATGCAGCATGGTTTCCACCCCCCACCCCAGCCTGGTCCTTGGTGTGTTTGCTTAGAAGCAAAATTATGCTGAGGTCAGGAGTTTGGCCCCTTCAACAACAAATAAACTGCAATCAGCCAAAGGACAGGTGCCCTTCATAATTATTTGCACTCGTGATGGTATCACGGCAGTTATGCTCAATAAATGTTTGCCACAACAAACATTTCTGGGTGCTCATAGTGCTTAGTTTGCAACAGCTGCATGTCTCATAATTTCCTGGCGGAATCTTGTAATTTTTGCACAACAAATGTTCTGGGGTTTTGTTTTGCTACAAGAAGAGTTTGGATTTGATATCCCGCTTTATCACTACCTGAAGGAGTCTCAAAGCGGCTAACAATCTCCTTTCCCCTCCTCCCCCAACAACAGACACCCTGTGAGGTGGGTGGGGCTGAGAGACTTCAGAGAAGTGTGACTAGCCCAAGGTCACTCAGCAGCTGCATGTGGAGGAGCGGAGACGCGAACCCGGTTCCCCAGAATACAAATCTACCGCTCTTAACCACTACACCACACTGGCTCTCGGGCCAGCAGTAATGGGAGAGGCAGTAATATGGGAAAGGCACCACAGAACTACTAATAAAGTGGAATGATCTGTGGATGGTCTAGTATCAATCTATTGCTAATCCTCTATTATTGCATCAATGGCCTGTTGCAGTATGTAGTAGCCCTCAGTATGAATCAACCTGAAATTTAAGAGAAGAGATTTTTTCTGGGAAATGGTTTGTGAATTCACCGCAATTTTTTTTTTGCACCATAGGATGCACCTGACCATAGGACGCACCTAGTTTTTTAGAGGAGGAAAGCAAGAAAATACTTTGCCTTTTTGAATTGTCCTAGGCATAGCAGCCAACTCCTAGAAGCCTAGGTGCCTTTGCCCCCCCCCCCCCAAATTAAATATTTGAGGAAGCTTATTTTGCAAAGGGGGAATGCTCCATTTTTTTTAAAAAAAGGATCAGCTCAAAGTTTTGCAGCTTTTTTTGCAAATGGGAAAAGCCCTGGTTTTTTTTTTTGGGGGGGGGTGTCAGCTCAGTGTTGTGCATCTTTTTTGCAAAGGGGGAAAGCTCCATTTTTTAGGATCAGCTCAAAGTTGCTGAGTTTCCTTGCAAAGGGAAAATATCCTGTTTTTATGGGGTTCAACTCACAGTTCTGCAGCTTCTCTATGAAAGGGACCCATTTCTACAGTTTCCAGACAGATAATCTAATCAGCCAGTCACATGTCTCCCTCTGCAGACAACAATTGAGGCTTGGGCAAGGGGCCGGGAAGGGAGCTAGCTCTCTTATCGCCCTCTCCGATCTCTTGCAATCAGCTGCTGAGCAGGTTCCTTTCTCTTTCCCTCTTGTTAGCCTTTAGCTCTTTCTTTTCTTTCTTTTTTCTTTTTAAAAAAAAGCAAGATCTGCCTTTAGCCCCTGGGCAATTCGGCTCCAGTCAGCACACATGCGCTCCATAAGACGCACAGACATGCCCTCTTACTTTTTATGGAACTCTTATGGAACAAAAAATATGATACCTCTTTTTTTTTTTTGCCACCACCCCAAACTCCCCCTTGGAGAACATTCAGGAAAAGGAACCCCCCCATGTGCCTCTTAATTTCACCACCTGCATAATTTTGAGAGGGCATTTTCACTCAGCCTCGAGGCCCCTGACATGGGGGCCTGATGTGATGTCCTGATGTTGCTCCATGTTTGGTCTCAAAAATGGGGTGGGGTGGGGCTTGGCCCATCTCCCAATAAAAGTCTGAGGGGGCCCAAAGGGCCTCAGCCCCCTGGAGCCAGCGCCTATGGCTCAGCCACAGACTGAGTCACTTTTTCCTAGGATGAGACTGAATGCAGGCAGAGTATTTTTATAAGTAAGGAAGCAGTGCCACCTCCTGGGCAAAAGGTATGATTAACAACAAAGTCCTGAAGTCTAGTTGAGCTGTAAAGGTAAAGGTACCCCTGACCATTAGGTCCAGTCGTGACCGACTCTGGGGTTGCAGCGCTCATCTGTATTAGGACCAAATTAGGCATAGTGTGGATGAACCAGGATGGTTTCATTTATTTAAAGAACTTTGATCCTGCTCTCCAGCTGAAAAGGAATCTCAGGGCAGCTTACAATGATCAAAGTTATGGCCATGATAAGACCCTGGTTTCAGGTTCTACTCAGCAACTAATTTGCAGGGCCCACTTCAGGTTGACTTTGATGATGGGGCGAGGTTGTTCAACCCTTTCCTCACCTTTGTTTTCAGCAAAAAGACTGACCAGCCTAACCAACCCCTAGGTATGCCTTGTCTCCAGGTAGGATAGGGAATGTCGCCTGCCTGAATGCCTCCTGGAAAGCTGCTGCCAGTCTGTGCTTACAATACTGAGCTAGATGGGAAGGGGCTGCGGCTCAGTGGCAGAGCATATGCTTTGCATGCACCTGGGACATTCTGCATGCAGTACATCTGCACTACCACTGAACTATAGGCTTTCCTGAAAATCCCCATGACTTGGGGAAATGGGGAGAAAGTGGCGGGCGGCGGCGGGGGGGGGGGTAGGGTTTTTTTTCTTTTTGCTGCAGAAAAGCTGTGAAATGACAATTTTCTCTTGTGGCCACTGGGTGGCAGTGGGACACCAAACATTTAATAATACAAATAAGGTAATTTCACCTTCTGAACTTGGGGGGGGGGAATCCCTCCAGAAAATTGGTGCATCTGCTGTTTTAAATAGACAGCTCTCTCTCTCTCATAAATAAACCCTTTGCTGAGTTAAGAGAACACAGTGATCTAAAGGCTGAGGTGGAATTAAATATGGAGAGGCCCCTAAGTCACCATTAAAGTTTTAAGCTGCCGTCCTCCGAAGGTGGGTCATCACAGGGCTTTTGCTGAATTAGCTGTTGCTCCATCTGGGCTACTGGATGTTTGCAAAGGGAAACAGAGAGTGGGGCTGGGGGCAAAGGTTAGACGGCGGATATAACTGGAATGAGACAAATTATTCTGAATGGACATTTGAAGTGAAACGCAAAAATTAGCGTAAGTACATAAAAGGAGCCCTCCTGGATCAGGCCAGGGGCCCATCCTGTGCAGGAAGAGCAACTGACACTGGTGCTATTGAAATAGGTGCATGGCTCGCAGGATAGCCTGAGAATCTGAATCTCGGGGTTAGGAACTTTTGATTAAAAAAAAAATTGCCTATATTGGGCTTGGAAACAGTGGCTTGCCTGGAGCCAGAACTGCACCATCCATTTAAAACACACAAATCCTAGGAACTGTAATTTACCCCTCACAGAACTACAGTTCCCAGGACCCTTAGAATATTGGGAATTGTAGGGCTTTTTGTGGCACGTCATCTGTTTTACATGTACAGTGTGGATGTGACCTAAGTTCCGCTAGGGAGTTGGTGACACAGGCAAGATGTGGATTGAGAATTCATTGCTGAGATGCCCCGCCAGCTCCAGGTTCTGGGTTTGCACAAGACTGCTCTGGGAATCCAAGCATGAGCATAGCTGCCAACAGCAGATGCCATAAACCCAGAACTTACTGATTTGAGGTGGTGATGGGCTTTCTTGTGTACTTCCTTCAGTACATATGTCAATATCTAAGCCAGGGGACCATTGTATCCCTTGCCACATACCTGGCTACAGGTAGCAGAGCCCACCTGCTGTGTTTTGAATAGACTACATTCAGACCTCGGTTTAAGTACACCTCGGTTTGAGTACTTTCAGTTTAAGTACTCCACGGACCCATCTGGAACGGATTAATCCACTTTCCATTACTTTCAATGGGAAAGTTTGCTTAAGGTTAAGTACACTTCAGGTTAAGTACAGACTTCCGGAACCAATTGTGTACTTAAACTGAGGTACCACTGTATTACCTTCCAAGAGGTATTAACTCCTTAGCTTGCAGCATCAAGCAAGGAGGTAAGGAAAGGCTGCTGCATAAGTCACTCAGCATCCAGCAAAGCTGTTGGGTAGGGGCTAGAGAGCAAGTGGGGGGGGCCACCAGAGTTTCCCAGGTGAGCTGCAACCAGTACCTGGGAGACCTCTTTAAGAGGAAATGAAACGGAAATTCCTTCAATGTCTTTTTGGTGTGTAATATTTATTAAGAGCTGGTGAATAATTGATGGTGATGTCGGCTTCCTGGGGCAGGTTGGCTCTTGGTTAGATAGTATTAAAGTTTAACAACACTTGGCAGCTGCAAAGTAGGACGTGCACCCAAGGTGTGGTCTTCCTAACACTGTGTGGCAGTGAGTGCCGAGTGTCCCTGAGCTGGCAGGAATGCGAGGGCATGAATCTCAGCTTGATGGAAATGGGTCTTAGCATTCACACAATGAAGCCAGGTTCATTGATTACATGTCATACTTTCATTTTGGTCAGATCCCTTCATTCTTCTGTGATGGAGCTCAAGGACTGCAGCTCCAATGGGGTCTTCCAGCCCGTCAGAGGCTGCCCATTGGGGGTCTGTTTCTTTTAGCCAGGAAGCCACAGCAGGTGCCTTCATATTAGCTACAAACTGGACCACAACTATTCTCCAGCTTAGATTTTGGGGTTGGAAATATCTATTTCAGTGGGGTTCAAACAAAATAAAAACCATTCCCTTCTGGTCACCTCTTTTGATCCTGCTTGGTGGCATCCTACCCCCTCCCCAATGGCTGGCAAGTGTTGGTGCTTCAGTGATAATTTACCTCCACTTGCTGTTTCTTTCATCACTTCTGGATCAGCCACAGTATTACTGCCAGCTAGTCAGGGATCACGTACAGTATAGATCCCTGACTAGCTAGCAGGGGCGTTGAGATTAGTGTGCTACTGTCTGGTCTGCATCATGTTGCCACAATGTGGACAGCTCCTCTCTTGCCTTGCATCAGTTTTTGCTCTGCCCCCCTTGCTAGGGCAGGTGAAGACCCAGCTTCCTGCCCCAAAGTGGGGTCTGCAGGTACTGCCAACCAGCTGGTCACCAGCACTTGCAAAGCTCTGTGCCTTGCCTGCATGGTTTGGTTTCAAACCACCTGGGCAAACGAAAACATGTCACCTGGTATCAGGTGACTGACAGGTGGCTGGCTGGTCCCACTTGTCCAAAATGGCCTTCAGGGGTTGGGGGAACCTAAGCATACAGCTCACCAGCTGCAAATGCTTAGGCAGAAACGACTCCACGTGTATTGGGAAGTTCCGGGTCCAGCTTTGCTAAGGCTTGTAAACTGTCTTTCCAAATGCACCCCATCCACCCAAACATCATACATGTGCCTGACTACACTGCCCATCCACTGACTGTAATCTAGAAAAGGCAACAAGAGCTGCATGTGGGCACAGAAAAGTTTCCACTGCTGCAACTCCCTAGGTCAGTATGGCAAGCAGCTATGGGTGGCAGTCAGCTAGGTTTTGCATAGAGTAGACCCCTTGACATTAATGGATCCATCTTAATCACGCTCATTAATTTCTACTCTGATTAAAACTAAGTTGACTACCACCCTATTTGCCCCAGGCATCTATTGGCTTTGAGTAGAGAAACCAAGGACATCTGTGTCAGGGAAGTGTAGCTGGAGTTTTGGAGTGTTCACTGCCTGTATCTATGGTTGCTTCTTCTTCTTCTTCTTCTTCTTCTTCTTCTTCTTCTTCTTCTTCTTCTTCTTCTTCTTCTTCTTCTTCTTCTTCTTCTTCTTCTTCTTCTTCTTCTTCTTCTTCTTCTTCTTGATTTACAGAAATATATGCAATGTCTCTTGTAACATTTTTACAAATCGGTTTCATTTATTGAGACATTGGGAAGAAAGAGGGGGATAGAAGTAGATGGGGGGAGATGGGGGGGTCTGGTGATGATGTTTCTATTTTACTTAATATATGTGGGGGGAGGGTTGTCAGTGTCGCTTGTGCAGGTTCTCTGTTGTTCCCTTGTGTTCCTTTGGTGGTGAGAGAGGTTGGCATTGGCTATGGTTGCTTCTAATGGGGATTGTATGGGCAATCTATCCCATTTGTATTTCAAGGACTTACCCTTCCTGCCTCTGTTTGCTTCTCCCTCTCTATCTCTTGTTCAGCTCTTTGATGGCTGAGAGGAGCCTTTAGTGCCCTAATCTGTGGAAGGAAGTGATAGCGCTGGGTACCTTTCATCTTCTTTGATGTTAGACATGCTTTGGAGAACGTAGGGCACTGGGAGAGGTGGCTAATGAATAATCTGCATGTAGCCAGTCGAGCAAGCCTTGTAGGCTAACAGGCTATCTATCTATAAATCAGATGGTGTTGGGCATAGTTTCTGAGAAGCTCATGCATGGACTGATCGATTGCAGGGTGGTGCAAACCTAAGGCTAGCTGGGGAAGTCGCTTCGCTACTTTTTGAGGGCTTCCAAGTGGCAGATCGAAGTGCTTGCTTGGTAATGTATATAATGCTTGCTGTTTAGAACAAAATCTTTACGGTAATCTTCTCACTCACTCATGGTTGTATTGACTCTGAATCTCATTTTAAAAGAACCACCTTACATTTGGAAAGATAGGGATTTGTCAGTGGCTCAGAAAATGGAGGCAGTCTGGCTCTGAATCACAACTGGTGAGGAATAATAACAGCAGTGGACTTGTTACCTTCCCGCCCTGCTGATGGGCTTCTTCTGCTCCAGCATGACTCTTCTTCAGGTCCCCAGGACTTCAAAAGTTTGCTCCAATTTTCAGAACATTGCTAGTCCTCATGTAGGGACGGAGGAAGGGGGCGGTGGAGGTGGTCCACCCCGGGTGTCATCACTGAGGGGAGGTGACATTTGGCGCACCACCTGCCCGCAACTCCCAAGCCTACCCCAAGCCATCAGGGGAAGTGGCAGAGATGCTCCGTCTTGCCGACAGCCTTCCCCCCTTCCCCCTTCGTTTTGACAGCTCGGGGGAGGCTTGGGAGTCACGGCTGAGCAGCACTCCATTTCCCCCCAGTCCTGGGCTGCTTCCCAGGGATAAGGCCTCCCCCAAGCTGTCAAAAGGAAGAGGGAAGGGAGGAGGGCTGCTGGCAAAGTGGTGCGGCTCCTTCCTCCCCGCCCAGGAAGCGGCCCACCATGGGTGGCTCACTCCAAGCCCATGGGCGGCTTGCTCCGCCCCCATAGGTGGCTCACCCCTTTGGATGCTCGCAGGCGGCACCCGCCTGGGGTGCTTGCTCCGCCCCATGGCCCCACCCCCAGGTACACAACATGTGGGCCGCTCCTGGTGCTGGAGCAGCTAGCTCCGCTCTGTCCTCATGGCTGACATTCAGAATGCCATAGCTCAGGCATCCCCAAAGTGCGGCCCTCCAGATGTTTTGGCCTACAACTCCCATGATCCCTAGCTAACAGGGCCAGTGGTCAGGGATGATGGGAATTGTAGTCCAAAACATCTGAAGGGCCGAAGTTTGGGGGTGCCTGCCATAGCTCAACAGACCACTGCAGGTAACCACAGTTTGGACTTAAGACTCCAGGATCTCTCCTATTCCTTTCTCATCTTCTGGCTTTACCCCATTGCTCCCGCTCTGCCTCTCCCCTCTCCATAGTCTCCCCATCATCTGTAAGTAAGGAACTCAGCATGTGTCTTATACACAAAGTAACATTTATTTGACCTTTCACATCACACAGTTCGCTAGGCAAATAAAATATTTGTTCAGTGACTAAAGGAACTGGTATGCTTGGCTCCGAGCAAGAGAAGAGCTGAGGAGACCATAGTCTTGCGAAATACCAGTCTGGTTGGTTGGTCCTGCATAGGGGCCCCTAATGGGACTATCCTCCAAGGATGCCAGAATGGTCGGTCTGTGCTGCAAATGCTGTGGAACAAGTAACAACATGACTTCCTGATTTCCCTTGGAATGGGAAGTACGGTGTTAAGGAAGCAGTGGCACTTAAAACCTGTTTGGGCTCTTTCTGCCCTGGAAGAATTCCTGTAAATTCTAGATGAGAACTTTGATTTGTCTACAGCACTTGCATTGCAATTAATTTCCTCTGAGTTCCCTCCTGTTTATAGGTCAAGCTTATAGTCCATCCCTCTTCCTCTAAGTTGTCCTGGGTGATGCAAGTAAGAGAGTGGTCCCATTTTTCCTGATAAACAGCCAGTTGTGCCCAGAGAGGAGGGGAGTGCTTGTCCCGAGGTTATGCAGCTTCATGGCTGAGTGGGAATTGAAGCCCAGATCTCCCTGCACTCTAAACCACTGCACTAGGGATTTTCACACTGCGAGATTGGGAACGGTAGCTGCGTTCCTATGAAAAACGGCACGCTCATCACAACCAATCTTCCCTTGCAATGGAGCACTTGGTAGTGGAGCTCTGCAGGGCTAGCCACCAACCATCACCCACCTGAGTGTGCACCCAGACTGCCCTGCGATGTGCAGGAGTGCTGACGTGCTGAAGTGCAGGCACATGGCGATTCCCCAGGATACAGACTGATGAGGAAAGGGTTCCTGACACAAAGCGAACCTGAAAAAAGCCCTAGAACAGCTGGACTGCATCTCTATCTCCCTGCCATCTTTTATGTCTGCTTACCCTCCTGTTCCATCTGAACACCTTTACCTTGAACCTGTTGTATGACCTGAATCCCTCTTCTCTTTCCTGCTTCACTGTCACTTAGTGATGGTGCTCTTGCAGCCTCTGGTTTAGACCCAGTTTCTCCCCAGCTCTGATTCTCAAGCCTTATCTCTCCCTGCAAAGGAGATCTCCTTTGCAAATCTTGCAAAGGCTGCTCTGGTTGTCCCTTCCATGAGGTTTTCTGTCCCAGCTTCCATCCCACTCCTTTTTTTATTACATGTTTGCTGATCGCTATTGATTAATGGTTGTTACTTTTACCCCCTTTGAGGAGAAGTCCCAGCCTTCTTTTAAGACAAGCCCTCTCCTTTGAAGAGCTGACTCTTGTCACTCAACACTCTCTTTGTTTTCGGTTACCGGTGAACTCGCTCAAAGCAGAAAAGAGAAACAACTTCCTGGACAAAAGAGCGATAAGCATGCCACTCTCTTGACCTCCCACCCAAGATTAGCAAAAGATAAGAGCTTGGCACCTGGTTAACTTACTGTTGAAAGGCAGTAAATAGCTTTTTTCTGATTTTCAGGTTTGTGGCCAGTTCTCCTTCCGTCCCATATACCTGGAATGGGAACTCATGTTTTCAGAGGACTGGGCTCCTGTACCTTCAATAGCTGGATTGTCGAGGGGCTATCAGGCGGTGTGCCTGGCATGAAGTTATACATAGAAATTAAGACTACAGGAACACTGTCCTCTTTTGCAGTTGCCTACCCTATTTGCAGGGCAACAGAGCACAAAAATCACTTGCTTTTCTTCCTGGTTGTGCTGGAACCTTTAACAGCAGCCAAACTTGCAGAAATGTTGCAGGTGAAGCTTTCTCCCCATAACTAGATGCAAGTGGTATGAAAACCTTTCCTTGTTTAAATCCCCTCCATCAAAGTCTAGTGAAGGTGGCCAGATACACAGCTCCTGCACCTTTAATGGGAAGAAAGACTTGTTGGCATTTCCTCTTCTACATAGCAATTAAAATTGCAGGATCCTTCTCCTCCTTCCCCATCTGCTGACCCTGTGGCCTAGAGCTGAGTGAAAAGGGACTTCTGAAGTTTTCTGCCCTACTTGCTGGCAGAAGAATTGGAAGGATAATTCCACTGAATAATCTTGGAGGGTGGAGAAATTCTCCAACCATTTCTCACCATCTGCAATGGAGGCACCTCAATCCCCCCTTTTCTAACTTTTGTTGTTGTTTCTGCTGCTGCAAAATGTCTTTTTTTAAAATTGAATTTAGTCTACTGAGGATGGTCGGTTTCAGATTTGAGCTGCACTCAGAACTGTGAGTGACATTATTACTGCTCCCCCCCCTCCATTAGCTCCCGTGTTATCCTGCTGAATTCTAGCTTCCTACCCCGTTGTGAATATTTTGTGAGTAATTTTTTTAAAAAAAGACTGCCCTCGTTAAAGGTCAGCCACAAGAAAAGGTCTCACAGAGAAGCTGTCAAGCTGCACTAGAAATATCTGGATGCTGATGCGCTTGATTGCCATGAAGGCAATTGTTCAGCATTAAAATGCTTTTCAGCTCTGTTTTGTCCTGGAACCGTAATAATATTTGATTTCTGACAATTAAGTGCCCCGGCATACCTTCTTGGATGTTGGATGCAGCATTCACAGTGGAGTTCTGAACGTTTACAGCTGGGGTTGAGAACCTCAGGTTTGCGGGCCAAATGAGGCCCTCCAGGCCTCTTTCTCTGGCCCCCAAGCCTTTTCCCAGGCTATGCCCCCCTTCTAGGTCACACCCTCCACCAGCCCTGTGGCTGCCTGCCTCAAGTGCTTTTGTCTGTTGGAATATGTCCTTGAACTGTGATTTGCTTCTTGCTTCCCCAGATGGTGAGGTATAGAGGTGTGTGTGTATGTGTGTGTAAACCTCTGACTTTTGTATGGCTGGATTGTGCATTCCCCACAAAGTTAAGAGTCACACCCACCACTTCACCCTCCTTTAGCTCTGGCCCTGCCCACCCACCACTAGCATGCCAGGCCCTGGAAGGTTCTCCGCAGAGGAATGCAGCCCTTGGAATGAAACTTCCCCTGCCCCTGGATTTCAAGCATGAAATTGCATGGCTTGAACAAAGTTAGTCGCGCCCAATTTCTTTGCTCCCCTCATGATCAACTGGCCAACAGGTGTGGATGGTCAAAGCATGGTGCTAATAAACCAGGGTTGTCTAAAGACCATCTCAGGCCAGACACACGAGAGCCCTGGGGCTCTCTCTTTGAGGGACAGCCACAACTCTGCCACAAGAAGCAGAGTGTGTGCTTCACATGCACAAGGTTTCAGGGCGTCTCCAGCCCAACGATCTCATTTAATAGGCTTTGGAAATATCCCTACCTGCAATCTTTGGAAACCTTCAGTCAGCCATACAGCATTAGGCTAAGTGGACTAATAGTCTGACTCAGCAGGAGTCAGCTCCCTGTGGAAAGTCATTTTGTCAGGATAGCTCCTGTCCCACAAGTAAATTGTTAGATGGGGCAACCCGCAACAGCTTGTAGGATGGCACCCAAGCGATTTTGCATGCCCATCCTACCTCCTGCTGAGAAGGATGGTATGGCTATTTTGCATGCACAGGCAAGGCTGCAGGTCCAAACTTGGCAAATCCTGGTAAAAACCTACAGAAGGATCATAGCTCAGTGTCAGAGCATCAGATTTACACGCAGAGGGTCCCAGGTTCAATACCTGGTATCTCTGGGTAGGCCTGGGAGAGCACCTTGCCTGAAACCCTGGACAGCCACTTCCAGTCAGTAGGAAATACTGAGTTAGGTGGGTCGATGCTCTGACTGAGCCCGAGAAACTTAGGTTGGGTTCTCAAGGATGGTTCACCAAAGGATGTTGAATTCACGTGATGCTGAAGGACCCCCATGGGTCATAATACCGTATTTTTCCGTCCATAAGACACCCCATGTATAAGACGCCCCCTATTTGGGGGGACTCAGATTTAAGAAAATGGGGGGAGATATATCTGTGTAAACGGTAAATGGCGTTTCTGTGCACTGCTCTGGTTCGCCAGAAGCGGCTTAGTCATGCTGGCCACATGACCCGGAAGCTGTATGCTGGCTCCCTCGGCCAATAACGTGAGATGAGCCCGGCAACCCCAGAGTCGTCCATGACTGGACCTAATGGTCAGGGGTCCCTTTACCTATATCTGTGTATAAGGCACCCCCCTAATTTTTGACATTATAGTCTTATAGACGGAAAAATACGGTAACTCTTGCAGCAGAACACTGAAGCAAATGTTCACTTGATTCTTCCTTATTATTAAAGAACTTCATATGCATTAGCTGAGTAATGTTGTTTGGCCCTGAAGTCCCACCTGCCAGGTATTTTGCAGACATAAGCCTGAGGCTGAGAGAGAAAGGAAGATTCCTTGTGGTGAACAAGAGATTTTTGAAGTAGGCATTTTTCAGCTCACAGTCCAAGCCAGCAGTTCTAACGTTGCCCCACTGAACTCAGCAATCTTCCCTTCTAAGTAAACATGCTCAGCATTGTGCTGCATGATAGCTTTTTACTGAGGGAAATGAGAACCCCTAATTGTTGGGCATTTTTCTCTAATGGTGGGCCCCTCTCTCTCCCTTGCAAAGTCCTTGCCCCTCCAGAGCGCCGTGTCAAACCTGCACAGCTTGTTGAATGAGGTCAGTTCTGCCTCACACCCTGTTTACGTAAACAGTTGCTTCAGCTAAAGAACTCTCCAGTGTGCTACAACTCCCACTCTGTGAGATGTTGCCAAATAAGGGTGGCCATATGCCCTATTTTCCAGAGGACACTCTCTGTTTAAAGGGTTGTCTGGTTTAAATTTAAATTTAAAGACCTCTAAGACGGGACAGCAGGAGGGGTCTTGAAATTGCCCATCAACAGTCAGTACCTGGACAGCAGGCTGAGCAGGAACATACAGGCCACCTGGTAATGGTCTTCCCCACTTTTATGGGATGTATTGCATATCTACTTGAAGTATAGCAATTATTTACAAATGTGCCTTTACACACACACACACACACATATATATACATTAACATGTGCAAATTTTATGTAAAGCACTTCCTTCTTTCGTCTTTTTTTTTGGTAGTGCATAAATGATCACCTTATAATTGCCGAGCAGTACAGAACTCTTACAAAAGAGATAGGAAGCCCACCTGAGAAACGGCTCTAGTTCATCAACAGCCTCAGAATCCCTTATATAGTTTCTTTTGCATATGGGGAACCTCCAATCTCATTTAGAAATTTGCTTTCAACCTGATCTGGTTGAAGCTTCAGGCTTTAAGCCAATGTCCACCCCACCAATGAGGGATATTACAACTCTTTTTGGCTTCCGATGAAAGTCTTCAGAGGTCTCCGTCAAAGTAGAACCCTCAAACCAATTTGGAATGTCATGTTAGGCAGGATTTCGGGGGCAAGTCCATCCGCTACCAGAATAAAGCTTCTTTTGCAGGGTGCCTCAGTCTGGTACAGGAAGGAAGATGGCTTCCTCTCTGGAAAGTGCCAGAGTCCTTGTATTATTCTCACAGAACTTCACTGGGCACAACCCTTTCTTTGGGGAAAGGTCTGGTAAGGAGTGTGTAACCAGTTCCCCCCAATCATGTGCCCCCTCCCCCATTAGGCCTGGGAAACATGGCCAATGACCAGGAGGGTTAAGAGCTGTAGTCTCTCAGCATCTGGAGACACTGGGGTTGAGGAGGCTGGTGTAAACAGGACATCATGAAAGCATCTGTTCTTGGCTAACCCCTACAGCAAGCTTTCCCAAAGCAGGTGCTCTTCAGATGTTCTTGAACAACAACTCCCACCATCCCTGATTATTGGCCATTATGTTTGGGGCTGGGAATTGAACATGATCTGGAATACAGCAGATTGGAAAAAGCTACTATACAGAGATATCTAAGGCTGTGCCCCTTTGTTCGTGTAAACACACCTATAGACGGTGCAAACGCCTTCCCCCCAACTTGAATTTTTTTCTTTGATTTCCTTGAATTTGCTGAGTTATTCTGCCTGAAGTGAAACCTCCAAATTAACTTTGAATTTCGTTCAACTGAAACCAACCTTTCCATCTAATCATTTGTTTTTGGACAGCATTAACTAAACAGTTGCCCACCCCCCTTTCATTGATTCTGCAACACTCTATAAACATTTTAATGAGTCAGAGGAAAGAATCAGAGCTGTAAGTCATTAATTGCTAGGCGTTTTCTGGAGACCATAACAGATGTTTCACATACGTGGCTCCCTTAGCCAACTGCCCATATTATCATCTCTTCTGAGAAAGAGCAGATGTTATGATCTAAAGGGCTGCAACTTCTTCCAGGGATTGTACAAGTCAACATCTTGTGTTGTGTGTGCTTTGACCATGCGTCTTAAGTTTAGTAAAAACATGTAAACAGGCCAGGAGGCTTTGCCTTTAGGCCTCAACAAAATACGATGGTGCTTCCCCTTTGAGGAAAACTTTGGTGGCCACACAATGTACTGTAGAAGGAAGACTTCTGTTTCAAATCACCCT
Organism: Zootoca vivipara; assembly: GCF_965207765.1. Classification (NCBI taxonomy): domain Eukaryota; kingdom Metazoa; phylum Chordata; class Lepidosauria; order Squamata; family Lacertidae; genus Zootoca; species Zootoca vivipara. Next base: position 57,657,293 of record NC_142589.1, on the reverse strand, counting down.
TCTTTGCCCCATGTTCCTCAAAAGCCACTTGTGTGTCGCAATGAAATAATCCAAATGGCAGCCGGCCATTTTGGATCTGTCCTTTCACGCTGCCTCAGATCAAAGTCAGGTTAGGTGCAGAGGCTCTGAGGGCCTCCACGTGTGTGTGCTTCCCTTTCCCATAATGCGGTTGGTCCAGTCTCGCATGGCACTGGCAGGTGGATGCCTTGCTGTAGGTGAGCGACCTCTTCTTCTTCTGGCACTTCTGTATTGAGCGGAACACCCGCTTGCAGATGAGGTAGACAATCTCGCAGACAATGAGGACGATGCAGAAAGCAGAAGCCCCAACCATGAAGTAGGTGAAAATCTTCTTCTCCGTCGGCCGAGCGATGTAGCAGTCCACTACATTGGGGCAAGGCTTCAGATCGCACTTGACCAGCTTGGGCATGTCAAAGCTCTCCCATATCCTATGCAGGAGGTAGAGAAAGACGATCTCGATAGCCAACTTGAAGAAGAGGGTGAGAACGTAAGTCCACCAGAGGCCACCATGTTTCTTGCCAGTGTCACTGTAGAGTCTGGGGCAGTTCTCTCCATTCTTTAACCGGTTTTTCCTCTCCCTGTCCTCGCGGTAGGCCACGTGCATTATAACCAGCAGCGAAGGGCAGGTGACGAAGATAAGCTGTAGGGCCCACAGCCGGGTGTGGGAGATGGGGAAGAAGTGGTCAAAACAGACGTTGGTGCATCCGGGCTGACGGTGGTTGCAATCAAACTCCTTCTGCTCATCCCCCCACACTCGCTCAGCAGCCACCACATAAACCAGGACTCGGAAGACAAAGACAACGGAGAGCCAGATGCGCCCGAAAGCAGTGGAGTATTTGTTCACCCCGCTCAGCAGGCCCTGTAGGGTCTTCCAGTCCATGGTGACAGAAGTCTGTGAAGGTCCTGCTCACTTGAACCTGGAAGGAAAGAAAGAGAGAGAAAAGAAACGGTGCGTAAATTTTTTTTATTTCAACACTTCAAGATGGCGCCCCATACATTTGTAACCAGCAACTGGCTGGCTGGTTAATTCTCCCTCTGCCTGTGCCAGGATTCAAGCACTCAGGGGACCTGCCAGAGCTGGCTCTCTGAAGTGAGGGATGAGATGGATCCTCCTTCCATTACATCAGTGTTGGGGAACCTGAGGGCCAGCTTCTATCTGTTCTTCACCCAGGCCATACCACTCACTAGCCCTGCTTCTCATCCTCCTTGATTGTTTTCTCCTGGCTGGAATGTGTCCATGATCACACCTTTTGCTCTCCTGGATGGAGGATGGTGAGGTATGTGTGTAGAAGCTAGGCTACTGTACAAAGCTAACATTGACATTTGTTGCTTCACCTACTTTTACTTTTGCCACTGGCCCTGCCAAACGCGGCCCCCAGAAAGGAAATTGGCCCTCGGGCTGAAAAAGGTTACTCACCCCTGCATTATTTGCATGGAAACTGATCCAACTTTCAGTTTGGTCTTTTTTCAACACTGGTAATGGGAAGATGGCAGGCTGGCCATGCGGCCCACACAGATCTGTCCTCCACTTCCTCACTGCTACTCTCTGCCTCTCAGTATCTGCTGCCTGAGGCATCCGCCTCACACTGCCTAAGGGTAGGGCCAGCTCTGGGACCTGCAGGCTGTCTGGCTAGGATAGGGCATTCATTACAAGGGGACTAACTGAGGAAGTCTCCTTCCATCAGTGGGCCAGAGAGAAGGTTGGCGATATTCCTAGTCCCTTATAGATGTCTTTGGGCTGGATTTGCTTTCTGGTCTAAACAATGAAGACACTTTCTCGCTGGTGAGATGCTGCTTTTTGCTCCATCTGTTCCACCTTGCCATATCTTCAATTGCATAGGGAGTAGATCTATTTGACTTTCCATCTGCCCAGCCATTCAATTTTATACCACCTACTGACAAAGGCCAAAGTAACTTATTTCAAAGTAAAATATTTCAACATAAAACACAGTGCAGAACTGCCCAACACTCCAGATTAGACTACTGTGATACGTACCTGGGGATTGAGGAGGTCACCTGAATGGTTATGCTCAGACAGTGTCTAGGACTGTTTTTAATTGGATGGAACAAATTCCCCACAATTACACTTCTAGGGTTACCCTGCATCATGGATTCTGTAGTCCTCCAAGGCTTCACAAATGCTCATGCACATGTGTTTTGGGCTGAACTGAACTGTTGTGGGTTTTATAGTCTCAGAGTTTTGCAACATATAATACCGGTATTTCCTTTATTTCATCTAAAGTTCTGGAACACTTTTCTGTTTTGGAGGAATGCTAGATTTTGACCCAAATTCTGTTTTGGGTCAAATTTATCAGCACTTCTCTTGGAAACATGAAGAGGTGAATAGCATAATCTGGATTTATCTAGGCCTCTTTATTAAGCACACAGATTTACTCTTTCTGAAAGCGTTGATGTCACAAGATTTATTAACCTGGGCTGGCAGACAAGCAACAATATTTCTTAGTTGATTAATTCTAGCTTACTCACAGCCCCAGTAGCTTCTTGGCATTTCCTTAGAATAATTAACTTACAGGCCAAGGACGTAATCAGAAAATAGGTGAGTAGGAGCAAGGGTTTTGGCTTGGCACACCCTGTTTTGAATTTAGCACCTGGTGCTCAGTCTGGGATTCACAAGCCACCAAGATACAGCCCCCATGAAGTACCATGGACATGAATTAGCATCTCACAGCCAAATAATGACCTCTTAAATTCAGTCCTAGCACTTCTCGGGTGCTTGGGCAGGTCCATAGCTCAGTGACAGAGCATGTGCTTTGTATGCAGAAGGTCTTGGGTTCGATCAGCGACATCTCCAGGTGTGGACATTCAGGCAGAGAATGTCCCCTGCCTGGAGAGCCCCTGCCAGTCAAGTGTTGCCAATAATGTATTGCCAATGGTCTGACTCAGTGTAAGGCGGAGTAATTGCTTGAGGAAGGGCGGTAGCTCAGAGGCAGAGCCCATACAAAAGGTCCTAGGTTCAATCCCTGGCATCTGCAGGTAGCACTGGAAGAGTTTTCTCTCTGAAACCCTGGAGAGCTGCTGTGGATGCTACTGAGCGAGATAGCCTGATTTGGTGTGAGCCGGCTTGTTTGTTTTTCTCCCTCTGAATTGTCAGAATCACATATACAGTGGCAGAATGCAAGCACTTGGGTTGCTGTTAAGGGCATCCGAAATGCATCCCTTATCCCATCTAGGTCAGGTTTTTCCAGGAGAAGCAGTGGCTCTTCCTTAAGCAACCTAATTAGATTTTAGTCAGCTGCCTAACCCATCTTCCCCTTTCATCCCTAGTGGTGTTCATAATCCACCCACTTAGCTTTTTACCCTCTGGAAGGAATACACCAAAGTGGTGGAATAGCTTTCCTTTTAACTCTTACTTCCTTGGCTTCTTTTTCCATTGAGATTCCGGGGTGTGTGTGTGTGTGTGTGTGTTAAATGTAGGGATGGGAGAACCTGTCAGTTTCGGCTGCTCTCAGTTTCTCACTTTTCCCATCTTAAGTTCAGTCTTCCATATTTCCAGGTCAGTTTGCATTTTTAAAAGGACCTTATGAAAATCCATCAGAATTTTAGTGCAAATTTATCCTAACGTACACACTTTTGCAAAGCAATTTCTCCTAATACGATGCTGTTTCCATAAACTGTACTAGTATTTTAATGAACAGTTTACCTTAATAGATGCATTTTTACACACATTACTAAGCTTGGGAATTTCAACGCAAATTCGGAGAAGTGGGAATTTTGATGAATGACTGTGCTTTGGAATACTTATTGTTTCAGAAAGTGAATCAGGCAGATTCAACTTTTTTTTAAAAAAAAAAATATGTGTATCTGTTTGCCTGTTACTCCGGGCTCCTTTGGGAGGAAGAGTGGGATATAAATTTATTCATTAGATTTAAGTTAAATAAATGTGAACTGAATCAAAATTCTTCCCCCACCCCTAGTTAGATACTTGTCCTTTGGGTTGTGTACTTGCTTTTTTTTTTTTTTGCCAAGCGCAGTTCTACTGTTCATTTTTAAAACATTGTGTTATTGCATTGTAATTCTATATATTATTATATTAACATCAAGGCCAGTCATGGCAAACAACATGCAGTCATTCGTTAAAGTAAACATGTGGGTAGGGAAAGCCCTGCCAACATATGTTTTTAATAAGGAGGAAAAAAGACATTTCTTTTGAGGAATGGTCATTTTTCCCTACGCACTGAGCTGCAAAATCAGATCCTGCTTTGCCATGTTTTCCACAACCGAGAGGCTCCCAGTCCCCCAATCTCAAGAAACTTACCACAGCCAAAGGCCTATCAATAAGTCAAGGCAAGCTTAACCATATCAACATATGCATTTAAATACATGTTTTGAAACTAAAGTAGTCAATTTTATGCCTATATTGAGAATAATAATAATAATTTATTATTTATACCCCGCCATCTGGCTGAGTTTCCCCAGCCACTCTGGGCGGCTTCCAACAGAAAAATAAAATACAGTAATCTATTAAACATAAAAGCCTCCCTAAACAGGGCTGCCTTCAGATGTCTTCTAAAAATCTGGTAGCTGTTTTTCTCTTTGACATCTGATGGGAGGGCGTTCCACAGGGCAGGCACCACTACCGAGAAGGCCCTCTGCTTGGTTCCCTGTAACTTGGCTTCTCACAACGAGGGAACCGCCAGAAGGCCCTCGGCGCTGGACCCAGGGGCGTAGGAAGATAGGGGCAGTGCGCCCCGAGTGACGTGATCCCAGGGGCGCCATTGCCGCTGCCCACCCTGCCCCAAAACACCCGCCCCGTCCCTGCGTGTGACGCGCCCTGCCCCAAAACGCACACGTCACTGCGCACGCCCCGCCCCGCCCCCAGAATGCGCACCACATCACTGTGGCCAGCTGGCTGGATCTCAGTGTCCGGGCAGAATGATGGGGGTGGAGACGCTCCTTCAGGTATACTGGACCGAGGCCTTTTAGGGCTTTAAAGGTCAGCACTGGCACTTTGAATTGTGCTCGGAAACATACTGGGAGCCAATGTAGATCTTTCAAGACCGGTGTTATGTGGTATCGGTGGCCGCTCCCAGTCACCAATCTAGCTGCTGCATTCTGGATTGGTTGTAGTTTCCGGGACACCTTCAGAGGTAGCCCCACGTAGAGCGCATTGCAGTAGTCCAAGCGGAAGATAACTAGAGCATGCACCACTCTGGAGAGACAGTCTGCAGGCAGGTAGGGTCTCAGGCTGCGTACCAGATGGAGCTGGTAGACAGCTGCCCTGGACACGGAATTGACCTGTGCCTCCATGGACAGGTGTGAGTCCAAAATGACTCCCAGGCTGCCACCTGGTCCTTCAGGGGCACAGTTAACCCACTCAGGATCAGGCAGTCCTCCATACCTGCCCACCTCCTGTCCCCCACAAACAGTACTTCTGTCTTGTCAGAATTCAACCTCAATCTGTTAGCCACCATCCATCCTCCAACCGCCTCCAGGCACTCACACAATAGGGGAATTTGGCTGTTTTCCCTGCAATTAAGGTGGCTGTTTGCTCTGCCTTTACAGTGGGCAATCCTCTATTTGAAGCACTTCTCTATTTGTATGGTATTTGTACAAGATCAGATTAAATATAAAAGGATTTTAACAGTCCTTTCCTTGGCAACGAGCCCTGCCATAGTCTTTCCCACCATGGAACTGCATTTCTCTTTACCTGTATATCATGTTCATGATTTCTAAATGTGATAAATTAGCATATGCAAGAATCTTCAAAGGAGGGACTTTGGGCAGCTGCAAGGGAAGAAGTGGTTAACCCCCAATCTGCTGCAATCCCAATAATTATGTAACATTCCCTCCATGAGCTGTCATTTGCATCTGAAATATCACATAGGTTAAATGCACAGGTACATGGAAGGTTATGTCTTGATGGTTCATTCTTGAAAGACAAGGAGAAGGGTGCCTGCCTATAACACATGCTCTCTCCATAAATATGCGACCCTGAGTTTCTTAGTTCTTGCAGGCATTTCCTGTGCAAAAATGAGAGGTGCCAACTGGATGTGGCAACTGTCTGGCATCAGGAGGAATGGACTATCTTCTGCAATGTAGAACACATGGGCTGGGCTGCCGATCCAGCAAGACTAGAGAACGAGATCAGAGCAGTTATTCCTGAAGGACAGGATCAGAATGGTAGAGAACATATTTTAAGACTCTTCTTTGGTGTTATTGACACCACATTTAGTTGATTGGAAACCTTTTCGAAGACTAAGGCAGCAAGAATCCTGATCTTTTCGTAAAATATGTAAAAGCTGCTTCATTAGATTAGTGCACAATTTCTGTATGTAATAACACCCTATGGGATCTGAAAAGTGGGTCTTTTTATGGGCACATGAAATAAAATATGGATGTCTAATTTTGCTGTAATTCTATTTGCTTCTGTTAATATTGCAAGTACATGTTAAAAGCAGATAACATGCACAAAGACTGTGCAAAGGTATTGGGTAAAAAATAATTGTGGCTACTGCATCAAGCTTAAGTGTGGCATTTAATTAGGTGTTTCAGGCTTTTTGGGGTTCTATGACTTGCAAAGGTGTGTTTAAGGAAGCAACTTGTACATCTGATTAAGTAATGGTATTTACACAACTGCTGGAGTTTGATTTGCTAACTTGTAAAATCAAGTTGGCTTGCTTAGCAGAATATTCTTATGACATATCACCACAGGCACAATTATCTTAAATGGGGCACCCATAAGTTGTAAATTGCCATTTTGCTTGACTTGTACCTGGGATACCAAGAAAATAATGTATGTAATGGGCTTCTTCCAAGGTATATCAGATAGGGCAACAGCGAGATTCCTAAATTGCAGGGGGTTGGATGCGATGGCCCTCAGGGTTCATTCCAACTCTACAATTCTATGATTCTAAATAATGGTTAAAGTGTTCTCTGGATGTTAACTAATTTCCATTATGTGATTCCAGGATGGCTCTCTGCTCCTGTGCCTTTAACAGCAGCTGGACACAGAAACTGGATGCTCAAAGCTTTCACTATTGGAATACTGCCAGGAAAAGCATCACCTGCTAGATTTGTTTGTGCCAGTTGGTCAGATGCAAAAGTGGAAAGGGCGACTGGACCTTTAATAGTTCTGTGCAGGAGGGCATTTTTAATTTGCAGGAGAAGAAACACCTTCTGAATGTCTTTACACACCTATTAAAGACACAGCAGCCCTTCTCCTCTGTTGCATCTGGCCACCCTAGAGTCAGGACATATTTACATCCTTGGTGTATATATTCCAGTAAAAGCAAACAGTTGGTAGTTTTAAAGGTTACCTCCATTGCCTGAGTGTTTTGATTTTGGAAGTCATCCAATATATAATCTCAAGAGTTTATTAACAGCTAAGGTATTGTCAAATACTATATAACCATTACTCATCAGGTCTGAAATGTTTGCATGCAAAATAATGTAACCAACTTCTACCCAAACAAACAGATATAAACAAGGTAATTGAAGTCTTCTTTTTTTGCTCGCTGACTCATTTAATGGGCCTAAGTCTTGCTTAGATTGAATTCCAGAAAAGCACTGGCATTTGTCCAGTATGGTTGCCAAATGACCAGAAAAACAAAGATTCCAAGCCTTAAACAGCACCTTGATTTGGACAAATCAACAGAGAATATTTTTACAGCAGCCTTCCCCAATGCCATGCCTGCAACGTTTATTTATTCCTCTTACTACAACTCGCATGAGCCCCAGCAAACACGGCCAATGGTCAGGAACCTAGTCGCCCCAAACATTAGAGGGCACTGGGTTTGTTGCTTCTTGAAACGCAGTCATCTGCCAGCATAGTCTGCTGATCCAGCTGCTGATGCTGGAAGAGGAGCAGGGGCTGCTCTGCTGCAGCTAAGCAAACAGACAGGCTTAGTAACTCCCAGCACCCCCTGGGGGCGGGGACACACAGCGCCTCCACCTTTAATAGTAATGTAGCTGAAGGCATTTCAGCAGGTGCAACTTGCATGCAGAGCTACACCTGCTGGAATTCCCTCATCTAGAGTTCTCTCCTCTGTTTGCATCAGGCTGCTCCATCAAATCTCAACTGGGTGGGGGCTCAAAAAGAGCTGCTTCTTTAATATGATGCACGTGACATGTTTTCTGGTCTCACAAAAACCTGCCCAGAGCAAACAGGCTTGTTCATCATTACTGTGCTTTTGGCTCCTGCATTCCAGGCAGTACTTAAATGGGAGTTAGCTAGTGAGAGAGTGCACTGCAGGTGAGCTGATAATCTAACCTTCAGGGCTGAAAGGGGGGGGCATTAACTTCTTAACTGCTGGAGCACTGGGGACCCATCTGCAAACCATGTCTATTTGGCTAACCATGTCCCATTGTTTGGGCAAGGGCAGCTATGCCTGGCTGCCATAGGTGATCAGGAATTTCATTCAGGCGAGTGAGCAGGTTGATGCCAGGGACAGAGTGCTCTGTCCCTCCTTCACCAGTCAACTGTGCTCCCATGCTAGCTGCAAAGGAGAGAAAGAGGGCAGGCTATTTGCCTCTTAGCAGGCTAGTAACTAAGGGCGGCCATATTTAAAAAAGTAAAAACCAGGATACCCCGAAAGTTGTTGAGCTTTTCCAAAAGCGATTTTTTCAATTGACTTGTCTAAGATCCAGAACAAAGTGTCACCTTTTGGAAACTTCCCCCGGAAGTCAATTCCGCCTTTGAAATCCTGGTGATGTCTGGGAAAATCTGGGCGTATGGCAGCCCTAAATTTCATAGGCTTAGGAGCAGGGGAAACTTCCTTGTACTGAGTCAGCCGTTAGTCCATCTAGCTCATTGCTGTCTGCACTTACTGGCAGTGTCTCCCCATGGTTTCGTTTGAGGACATTCCCAAACCCAACCTTCTGCATGAAAGCAGATGCCCTAACACTCAGCAACAAGTCTGGCCTAGCGGATACAGAGGTTGAATTTGATCTGGGAGACCTGATTGCAGACCCACTCTAGACCAGGCATCCCCAAACTTCGGCCCTCCAGATGTTTTGGACTACAATTCCCATCTTCCCCAACCACTGGTCCTGTTAGCTAGGGATCATGGGAGTTGTAGGGCCGCAGTTTGGGGATGCCTGCTCTAGAGGCTTGTTCTAAAGACTTAGGGAAGCTATGCCCCTCTCAACCCCCTCTTCCCCATGTGACATGAACTGAAACTATAGCAGTCTACCCAGCTAACAGGGCTGTTATAGTTTTGCAAGAGCAATTTGCAATTAGAATATTTTATGAATAGATAAAGGTAACCAACGGGACTCAGTTCAACCCCATAATCCCCAAAGTTAAGACAAATCACCCCCACTCTTCCTCAAATGATTAATCACAACGCTTTGCACTGATTTATGATTTTCTGAGTATTCTTCAATATATATTTGATTATATTAACATCAATAGCTTTATAAGTCATAGGTTCTGCACAAAAATTAAAAACATACCCAGTTTACATTTGAGTAATGCAGGCTTACAATAATTATGCCAGTAACTCTTTCAACTGCTCTTTAAAGAAGGGAAGTGGGGGCCCCCGTGGCCCTTCAGATGGTGTGGAACACTCCAGATCCCTTAATGCAGGCACCCCCAAACTGTGGCCCTCCAGATGTTTTGGCCTACAACTCCCATGATCCCTAGCTAACAGGACCAGTGGTTGGGGAAGATGGGAATTGTAGTCCAAAACATCTGGAGGGCCGAAGTTTGGGGATGCCTGCCTTAATGTTTTATTTTTGACCATATTGAGTCAGGATGATGGGAGTTGGAGGGCTATTTGGATTTAAGGATAGAGCTAATTTAGCACAGATGGGCAACTGAAGCTGAGGGAGAAAGGAGCTGGCTTAAAAGACACCTGATAAATGCATGGCTGAGGTGAGACTTGAACCCAGAGCTTCTCAATTCACTGCTCACTTTTGGGGGAGCCAACATGGTGCCTTCCAGATCTTGCTGGACTACAACTCACATCATCCCCAGCTACCAGATGATGGGATTTGGGCTCTAGCAACATGAGGAGGGCACCATGTTGGTTACCCTTAGCTTGCTTTGTTGTTCTTGTGCAGTATTAAAGGCTTTTCAAACACACACACACACACACACACACACAACGTGTGGAAATAAATAAATAAATTTAGGGTTGCAGCCAATCCTAGTTTTGCTCAGAGTAAACCCATTGAACTTAATGGCCATGACTGACCAAGGACCATTAATGTCAATAGGTCTACACTAAGTCGGACTTGGTTGGATACCACTTATAGTAATCACTTTTTCTGTATTTCTTGGGCTTGATACAATATATAGTAAATTAATTGCTCTTATTTTCAAAATTGATAAGCCATGAGCCTACTTCCATACTTTGTAGTGGTGAGAGCCATCTGGATGTGGTCCAATGTGCTACTTGCTTGCAGCTAAGAGCTTGGCTCCTAAGCCAGACTGGGGTGGGCCTACAGCCAGGCAGCAGCTGAATTTAAATATGAAATCTCTTCAGGTAACTGTGAGGAAGCCTGGCCAGCCATGGGCAACAGAACAGGGGCAAATTAATGACTGGATCACAAGACAAACATACTTTGCACCACCCCCTTTCACCTAATGATGCTGATTGCTTGGCTGTAGGAAGTTCTCATGCATCACCTAATTAACTTATGGAACTCATTGTCACAGGATGTGATCACAAATCATTAGTTTTGACTAGTGTCAAAACACATCCTCTAGTTTCTTCAAACTTTTCCTCCCCTGTGGAAAAAGGCTTCATTTTTTCTGCCTCTTTTTGAGGGCCTTTTAGAATTCCTTCCTAAAAAATACTTTAAAACAAAACTGATGAACAGCTGTCAGCCACACTGTCAACAGCCTCCCCACCTTTTCATGCTGATTACAGGAGTAGGGAACCTTCTTCAATCCAAAGGCCACATTACCTAGTGGGCAACCTCCTAGGTGCTGCATGCCAGTGGTGCATGGGGCCAAAGGTAAATGTGCAGGGCAGTTATGCAGCTTTTACCTTTGTTCCAGCCATGCAAACAAAAAAGAAAACAAAACTAGAACAGACCGTCTCCCTATTTTCCATGGACGTCCCTGATTTAGAGAAGCTATCCCAGTTTCTGATTTGATCCCGGAATGTCCCACTTTTCCTTAGGATGCCCCTATATTTTTTTTCTGGAAAATATTGGAAGGTATGCCAATACCCCCCCCCTCAAACAGGCAAGAGTCATTATCACTTCTCATCGACAAATTCCAGCCAGGCAAAAATACTCTCCACTAGGGCAAGAGCAGAGTTGGTAAGTATTATGCCCTGGACACATGGGCCTTATTTGATAGTTTTAGAATGCCATTTATTTTCTCATCATTTGCTGAAGGATGATTAAAAGCGCACACACACACACATGCAAGGGAAGTATTTGGAACAATGCTTGTTCTGATGGCTTGCAAAAAGAAGAAGCAGAAGAGGAAGAAGAAGAGGAGGAGGAAGAAGTTTTATAAAGGATAGGTCTATTAAAAGCTGTAAGCAGTGATCCATAGATGGAGCCTCTAATAGGTAGAAGAAGACTACCTTTGGATACCAGATCTTGCCTGCTGGTGCAATTCCTGAAGATATCTAGCAAGCCCCACTTGAGAATAGGATATTGGACTAGGAGATCTTTGAGGGTCTAATCCCAATTTTTATTCTCAAAGGATTATTTATGGCACATAGCCCCTGCATGCGTGAAATAATAAAGAAGAGTTCGAGTGATGGTAGAAATGTATAAAATTATGCATGACATGGAGAAAGCGGATAGACAAAAGTTTTTCTTTCTTTTTCACAACACTGGAACTAATGGACATTCAGTGAAGTTGAGTGTTGGAAGATTCAGGACAGATAACAGAAAACGCTTCTTCACGAAGCACATAGTTAGACTATGGAACTCGCTCCCACTGGAGGCAGTGATGTGCCAGGAACGTGAATGGCTTTAAAAGAGGACCAGGCAAATTCATGGAGGAGGAGAGGGCTATCGATGGCTCTGCCTTCATGGTCAGAGACAGGAATGCTTCTGAAAACCAGTTGCTGGAAACCATAGGAAGGAAGGGTGCGCTTGTGCTTGGGCCCTGCTTTTGGGTTTCCCAAAGGCATCTCATTGGCCTGACGCAACAGGTTCTTCTTATGTTCTTAAGAGAATGCCTTTGAGCATGCACAGAGTGCCTTTCACAAATTCCTAATGTTGAACAAGTTTGGGATTATGGCTTAAAGTCAGGGGCTGTAACTGATACCAACTGCAAAAGTAAATTGCGGCTGGTTCCTGTGTGTGCACTCATCACTTGATGGCTGCCACATCACAGGATGAGTTGCATGTGTGAACGGGCTCACTAGTCAAGCCTTGTGAACAAACACAGCTTAATAGTACAGGGTGTGCTTTGTGAGCAGGAGGCCCAATTGCCGACATCTCTAGGTAGGGCTGGGAAAGACTCCTGCCTGAAACCTTGGACACCTGAGCTATATGGAAAGGCCTGTGACTCAATGGTAGAGCATATGCCATGCATGCCAAAGGTCCCAGATTCAAACCCTGGCATCTCCAGGTAGGACTGAGAGAGACCCCGAAGAGCTGTTGCCAGTCAGTGTAAGCAATATTGAGCTAGATGGGCAAATGAGCTGACTCAATATAAGGCAGCTTTCTATGTTCCTGTGTTCCAGCACTGCCTATAACAGGTAGGGCTGGGAAAGACTCCCTGTCTAAAACCCTGGAGAGTGGCTGCCAGCCAGTGTAGGGAGTATTGAGCCAGATGGACCAGTTATCTGACTTGGTATAGGGCAGCTCCCTGTGTTCCAGTTGTGTTCCAGTGCTGCCTATAGCAAAACCCACTTGCCCCCCCTGCCCCTCCCTTTTCTAGGGCCAACACTTTGAAAAGTCACCATTCAAACACCTGTCCTTAGTGCTGCCTCAACCATGGCACTTCTCTCTGCTGCAGGTCTGACCCAACCCTGTGTCATTCTACCTTTCCTAAACATCTGGTGATAGTAGACTTCCTTATAATCTCAAACATCCTTCCCCTCAGTAATGTCGGAATCCCTCAGGGTTAACAGATGTCTTTTGTTTCAAACCCTCCGTCTCCTAGAACTTTATTAAGGCCCTTTTATTTCACAGGCCTAGCCTTCTGGGGAACGCCAAAAGGGCCATTTGATGGCTCCATCAGTGCCTTTTATTTTCAACTCATCCCCTATATCGGGGTCTCTAATCTTTTGGGGGGCCTGAGGGCACATTTGGAAAGCTATCATGAGCACCACAAAATGCCCATTTCCCAGAAGAACCCCCCCGAGATACCCAAACAACCCACACAACCCTCAACAAATAAAATGCAGGCAAAAAAGCCAGTCAGCCCTCACAAAAGGCAATCCCCAAAAGTCAAATTTTAAAGTTATTTTTAATAACAACAGTAATAATAACACTGGGGAAAGCTAGGAGGGGGGCACTAAGGCAGATGCCCAAGGGCACCACGGTGCCCACAGATGCTAGTTTGGGGACCGCAACCTACGGTAAGTGGTTCTCACCTCCAGCTCAGGTGGGCCTGAGACTCTACCTGCAATCTACTCCTTAGGGCACAAATCCTAGACACACTAATAAAATGTGTAAATATGAAGTAAGCATCTCCTTTGGGGCCAATGTCATCTGGGGGTGGGGTGGGGGGGTTGACTGCAGACTGGTGCAGGGAGAAAAGGATTAAGCCCTGCCTACAGGCCACACTCTGAATTGGGGCCCCACATGGTTACGCTTCCCCTGAAAATGAAACTAGCATGAAGCACGCACTAACAATAACTTTTAAAAAGGACAGATCCTTAGATGGGACTGAATTCTGTTGACGGCAGCAAAGGCTTGCTTCCAAAAACCGTGCAGAAGGATTGAACAGAAGGATTGAACACATGCCCAATTTTTTCCTACTGAAGCCAAAGGTGCTTTCAAATGATCATGCCCCCATGAAAGACCTCTCAGCCTTCCAACCCCCACAGTCCTAAAGAACAGCCCCCCCACTTTAGAGTTCAAGTTCTCAGTCCCAACAGTCTCTAAGGTGCGTCGAGCCACTTACACAAAAGCATAAGAGGGAGTAGTAGGAACTTTCTAACTTTCTTGATAAAAGACATTTTTAAAAAGCCTTTCCTTTTAAATCAAAATTGCCAACCAGATTTGATTTGTTCTTGGGCAAGCCGTCTGGAAGATTTCGTTTAGGCAGATCTAACGACCATGGTGTTATAGGAGCCAGAGCAACGAAAATGCCTCGTTCAGATGCTATTCACTCAGAATAATCTGTGCCACTTCCTCGATCCACCAGTATAAAGTTAAATTCTACTTACCAACTCAGAATCGTCCTTGATCTTCCTTGCCAACTTTGCCCAGAGAAAAGCTGGGAAGTCTCCCAGGAGGCAGGACCCCGTACCTTTAGGGTTTATGCCATAAAACTTTCTCCCTGTCCTGCATAGGGAAGCGCCAAAAAAGCCAGGCTCATTGCACTGTACGGAGCTGCCTTATTTTTGTGTGAGCAATAAGGGTGTGGTGCCTTTTGGGTTGTGCAAGAAGAAAGGAATCCTTTCTGAGTTGTGAAGGGGGTGGCAGAGAGAGAGAGGCTTTGGCTCAGCCGGTTTTCTGCAGCTGATCAGTCTGCAGAAGTGCATATGGGACACAAAGGCGATGTGGGCCAGCCTAACACACACAATACCCCTTTCCTTTCCCCGCTTTTCTTTGGGATAAAAAGGGATGCCACACTCTCTAGAGCTGGTGTATGTGAAACAAGCCTGTCTGGGCAAGTTGCAGACTAGGTGCGAGGGCAGCTGCTCTTTGAAGATCACAATGGAATGTGGGAGGGAACAGATTAGCATAGCTGCCTTTTTTTATTGCTTAGTATTGAGATTGCACCACCAGGGTATACACAATATTTTTCTAGGAACTCTAACCAACAAGGATCCAAAGCACAGGAGACAATAATGGAGAGGGAACAACCACACAGCTACAGAAGGGGCCTTGGAGGTCCTAGTCCAGGCACCCCCAAACTGCGGCCCTCCAGATGTTTTGGCTTACAACTCCCATGATCCCTAGCTAACAGGACCAGTGGTCAGGGATAATGGGAATTGTAGTCTAAAACATCTGGAGGGCCAAAGTTTGGGGATGCCTGTCCTAGTCCAACCCTATGCTCAAGGGGTGGGGAACAGATTTCAGCTCAAAGGCTGCAATTCCTTGCGGGGGGGGGCATGTCATGAGTGGGTGTGGCCAGAGGCAAATGTGGGTGGAGCAATGCAGGCAAACTTTACTTCTGTACAGTAGGCTCATTTCCACACTCTCTCTCACACCCCTCTCTATCCTTCACCCATGGAAGCAAAAGACATTATCACAGTTCAAGGACACATTTTGCGTTCAAGGAGGGTATGAAGCAGGGCCGGCACAGGGTGAGGCTCCTGATGGCTGGATAGGCTTGGAAGGCTGCTTCTGGTTCCCATCCCTACCTTATGCTGGTGAAGAGTTCAAGGGAACTCCAAAGCAGGCTTGCAATGTTTCTGTAAATCACTACTGGGTATTTTCCTAACAGTCCAAGCACAATTTCTTTGGTAGTTTATGGTGGACGGTGTTACTCATCCATGTGAGGTTTCCACAGCATCCACACAGCATTATCCTAATCAAACTACTGTCCCATAGGACCCCCAATTTAATCCAAATTTACATTTTTTGGGATTTTTTTTAAAATCAGATTTTCCACCGAAATGGTAAATTCCAATTAAATGTTGAGCAGACGCATGCCTGCATGAGCAAAACCAAGGGCGCTATAAACTGCCCTGAGGAAAGACCTCCTCACAGATACCTCCAGTTATTATATAGTAACCTAGAATCAGTTTCAACAGGGGCTGGGAACTTTTGCATTGCATATATATCCCTATATTTTCAGCAATTATTGAAATCAATTCATCAGCTAAAGATGATGGCCTAATCTCAATTTGGTACTGGGGAACCAATCACATCTAACAAGTGGTGTCTCCAAATGCTGACAACCATCTTTTATATTAAGGATGCCACTGGACAATTTTTTTTAATTTTTTAAATTTATTTTGACTGTGTCAGACCAACACGGCTACCTACCAGCATCTTTTAGATTATGATGCTTTGGTTTGCTGCTGCTGCTATTTGGTTGCTGTTTTTAAGGCTACATTCCCTTCAACTACTAGGTAAAAGGTAAAGGTAAAGGTACCCCTGACCGTTAGGTCCAGTCATGGACAACTCTGGGGTTGCGCGCTCATCTCGCTTTACTGGCCGAGGGAGCCGGTGTTTGTCTGCAGACAGTTTTTCTGGGTCATGTGGCCAGCATGACTTAGCTGCTTCTGGTGAACCAGAGCTCACAGAAACACCATTTACCTTCCCACCGGAGCGGTACCTATTTATCTACTTGAACTTTGATGTGCTTTCGAACTGCTAGGTTGGCAGGAGCTGGGACCGAACAATGGGAGCTCACCCTGTTGCAGGGATTCGAACCGCCGGCCTTCTGATTGGCAAGCCCTAGGCTCTGTGGTTTAACCCACAGGACCACCTGCATCCCCTTAATGGAACTTACCTACCAATAAGTAAGGCAACAGTCATTATTTTATGACATTTTGGTTTGCCTTTGCCATGGACTTTGGTTCTTTCCCCCTCCCTGCTGTACCAAGGCATCCAGCTCCATTTGTGTGTTTTTATTGTAACACTTAACTTTTCGCCAACTGGTCTTGGGGAGCTGCCAAAGGTGGGGTATGAATCAAATCAAGAAACAAAAACTCCCCACCTGTGTCAAAATGTGCAGCCAGCCAGTAAATTCAGAAAGATTCATAGGTCTTTCCTCAGGGCAGTTTATAGTGCCCTGGGTTTTTCTCATGCAGGCATGTGTCTGCTCAACATTTAATTGGAATTTACCATTTTTTTGGGGGGGGGAATCTGATTTTTTAAAAAAATCCAAAAAAATCATAATCTGCATCTACACACACAATGTGTGGAAGGTAGGAATGGAGGGATCTGCCAATTTTGGCTTTCTCAGTATCTCATATTTCCAATCTTAAATTCAGTTCCCCATATATCTGCAGTAATTTGTACATTTTAGTTAAAATAACCCTCATGAAAATTCACCTATATTTTAGTGTGAATTTCTCCTAAGTAACATGCATTTGTAGCAGTTTGGACTAATATATGCATTTTTGTACACATTTTCCTCTTATATAATGCATTTTTGTATGCTATTTCATGAATATATGCATTTAGCCTAGCATATGCTATTTTGGTACAAATTACTTGTCCAGAGTACTACATTGCAAAATTCAGAGAAGAGCAAAAATTTCAAAGGATGGATGTGTTTTGGTTGGAAACTGCAAATTTCGGGTGTTCACCTTTAAATTGAACTACTCTATCCCTAGTGGACAACTCCTCCTACATAAAGGCAAGTCTTGCCTGATAATGGTGAGTGTCTTATTTTAAAAGTGATTCTCAAAAACTGCATTTGAAAAATTCAGATTTCTGATTAGAATTTTGAAAATATGTCATTTTAAATCATTTTTAATTGTCTTTAGCGATGGGCAAATCCGACAATTTCAGCTTCTCTTAATTTCTCAAGTTCCAGCCTCAAGTTCAGTTCTCCACATTTTCACATTAGTCTGAGAATCATTTTTAAAGGTCTCGTGAAAATTTGCCAGCATTTTATTGAGAATTTCTCCTAATAGGTGACATTGGTATCTTTTGGTATCTGATTTTGCCCAAACTACAAATTTTGCAATGCAACTTTCCCCAGGGTAATGCATTTCTGTCTACAATCCTCATTGCTATATACATCCTTATGCACACTTTACCCCAGTACATGCATTTTTGTACACACTGGTTGGCTAGAGAACTGCACCGCAAATTTCAGAGAAATGTTAATTTGGAAGGATGACTGTATTACACGTCTTGTTTCAGAAAGTACAGATCTGGTAGGTTCACCTTTAATTGTGAACTGAATTGAATTTCTTACCTATCCCTACTTGCCACTGAGTTTTCTTCCTTCTTTTCTTTCTTTCTAAAAAACAAAACAAAACAATTTTGGCTGAGTTTCAGTCACTCTGGAAAAAGTTTATTCTCCTTGTGAGTCACCACCTTGCCTCGCTGAGAGGCGGTAGAGGACAACTCAACTAACAGTCCCCAGTTTCAGTTGATGCTAGAATTCTTTTCTTAATTAAAGAGTGCTTAATTAAGGATGCCGGTTCCCTTTGTGGCCCAGCCCAGCCTGTTTGTTCCACAGTGGAGCGTGGGATGAAGACCATGTTCTTTTCTTCTTCCTTCTCATCCTCTCGCCTTTGAGGCAAGAAGGGTGTGTGTTCATTCTGCCTGTACTGCCAAGTTATTGGCTTCTCCAACTGAGCCAAAGTTGAACACACCCTTAATGCCCATGTGTTGCTAGGCAGGATTTTTAACAACATTGTTTTTCCGGGATGAATTCTGAGTCTTCAAGGATGGGCCTGGGCTTGGGCTTAGTGGTGGAGAACATGTTTTGCAGGCAGAAGGTCCCTGTTTCAATCCCTGGCAGCACTAGGTAAGGCTGGGAGAGACCCTTGCCTGGAGAAGCTGTGCCAATCATTGTTGATAATACTGAGCTACAATGGATCGGCTTGCTATGTTTCTATTTTTTACCATCCACTGGTCCTCAATTTTAAGAGCAGCTTGATTTTCAAACATTGACTGCATTGTCATGCATAGCACCAGGCCATCATGATGGTTTCTGCCAATAGGATGCAAGCCCCGCCAGTTCCCCTCCCCACCCTGATTGGCTGGCAACCCAAAGTCTAGCCATGGTGTCAATGAGAGAGTTCATCCTATTCCCACCCAAACTGTCCCCATTTCCATGGTCCTGTCACCTACTCTGTTTGTGGCATACAACCAGGTTTTATGATGCCAGCCATGTTTTCTACTTTCACAGATGACAGTCCTCTGCTTGAAGGGCTCAGGCGGTACCCCAACCTTGGCTCAGCCAAAAATACGCCAGTACAGTGGTACCTCAGGTTACGAACTTAATTCGTTCCAGAGGTCCGTTCTTAACCTGAAACCACTCTTAACCTGAGGTACCACTTTAGCCAATGGGGCCTCCCGCTGCCGCCGCACCGCCAGCATGCAATTTCTGTTCTCATCCTGGGGCAAAGTTCTTAACCCGAGGTTAGTGGAGTTTGTAACCTGAAGTGTTTGTAACCTGAGGTGTTTGTAACCCGAGGTACCACTGTATAACTTGCTCAGCCTGCTGAGCTAAAGGTGGCTGAGCCAAGGACAGTGAAAGTTTCAAAAAAAGGATGTTATGGGGGCCAGAGGCAAAGCAACGTGTCTCTGGCGCTTATCCCAGGGGAAATGGCGTGTGTCACAGGGAGCATGGCACGTGTCCCAGGGGGTGCCACTGATCAGGGGTTGGCATTTTGTCACCCCCTATTTGGAATGGTACCTGGGGCGGGCTGCCCCCCGCCCCCTTGGAACGCCCCTGATGGGGGCATGGCAGAGGCAGGACCAGAGAGAGGGTTTAGATCTGGTGCAACATTTTGCCGTCTTAACTTATACCAGCTCGCTTAGTACCAACTTCCCGTGCAGAGGATTGCTCCCCTAGCTGCAAATTTATATTTTATATATGCACATAATTGAAGCTTGTGGCTCATGGGGTGCTGTAGGTAACACACTTCCCTCTGATCCATCATTTTGGGGCCTGGCTCCCCAATTCCAGACACTATTTTGAACTTGGCTCTCACTGGTGGACCTCAGGACTCCTCAGGGTTGGTGGAGGGGAAACATCTCTGGCCTTCTCCAGATGACCTGCTTATTTAGCAGCCACCCTAATTTCCTCACACAGAACTTGCACAGAAGTCAGATTATATCTTGACTTTGTCAAGCATCCATTGTGATTTGTTTGCAGGGCAGTTAAATGATAATGAGCACTTATCCTGCACTCCTCCTGTTTTGCTTCCCGTTAGTCATTTGTCCATCCCATACATTTCCCTGTCACTTTCCTAACTGCAGAAAAGTCCTGTTTCTTTTCCCAAAGTGGGAACAAGGTTCCTTAATCCGCTCCAGTTGCGTAAGCCTAAATTTCCCCTGTATGCACTTGATTTCCTCCTGCAAAATGCAGACAGTATGTAGGCGGCTTCTGAGTGCTTTGTTCAAGCTTGGAGTCTGACCACCCTTGTTGTGAACTGACTGCCCTCAAAGTCCCTACTCATCTGGAAAGTGCAGGATACAAATCTATTTCCCTTTAACCTTGGATTTGCCCCAGCTTCCCCACCCCCACTGCAGTCATTTTCCACTGTGTATTGTGAAACTCTCTCTTGCCCCAAAGCAACTCCCAGTTCTCTTGCATCCTAATTACACTGTTCTGAGATTTTATCTCTTTCATATATGCCAGCAAGTTATCTCTGGGTCCACTGGGTGGAGGGAACCCCTGAAGAAAGCCAAAGCAATCCACATTACTCCCCTGCCTGCATGCTTGACTATATACTTGGAGCCAGTAATGTGTTTGGTGCCCAGAAATTCACTGATGAACCCCAGTCTAGATAGTCCTCTGGAAGGCACAGCTGATTGAATTGCATCATCCAAACCACAGTCATATAAAACTCACGATTATGAAAATTCCCTGCATATTTCGCCATGTAACCTCAAACTGGGGTTGTGCAAATGCAATGCTGAGAAAATAAATAAATCTTTTCCCCTATATCCATTATGCAAACTCGTTCTCAGGTTCTCTTACTTAGCATAGTTTGATCACTGTGTTGCCTACTTTACACAATCAGAGCAAATTTGCACCATTTATTTTCATTTGCCAAATGCGTTCTGAAAATGTTAAGTTTCTTGGAAATATGAATTCTGTATTTTACAAAATAAATAAATAAAGGAATTAATATTTTCATGGTTCTTTCTTTTCTTTTTAAAAAATATGAATCCCAGTATTCCTCTTCAGCCAGGGAATGGCGGCATGATGCTATGGTGGGCCCTGAACCCTAACGTTTAGCTCCCATAGCTGCCAAATACCCCGTTTTCCCTGGGAAACCCCCGGATTTTCTTACCATTTCCCGCAGGTGTCCCAAATGGCAAAATACCCCATATTCCCCCAGATTACGGAACATGCCGGCGGCCATGTTCTTCTGGTGCTGCGCTGGCACCGGAAGTTGCTTCTACGCACTTCCGGACATGCATAGAAGCGACTTCCAATGCCACTGTGCCCATTTCCAAAATGTTCACAGTGCCAGAAGTTGCTTCTACGCGTGCCCGGAAGTGCGTAGAAGCAACTTCTGGCACTGCGGACATTTTGGAAATGGGCACAGTAGCATCGGAAGTCGCTTCTACGCATGTCCGGAAGTGCATAGAAGCGACTTCTGGCACTGTGGACATTTTGGAAATGGGCACAGCAGCATCGGGAGTCGCTTCTACGCATGTCCGGAAGTGCGTAGAAGCGACTTCCGGTGCCGCGCCGCTGCTGATCCTGAATTTTTCAATCCGGAACTTGGCACCTATGAGCTCCACTTCACACCCCAAATATATAATTACCATAAATCTTTTGATATTTCATCAGCCATTTCCCACACACTTGCAAAGCCTATATTGGCAACCAAAAGAACTAGAAACTTGTATTAAACACACACACACACACGAGAAAGCAAGCTGCACATTTTCCTGCTCTTCAGTATCTTTTTTTGAGATGGGTGACCAGAACTATAAACAGTATCCCAAGTGCACACTGGAGCCCCATAGCTCAGTAGCAGAGGCCTTGCTTTGCAGGCAGAGGATCCTGGGCATTTCCAGGCAGAGCAGGGAAAGATTCCTGTCTAAAGCCCTGGAGAGCTGCTGCCAGTCGGCACAGACCAGGGGAAAAGAATATCCACCTTGTGGGCCAAAGTTGGCCTGCTGAGCCTCCCCATTTGGCCCATGAGGCTACTTTCCTGAAACTATGCCCAATTACCCCACACCTGATGTCAGGTGTGGAGCAGGAAGAGACATGGTTGCATGGTTCAGACAGTTGCGAGTTCCTGCTGAGATCTGGCTAGTGTGCCTAAACTGCAGCAAGTCAGATTGACTTATCTCCCTCCCCACCCCTAAGCGCCAACTCAAAATCTGGCCTGGTGGGGAGACAAAGATCTGGGCTGCCCATCCCTGATCTAGATAATCCTGTGCAAGATGGGGAAAGGGTCTGTCTCCGTCTGAGCTTCCTTATTCCTGAAAGTGTGGCTGTTGCCCACTAGATTTGCATAAAGGCACCGCAACACTGATGCTCTTAATTTTGTGTCTCTTGCCTAATCAGTTGCCCGAGGGGTTTCTGCTGTGCCAAACATCATCTTACATAACGCTTCCCCGGGACTGCTCAGTGCATCAGCTTTTCCTCCAGAGACGGGAGCCCCATGCATGTTCAAACAGATGCACGCTTGGGGCGGGTGGAGTGCCTGAGAGATTTCCAGGAGATTGTTGTTTGCCTTCTCCCACAGTGAAAAGACGGAGCGTCCTTGCAAATCTGCACAGGCAAAGGCCCACTTTGTCAGCGTGGCGTTCTTTTTCATGGCAAGCTGCTGTGTATCCTTAGAAACACCCGCAAGTTGTTCTTCTCCAAAACTCCACTCCTCCTTCTTACTCATCGTCGGAGGAGATTGCTCAGCACTTTTGGCAGGAATCGTTGACATGTGGCTTGTTTTCTTCTCCACTGGGGAAAACAAAGAAAGAGAGCGCTAAATAATGATTGGTTATTTTCTTAAGGCAAAGTCTCCCACCCCTGTATCTTTGCCGTACCATGCAGTCTATGGAATTCATTGCCACAAGATGGGGGAGATGGCAACTCAAACAAGGATTTGACAGCCCCTCGCAAAAGTTTTATTTGAATGTCAGTGTGCAACAGCTGTATGTGTGTGGGCAGGGGCAGATTCCATGCTAGGAAGAAGCAGGAAAGGGACTGAGCACAAAAATGCCAACACTATGTTGCTGTTTTACTATCAACTTTGCAACCATACTTGAAATACTGTTGGCAGATCTGGATGCCCACCTAAAAAAGGGATATTGTAGAGCTAGGGAAAAGGTACCAAATTGATTAAGGGGATGGAGCAGTTCCCATATTGGGGAAGATTAAACCAGTTGAAGCTTTTAAGGTTGGGGAAAAGATGGCTAAAGGGGTATACGACTGTGGTATAATTATTATTTTTTAATATGGTATATAAGAAGGGGATAGAAAAATGTCATCGTCTTTCTGATACACTTTCAGAGTATCAGAATTCAGGGCTCCCCAATGAAGCTGAATGTTGGAAGATTCAGGATAGACAAACAGAAGTGCTTCTTTATACAGTGTATAGTTAAGTTGTGGAAATGGCTTCCACAGGATGTTGTGAAGGCCACCAATTTGGATGCCTTTAAAAGGGGATTAGACAAAATCACGGAGGTTAAGGCTATCAACGTATCTTTCAAACTTAAGCCTTATGACAAAACAAAACAAAACAAAGAAACTTCTTCACTGAACGACTTCTAACCACCATGTTGGAATTGACCTGAAATGCTTCAGAAGCTGTGTCACTGTGGAGTAAAAAAAGGTGGGGAGTGGCTTCCCCCCAAAACATAGCAGCCCCCCACATGATACTCTTTAATAATATAATGTATGGGGCACTGGGGGGAAATTCACAGTAGTGACCTGAAGCCACTTGTAGATGGTGCATCAGGGAGCAAAAGGTTAAAATGCAGTTAAACGTAATTAAAAACAGGGTCCAGGGTGTCAGAGGTGGGCCCTCCCAGTGCTTTGGCTCCGACAACTGCCTGTATATATCTCCTGCCACTGCTAGATTTGACTATGTGCAAAAAACAGACAGGAACCTTTACCTATTTCCCAAATGCGCTGGTGCAAATTTGCTGACACATTCCCAGTCATAATTTCACGTATACCTTCCTGTTCATCACAGAAATCCAGAGCCAAATCCGTGTGGGTAGAGATTGCTGAGGGAGGAGGTAGGAGTTAATTCTCCCTCAAAGGAATGTGGGTTTTAAATCCCTTTTTCATTTGCATCAAAGCCTGGAGGAACGCTGGCAATGTGCAGGGAGTTGGTACAGAGTGTTTTGCGCAAAGCGCAGGAATTGAGTGCAGATATCAGATTAGATTAAAGGGAGGTTTTGACCTTAGAATTGAGATGGGGAGGGAGGAAGGCAAGGTGGAAGGAGAAACAGAAAGAAGAAAGAGAAGGAGGAAATAAATAAGAAATCGGAGACAGAGTGGGAAGGAGCAACGAGAGAATGAAGAATTACTGAAAAAAGTAAATTACATACCTTTGCAGGATTTCCATAATAGTACTTAATTATATTATATTATTATTATATATTATAATAGTCATATGGCACTTAAGATGTGGTTCAGGCATACATGTTTATCATGCGATGGTGGCCATCTTGACATCTTGTGATAGTGAGTTCCAGCAGTTAATTATGCACTATGCCAAGAACTAGGGAAGGAGGGGGAACCCTTTTCCTGTTGATGGGCTGTATCAGGGTTGAGCTGCCATGGCCAGATGTTGGTAGTGTGGGCAGAATCAAAAACAAAACTTGTTCTGGATTAACTAATTTGAAATCAAGACTGCGCTGTCAGAACATTCGCCATGGCTGCCTCAAATTAGAATTCCCAACTGTTCCTGTGGTGCAATGGGTGTCAGTGTGTCTGGCACAGAAGGTTGGTGGTTGAAGCCCACCCAGGGATGGTTGTGGGTAGGATTCTTGCATTGCAGGGGGCTGGACTACATGACTCTCAGTGTCCCTTCCAACTCTACAGTTCTATGATTCTACACAGGTCTATGCAGGAGTAAAATAGGTATACAGAGGATTAATACATCCACTTCTCTAGAAAGCAACTGGACGCAGGTCTGCTCTATGAACACAATGTGTTCCCTAGAAATTGTTTGCTAGGTGAGGGTTCACATAACGAGTCCATGATTTCCATTGTTTCCTATGGAAAGATTTTTAATGCGGAATTCACCTGCTCCCCCCCCCCGCTCTCTCCATGGTTTCTTCCTGAAATGGCTGCAGCCAATCAGCAAAAGAGAAGCAAAGGAAAGAACTAATTTGCCCAATCTCTCTTGTTTCCTGATTTGTCCAATTTGTCCTGCTCTCTGATTTTCTCTTGGTTTTCTCTCTCTCTTGGTTTTGAACTTGGCCTTTGATTCGTTCTGAGTTTCTTATTCTCCGTGCTGCTTCTTCTAGAAGTGAGGCTACTTTCCATCTCCAGTCTCCATCACAATCTTTTTCTAGAATGCCCTCTCCCAGTCTGCCCTTCATAGTTTCACTTCTGCTGCCCCCAAACTCACTGCCATTGGCTTTCTCATGCAGTCATCTTATATTGGCCTCAGCAGATTTCCCCTGGTCTCCGATTCCTTTGGTGAAAGCAGGTCCTTTCATGAATAAGGTTCATCTGTGGCACAAAATACTCTGCAGGGGAACTGCAATGACCCCTTCCACCAGCAAGTACAATCCAATCCAAATCTTTAGTACGGTCATAGACCAGCATAAGGTAAAAGCACCTCCATGCAAGTACAAAATACAAGTACAAAAGCGAGTACAAAATATTTAAGTATCTGTTCTGCTTGAGGCATAAATTCGGGAGCCTGCTTGGATTTCTCCATCTTCTGTACTGTATTCAATCTGTCTGCATCCAATCTGGCCATCCAGCAGGCCTGTCAAAATTGAATGCCACTGGTGCGGAGACTCATTCCATTTTAGGTCTCATTCCTTTGAGCTATGCCAGAGCCTTTCTTCCTCCCTCGATCCTCTGTGACTTCTGGCACCATGTTTAATGAATGCCAGAGACTGCGGTAGATTAATAGTAGCTCTCTTACTATCCAAAAGTTACTTTACACAGCCCTACGGAACTCACGAATGCAGACCTTGCTTCTGCTTCAGTCCCACTTTCACATTTCATGCCATACCATATAAAGCGTTGCCTCTCTATTCAGGCTGGCACGCATGCCCTCCAATATTCATTCCTCAGATGAAAATAGGGACATTTCTCAACGCCCCCCCAACAGACACTCTTCATGATAATTTCTCAGCATTTTAGTGCACATTTCACAAAATATACATGTTTCATTTTTGCATGATCAACCACATTTTTGCAAGCATTTTTCCCCAATGTAATACATTTTTGTATGCTATTTTCATTAACATATATACATTTACATGCACACTTTCTTCAAATGTGCACTTTTGGGGCTGGAGAACAGTATCACAAAACTGACACAGGTGTGAATTTTGAAGGATAGCTGCATTGTTTTGGGAAGAGTGAATTAGGTAGATTTACATTAAGATGTCAAGCAAACCAAATTTCTCCCCCATCCCTTGGTCAGGCAGAAGAGAAGAGGCAGTGGGGGGGGGGGCGGGGAGGTGGATGGAGGGTTGCATCTGAAGATGCTTAAGGTGTTGAATCTTTGTGATTTTTTTTGTATACAACAAGCTAATTTGCACCTGATTTGCAACCAGGTTCTGTCTAGTATACCAGACACGGTCTAGCTAAATTTTATGTTTCTGCAAATGTGTGACACAGCTCTTGTCAGTTTAGATGTAGGCTTGCCATACATCAGGAAAATTCCTGACATGTCCTGGTTTTGGGTGTAAAAATGGCATGGGGGGATTTTTGCTGAACTGGCAAAATGTCAGGGAAAACCTGGCTGTATGGTGGAAATAGCTCCAAAAGCTAAAAATCACTATTTGTGTGGGAAGTCTGAACAATTTAGGTTTGTTCCCAAAAAAAGCTTGACAATTTTGGGATCCTCCTAAAAAAAGCTCAAGAACTTTGCGGGTGTCAGGAAATGTATCAAAATGGACATGCAAATATATAGTTAGGGATGAGGGATAAATTCAGCTCAGTCGTCACTTATAGGCAAACATTATAATTTACATTTTCCAAAACAACGAGAACCGAAACGAGAACCAGAACCTTTTGTGAATTTTGCAATGCACTTTCCCAGCCAACTAAAGTGTCCATAAGATTTATTTAGTTATTTAGTTATATAGTTCACAACCTTGTTCATAAAGATATTTGTAAACCAATGTTTCATTTTTTTAAAAAAAAATCAAAGCAGTTTACACCTGCTTGATGGTAATGAAACTGGAAAGTGGTTTAAAAATGCATAGATTGTATTTGTGAAAATGACATACATAATATGCATTACATTCAGTAAAATGTGTATATTAGGAAAAATTGCATATGCACATCCAAATATGTGTAAATTGGGAGAAATTTGATTAAAATGCTGATGCATTTTCATGAGGACTTAAAAAAATTGCAAGCTGGTGTGGAAAAATGGAGAACTGAACATAAAATGGAAAAAAATGAGAAATCAAGAGAAATCCAATTACTGTACCAGTTTCACCCATCCCTGCACTTTAAGCATTTATATGGGGAGTATTTGTTTGAATTCTCAGATTAGTGTGGAAATGGAACAGAATGGAGTTATGGGAGATGCATGAAAGGGACAGATTTCCCCATCTCTGCTCCAGTCACTTTTGAGTCTCATCACCTCTTTGCTTGAGGTTTGTCTGCTGACTCAGAGCAAAGTGAGACAGGGAAAAGGACATCCAATTGTTTAACAGAAATGAGTTGTTACTCACTGACCCACCTTGCATGCAGGGAAAGTTCAGCATGCAATATTTGCTGTGGCAACTTTTTTTTGTCAAATGATGCAACAAAAGGAAAGTGTGAAAACTTCATTTAACTTCATGCAGCCCTTAGAACACCTGCACTCAAATTAACCGGTGATCTGAAAATCAGTTTATCTGCTGGGATTCCTCAGAACAGTTTCCTTTTCTTACATCCATTTATAAAACACTCTGGTTTACTATCTTCGTTGCTGTGCATTCACACAGATAGACGGTCTATTGTGGCTATTGGGCCAAGAGATAACGGTCCCCTTCAACCAGGCCTTTGGCTGATTAATATTCTACAGCCTTTGTGTTTGTGGGAGGGGGCTTATTGTTTTGTTCTTTTCATTTTAACTATGGTGGACCCTCCTTCATTGGAGGTTTTTAAATAGCAGTTGGATGGCCATCTGTTAGAGATTATTTAGCTGTGACCCCTTTTTTACTGTCTGGATGCTTTCCATTAGGTTATCTTCTTCTTCTTCTTCTTCTTCTTCTTCTTCTTCTTCTTCTTCTTCTTCTTCTTCTTCTTCTTCTTCTTCTTCTTCTTCTTCTTCTTCTTCTTCTTCTTCTTCTTCTTCTTCTCCTCCTCCTCCTCCTCCTCCTCCTCCTCCTCCTTCATTTTTTAAAATTTAGACAAAGTAATAATAATAAATAAATAAATAAGAATACCCCCCGCCGGAGACCATTCCATTGTAACTATCCAACCTCCCAAAATTTCAACACCTCTTGCGGTTTGATCCCTTTCCGTTTTAACATTACAAATTCTACAAATACCTTCCATATCGCCTCAAAATCATTTTCCCTGCATATTCCCCGTCTTACTTTAATGGCACATGTTAATTTATCATTAATAGCTATACCCCCCACCTCTTTATACCATTCTTCCATTTTATATTCACCTTGCCCCTTCCACTTCCTAGCTATAATAACTCGTGCAGCTGTCAATGAATTTGTGAGCAAGTCCTTCATAGCCTGTGAACCTTCCACCCCACCGTAATTGATACTAATGCTACCTCTGGACTTTTTAGCTGCACTGCCAGGGACTGGGCTAGATGACCCTAGCGGTCCTTTCCAACTCTACAGCTCTATGATTCTGACAACAGGGCCTCTGCTCTGTTCCGCAAGGGCTCTTGTTATGTTCTTTTGTTTCTAAACTGTATCCTGGTTGCATTGTTGGAGCTTCCTGATTTCAGGATCTACTGTGTGTAGTTTTTGTTTTTCTGCTGTCTTTAAAGATGATCCTCGAAATAATCCCTGAGTGCATCCCCCTTTACATGCATGCCATTCTGCCAGAGATTTTTTTTCCAGGTGTTTGCCAGCCACTTACTCATGATGAATGTATTAGACATGTACTCCACCCCATTGTAAAGTTGTAAGCTGGCACACGCACCGCGTCCCTCGGTCTGCTCTAGGCTGATGTACGTGCATTTTGATCCCTCCCCTCCCTTCTGAAGGCAAAATGCTGAACATATTTTTCCCATCACAAGGAAATACATTTGGCAGGTTTTGTAATGTAATCATTTTGGGGGGCTGGGGGAAGAGAACGTCTCTAATAACCCTTCTTCCAATTTTCTGCATTGCAGTCTCTCAAAGGTGGGAATTGGCTGAAACTCTGCATTTAATCCTCAGAACAGGTTTGTCCAGGGCAGCTGGGAAAGAGCAAATGCAGCCAATTAGCTCTTTATGTAACCTGAGCACGTTTCAGTAATTCAGCCTGTCTTAACATGACTTAAATACACCAAAGCAATGAGCAGGCATTTCATTAAGAATACACTGGGCCATGGTGGTTTTCATAAGCCCAATCCATCTTGCTCTTGTCACGTCCAATCAGTTCATTAACTAAGAGATGAAATACAGACAGGGAGAGGACGGCCACCAACACTTTAAGAAGCTGCCATCCTGATCCATAAAGTATTGGATTTCTGTTTGGCCAGGGGTGGCCTGGTCAATTCTTTGGACAAGGTGGACGTGGGTCTAATACAGCAGGCTTGTACCATTCACTACCAACCATACTGGCCCAGCCTTTCAGGGGAGAAGGGAAAACAGGGTGGCCTCCCTCTCTTTCAGGCACAGGAAGGAGGCCTGCAAATTCTAATGAGCGCCCACTCTGCAAAGATGGCACACAACTGCATGATGTGAAAGAAGGGCAAATGGGAGCTATGGCTGTCCCTGCTGCAAGGCCCATTTCCACCTGGCCTAGGGGGCAGAGCCCAGACTCACCTTGAACATCCCGAAGAGGCTCTTGGGAGGCCAGAGGGACATTGCTGGAACAACTCTTGGGTTGAGGCAACTGGCTAAAATGTTTTAAAATGTTTTAAACGGTGCTAATTTTGGCGGGTTGGTGTTGGTTAAATGTTTAGTTGGGGTTGGTGGTTATTTTAATTTGGGTATAATTGTAAACTTCCTCTTCTTCTTCTTCTTCTTCTTCTTCTTCTTCTTCTTCTTCTTCTTCTTCTTCTTCTTCTTCTTCTTCTTCTTCTTCTTCTTCTTCTTCTTGGTTTCTATTGTTTCATTGGCTTATTTGTTGTCTGTGTTTGTAAACTTATGTAGAGAAGTTTGCATTAGGCAAGAGAGGTTTGACCCATCGCTGTCAACCTGAGTGATCTCTCACAACGGGATGATGAAACCTAAGAACTCAGCATTTAAGTCAGTCAAGAGAACCACCACCACCAGCAGCAGTGGTTCAGCTCAGCATTGTTGAGCAAGCAAGTTGCTTAGGATCTCTCTCTGGGACCAGCGACAGGAAAGTTTATTGAACTGTATTAAGGACTAAAGACAAGACTGGATTGCATTGCTTGCTGTTAAAGAACAATGTGCTACTTTGTATTTTGTAATGTTTATTTGCAAACTATTTTAGGACTGTTCTGCCATTAAGCTTTGCAGCTCTTTCCCCCCTCTTTTTTTGTAGTGGGGAGTGTTCATTTCTTCTCTGCACAAGGTCCAGATCAGCGATTCTTCTTGCAGCAACTCTTAACAGAAAGAGGTGTAGCTTTCCCCTTCTTTACACCCCCTTCTTGCCCCCCCCCACCAAATGGGGCAAAAGATAATTCAGAAGCACAATTTGCCTCTCCTTCTCTCTCATCACAGTTATTGGGGTTGCTCCCAACTCTTCAGACCTTCTTTCCAAGGGATTCCCCCCCCCCCATTTTTTTTGCTTGTAATCAACTTTCCACACTTCAACTCAGGCGATGCCCTCCACTGCTGGAGGCAGAAATTGCTCCTGAGTACCAGTTGCTGGAAATTGCAGGAGGGGAGGTTGTCATGTTCTTGGGTTTTCCACAGGCATCTGGTTGGCCAGTGTGGGAACAGGATAAAGGACCAGCAGAGCCACTGGTTGCCTCTTATGCCAAGGAACCTGTAGTCGACCACCCAGTTCTGTCTAAACATGGGGATCTGCAAGGAAAGCATCCAGACCAGCAAGGAATATTCTCAAGTGAAATGGCCTAGAGCAGATAAGGTGATAGTCCCTGACCCCCAGCCCAGTTAGACCCACATACAAGCCTGCCTCCCGTCTGACTTGAGTCCTGTGGTTGCAAGCCAATATGTGTATATACTTATTAAATTTTCCAGAACAAATTTAAATTGAAGCACTAAACATCAACATCAATCCTTCGACTCCCCTCCGCCCTTCCATGGTTACCATTATCAATCCCCCCCAACTGCTTCACTTATTTTCTCCATTTTTTAAATAGTCCATTTACCATTGCTTTTTGTACATTACAAGCATTACTCAAATCCTGCCAATGTTTTTAGTTGTTTACAGTGTTCTCTTAAATACATTATAAATTTTCCCCATTCCTTCTTGAAATTCTTCACTTCCTGGTTTTTGATTGTCCTGGTCAATTTTGCCATTTCGGTGTAGTCCATCATCTTCATCAGCCATTTGTCTCTGATCGGGATTTTATCTTGTAGTATCTGTGCTGCTATTGTCGCATACATAAATAGTTGTTTCTGCTCCTTCGAATGGAAGCCAATATTTTATGCTTGCCTTTTTTACCAGTTCATCTGAGCTTGGAGCATTGTCTTTGGGTGGACAGGCGGAGTCCCCCCAACCCCAGGAGACCCCCGAGCAGAATAATGACTCAAGAGAACATGCTATAGGATTAAAATTAGCCACAACTTTATTATGTTTCAGATGTAGGGAGACCTTGGCTCAGGCATTGGGCGTTTAGCCTTCCCAGTCCCCAGCTGGGGATCTGGGAGACATCAGGGTTATCCAGAATGTGTGGGGATTGGGCTGGCTCTGGAGAACATATGTTCAAGCAGAGAGCCCACCCCCCGTTTTGCCGCCATTGGAGGGGAGAGCAATGACAGCCTCTCGGCGTATGGCCAATGCCTCCCCTTAAGACCCCTTTAACGGGGAACCCTGAGATCACTGCCGCAAGGGGGCATGGGTCACGCTTCACGCCCCCCACCATTTAGGAAGATAGACTAAAGGATTCCGCTCAAGGCCTGAAACCGCCAAAGTTGTGACGTTTTGCTGTGGGAAAGGCAAAACCTGCCAATGCAGGAAAATTCCTTTCTGGCCCTTCAACAGCGACCCTAACATAGCAGTGCCTGCGTACCTGTGGAGAAGAGGTTAACCTGCAAAAGAAGACTTAACTGAGGGAGGGCAGGGTGGGAGAAGCTCTGGAGCCAACTGATGCTTCGCAGGTAAGATTCACCTTTTGTTGTGTGGGCAGGGCAGTCCCTCCCATTACCTGGCCGATCCCCTGGCAACGCCTCCCCAGGTGGGATTGGGCGAGTGGCTGAGTAGGCGGAGACCTCCAGGTATCCGGCCTGGGGAGGATGAAGCCGGCCCGAACTACCAGGAACCACACTGAGATCCAGGGGGCTGCACATGATCATGCAAAAGGCGCCCCCATTTGATGTGGGGAGCGATCATTATAAATTTAAATCTGGGGTTGGGGGGCCCTTTTCAGCCTAAAGGTCATATTCCCTTCTGAGCCACCTTCCAAGGGCCACGTGACAATGGTGGGCAGAGCCAGAAGCAAAAAGAGGTGGAGTGGTGAATGAAAAGTTTGCTTTTGTACATAAAGCCAGCTTCTACCTAGGGTTGCCATATTTCAAGCAGTGAAAATCTGGACAGAAAAGTTGTTGAGCGTTTTTTTGGCTTCACTACACACTCTTCCCCCCATATTTCAGTTCTCTTTTGATTACTTATCCCCATCTAAACCAGGGGTGTCATACTACACCCTTGTGCAAATTAATTGAAACAAAGCATGTTTTCTATCTTACTTGTAATCCTGTACTCAAAACAAACACAAAAAGTCAGTTGATCATTATGGTGTCGGAAGCCTGCAGCCAATAGAAGGAATGATACGCTCGCCACAATATATTGAGGTTCTACAAAAGAGAGTTATTTCAGAGCTGGAAAAGAGGTATCCTGACAGTACTGGGATATTGCAGCAGGACCTAGCCCCCTGTCACACATCAAAAGTGGTGAAGAAATTCATGACAGAGCAGCAAATACAGGTACTTGATTGGCCAGGGAATTCCCCGGACGTAAATCCCATTGAGAATTTGTGGGCTATATGCAAAAGTCGCCTCTGTGCTGTAGACTGTACGGCCATGGAGAAGCTCACTCATGCGTTGATTCAAGTATGGTACAGGGATCCAAAAAAATCAACAGTGACTGTTCGAAACTAGTAGACCCCAGGCCAAACCATGTTCAAATGCTGCTTAAAAATAGCGGAGGTCATATCTGTTACTAATGTACGTATATGTGAGTTTTGTACAATAAACTACATTGTTTGTTTCAATTAATTTGCACAAGGGTGTATGTGCTGTACACTCTCTTAGTTGTCTGATGGCAGCAATTTGTTTCCTCAACAGTCCAGTTACTTTATACATTTTTCTCTCTTCTTCAAGACGCTGATGGGTAGCCCTTAAAAATATTTGGGCAATGATCATGTTTCGAAATATATTCCCAATACTTCCTTTGAGGCACATGCAGAGGCACATGCAAGATCTAATGTTTGTATTCATGATGACCACGTGGAGTGAAATTTTACCGCACTCTCACCGCACAAGCCAAGCTCTCCAAGGAAAAAAGATGGTTTTGAAAATATGTGCAGACATCTGTCAATCATTAGCAACCACTTACACACTTTGAGGAATGATTTCAAAAGAATTGAAAACATCAAAATGTATCTTGCCTGGTGTCGACTTCCACAGGAGAACTAGGAAAGAAATAAGCAGTTGATGGCAGCACACCAAGCATTGCATCCTAGAGACAGATTTCACTATCTGCTTACTCTGCTATAATTGATACATTTGAGGCTAATATGAAGAGGAGAGGTGAAGTGCACTAAAAAGCATAAGCCTGATTTTCTTTTCTACATGATATCTGACGAGAAAAATTCACAAGGCTCCCAAAAGCTAGTTGACTCCCTGTTGACATGAACAGGAATCTCTGTGGAGAACTAAGGCAGTTCCACTGTTCTATGTGTGCAAAGTTTAATGAAACAAGAAAAATGAAATTCAGTCACATTGAGCTTCATAAAAGATAGAGTACAATGTATATTTCCAAATGTAGATATCACACGATGCATTTTTCCAACTTTGATTATTGCCAACTGCTTGGCAAATTGCTCTTTTTCTCAGCTGAGAAGAATAAAAAAAACCTCTCCCACAACAACATATGTGTCAGTACAGACATGATTCACTTTCCCTGCTGTGTACGGACATACTTTGTGGAGTCAGCGCCTGTAAAATTTTCCAGAATTTTTGCAGTTAGAAAATCTAGAAAGAAGCAGTCTTAGTTTTGTGCCATTTTGAAAAATAAGACTTTATTTTGAAGTACGAGGGGGGACCCCTGCACACCACAATATTTTCAGTGCTTAGAGCCTCTAAATGACTTAATCCAGCCCTGAGAATTCCCAATTGGTCTCACTGACTTGTTAATGGGAGTGGTTTTCCTGTGTTATTGAAATGAAATGTGAGCTTCTGTCTCAGGTTTGCTGATGCTGCAGGCTTCTTGCAACTCTTGCTTACAAGGTAGGCCATCTCACAGAGGTTGAGAATGACACATAGTATGGCAGTGGCTACCATGAAATAAGTGAAGAGCTTCTTCTCTGTAGGCCGAGCAATGAAGCAGTCAACCACGTTGGGACAGGGAACCACAGCACACTTCACCACCCTTGGAAGATCAAAGTTGGGATATAGGCAGTGGAAGATGTAGAGGAAGGTGAGATCCACAGTTGCCTTGGCAAGGAGGCTGAGTAGGTAGGTCCACCACAGGCCTCCACACTTCTTCCTGGGGTTGGGGTACTGTGGATGGAAGTGTTCTCTTGCCCTTTCCAGGCACTTCTGCTCCTTGGTTTTCCAATAGGCCACATGCATGAGGACGAAAAGAGAAGGGCATGTCACCAGGATAAGCTGGAAGGCCCAGAAACGTATGTGAGAGATGGGAAAGGACAGGTTATAGCAGACATTGGTGCAGCCAGGCTGACGTGTGTTGCACATGAAGTCTTGCTGGTCATCGGACCAGACATGCTCAGCTGCCACTGTGTAGACAAGGAAACGGAAGATGAAGACCACCGTGAGCCACACACGCCCCAGACCTGTGGAATACTTGTTCACACCACTCACAAGTTCTTGGAATGAGTCCCAGTTCATTTTCTCAACTTGAGGCTAGGGCAACAAGAGCTGGAAAAGGAAATAAATGAAACAGGAATGAGTGGGGTGGCCTTGATTGACGTTGCACCATGTATGTGTTGGAAGTGCAACAGCAGAGATCACTCTGTTTGTAACTTAAGGGTTAATTCTGTAACCAGTAAGCCAACTAACCAAGATGGGGTACTGCTTGCAACACTGTCTCCAGAAGGTGGTGCTTGTGGGGGGGGATGCTACTCTTCTCCCTCCAATGTGAGGTGCCAAAGGGGTCAGTTTTATTCCTATGCTGTTTAACAGCTACATGCTGAGCGGGGTCATCTGGGGATTTGGAGTTCATTGTCATCAATATGCAGGTGGCATGCAACCCCATTTCTTCTTTACACTGGCAGGTGTGGCAGTAGATGTGATAGACAGGTGACTGGCCTTGGGGATGGACTAGATGGCTACTTTGGGGGACACTCTTATAATAGTAGAGACCAATGGTTCTGACTTGTATCGAGGCAGCTTCTACATATAATAGTGGATGGCTCAATCCCTGGCATCTCCAGGTGCGGGTGGGAAAAAGGCTTGCCTGGAACTCTGGAGAGCTACTGCCAGTCAGTGCAGAAAATATTGAGCTGGATAAACCAATGGTTCTGACCTATATCGAGGCAGCTTCTTGGGTTCATGTGCTCATGCCAGGGTGATGGGGCACCTGGGTGCTGCTGCTGCCCCTTGGCTTTCATCTAGGCTAGGTGTGGTAACTGGATAGTCCTTATCTTCCACACACCAGCCAATCACCTGATAGCAACACA
Organism: Zootoca vivipara; assembly: GCF_965207765.1. Lineage (NCBI taxonomy): Eukaryota > Metazoa > Chordata > Lepidosauria > Squamata > Lacertidae > Zootoca > Zootoca vivipara. The sequence continues at coordinate 57,621,294 of NC_142589.1, read as the reverse complement.
GAATCAGGCAACCTGTTTTTGCCTATGCCGTTTGAAACCAACCTGTGTTGCCAAAGGCATTGTGCTTTGCCAGCTCCAGTGATCTTGCAAAGCCCCACGCACGTGCTTTGCAGGCCTTGTGCAGCTGTTCCTCAGGAACTGCAGGTGCAAGACCGCTTTGGGCTCAGCCACATCTTCATGTGTCCCCCTCTTGCCCCATATATCTTGCATCAGGCATAAGTCAGGTGGGTGTGCCTGGGTCAAAATAGTCTGGTGGGTCAAAATGGGGTCCATGGGTTGGAGGTTCACTGCTACTTTTCTAGGTCCAAATACCTGGTGGACCAGATTTGACCTTTGCAAAACAACAGGCAGTGGTCACTAAAGCAAACAGTGTTTTTATCCATCTTTAAAAGGGTCAGTTCCTCCTAAGCGAGCTGCTGCTTGTCCCAGTTTGTTTAGCTCTTTTAGTCCCTCCAGGTCTTTGCACAACCTGCAAATCCATGTGTTTAACAAATTGGGTGTATCTTCCTGGGAAAATAAGAACATGACTCACCTGGAGTGTTGCCTCCAGGCGCAGTAGAAAGATGCACCCAGGCAATTTGATCTAGCATGACAGTCACAGTTTGGGTGCGAAAAAGAATCTCGTAAGGAAAACAGAAGGAAACACCTTCCTTTCCCCTTTGTACATAGACAGGTGGATAGTAGGGTTGGTTATACTGACCCACCAGCTGCAAGGCAACTGGAACAAAGTGGGGTCGGAAGTTACTATTTTGCCCTAATCGCCTCTGCTGTGGAAAACTGAGAGCAACTGGACCTCTGATCTGCTGGGATCAATCTGGGATCAATCTGATCTTTGGTATCAATATAATGATCTTTATATGGAACAGGGAACTACAAAACAAGAAGGAAGAACTTCCGGGGCTGAGAAGAGTTTGGTTGTTAGATTATTATTATTTAGTGTGTTTCTATCCTGTTTTTCTCCGAAGCTGGGATTCGAGATGGCTTACAACATTATAAAATGCAAAGTGATAAAAACTACCAGTTAAAAACAAGAATTAAAATACATCAAAAGATGTTTAGAACCAACAATTAAAATAGAGCTTGCCCAAAGGGAACCCATCTAGTCCTGCATTCTGTTCTCACAGTGGCCACCTAGATGCCCCAATGGAAAGCCCACAAGCGCTGGTCCTTATGTAGCCAAAGGAAGCTCATTTCACACCTAAGGGAGGAGGTGGGAGGAGGCCCAGGGAACCCCTAAAGTTAAAAAGGGGAGAAAAACACACTCTTGATGGGGAGGTGGGACTAAAACAGCAAAATTAGGACTGGGCATGCTCAGTGACTATGCAACACTGATTGACAGTTGTGTGGTGTGGGTGTGTGGGGGGCCCCAGTATGGAGAACTGAGTGGGAGGAGAATGATATGGACCTGCTGCAATCTAGAGCAGGGAGCACTCCCCACTGCAACAGGATATACTTATTTATTGCAAAAAAATCCCCGTTTTAAAATGCACGTCCCCGCTGATCTGCAAAATTAATCGTTCCATAGGCATTCTTAGGTTACCCTGCAGCAAAATTCAAAAAGTGCTTAGCACAGAGAAGAAAGATCCCTAGAAGAAACCCGACTCTTACCTGAAGGCAGAGCATTTTGCTGACTCTGGATCACTTTCCCTATGAACGTGGCTGTCCCCAAGTCTCCTCTGACTTTGATGACGGGGCGGCAGGGCGTCTTGACACTGGGTGTGCCTCTGCCTCCTGCCAGTGGCTCAATGACCCATTGAAATGCTCATGGTTCACAAACCAGAGAAACTAAATTAAACTGACAAGTTATTTCTTTTGGGGGGATGGCCCAGGTGAGGAAATTCTGGTCCCCTTCTTTGATTGCTGGCTTCGGAGAAAGAAAGGTGGTGGCCCTGAACCAGAGACTTACTTTCAGTGCACATGGGGACGGTGCATGATGCAGTCGTCTTGCTGCATCAAAGCCCACCTAGGTCTTGCCTGTACCTGCAGGAGAGACTACCTGGGGACCTCACCTATGAGTTCCATCACAGAGCAAAGGTGGGATTGAAATGCAATGCATACATAAAATATCCAGTGGGACTTGTTATTTGCATTTTATCAAACATTTTCTTTTGTTCTGTCTTTATAAACCTCCCCCCGCTTTGACTCCCTTGTGCTCTAGCTTATGCCACCTTGTTGTGTGATCAGCATTCAGAAACCACAGGTGTACTGCAGCATGGATGGGGAACCTCAGACTTGTGGGTTAAATGCAACTCTCCAAGCCCCACCCCTCTGTGGCCTTGCTTCAGGTGGTTTATGCCTGGCTGGAATATGTCCTTGATGCCTCTTTCATGTCTGGATGGAGGACAGAGATTGGTATGTGAGCCTGTACGTAGAAACTAGCCTACTGTACAACGGTAACATTTCTTTACATTTAGGACACCATTGCATATGTATATTATTCTATATTATTAAAAAAAATCTTTGAATAATTCCATTTCTCGGTTTCTGCCCACTTTTGTCTCTGGCCCCACCCACCTTTGGGATGTGGCCCTTGGAAAGTGACCAAGATGGGAATCTGGTCCCCAGACGGGAAAAGGCTCTCCACCCTTTTATTACAAAGTACAGCATCAGGAGATAAGATGTGACATGGGGGGCATGCAGGGAGAAACCAGCATTTCACTCCCAACCAGCATTTATAGAAATCACGCAATAACGAAAGGACAAATCAATGTGAAGCAAAATAAAAAATAAGGAAAGAAAGGAAAGAAGGCAATGACTTAAAATTAAACTGATTTTTATTTTGAATTCTCACTCATATTTGGATATGGATACCTGTGTCTAAAAATCCAAAATTTTGAACACCAGCATTTTTTTTTTTAAGATTAGAGTTATATTTTCCAGTTTGGAATATATACTTGCTTTTCCTGTGTTTTCCATCTCTCACACTGATGATGCATTTTCCAGATTCCAAAGCCATTTGTCCCATTTGTGTTTAAATTGTCAATGACTGATATTATTCAAAGAAGGGCTTGGGCTCAATAATCTTTTGAAGCGCTCACAGACCTTTCACAGATTTGATAATAGATAATTTTAATAACTATTGCTTATAGCACAGAATATTATAACTTGTGTTTATAAAATATAATTAGCCGCGTAGATTGAAATTTGGCATGTTCAGTCTTCCTTTCTTTTGCTCCTCACACGTAATGCTTATTTGATCCTTGGATTTCTGCTGCTCCGTATGAATCTCGAAGCAAGGTGCTGCCACTTAATAATTTGCTGAGCTGGTAATTTTAATTGCATCTGTTGGATTAAAAACATAAGTGGCTTGCCCAGTGCAGGAAGGTGGGGGATTGAAATGCCAGTGTCTCAGCAGTCTGAGGGGAAGATTCATAGCTTCTTTCTGACCAGAGACCTGAGCATGCTACATGTACACCACTTGCTGACTCACCCTTCTCCAGGTAAGAAGCAGAAAACCTGCTTCAGGGAAACTCGTGTTTGACTCTACTGGGTGAACACCACTTCTAATTTATGTTTGCAAACTTATTTTACCTGACGTCATTTTTTAGAAAAACATTCACAGTTGGGTTTAAGATTTCTTTTTTGATCTGATGATCTTTCTCAAAGATCTTTCCCTTTTCTAGAGAGAAGCACATTATTTTCTCTTACGTTTACTCCTGTGGACTTGAAGGTACAGTCAAACCTCGGTTTGCGACCGCTTCAGTTTCCGACCACCGCGGACCCGGAAGTGTTTACATCTGGGTTCCACAGCGCTCGGATGTGCAGAAATGCTCTATCGGCGCTTCATGTGTGCGCAGAAGCGTGCCTTCAGCGAGCGACCGATTTGGGGAGCGACCGGCTCCACGGAACGGATTGCGGTCGCAAACCGAGGTACTACTGTACATTGAAAGCACATCTTCCCAGCAATAGCACCATATTGGGAATCCTTCCTCCAAGGAACTCAAGGCAGCATACACAGCCTTCCCCTACATTTCATCAGTTCAACAACCCAGTGAGGTTGGTTAGGGTGTGTGTGTGTGTATGCGTGCAAGAGAGAGAGAGTGCACAAGAGAAGGTTCCAAGGCTCCTCAATAAGCTTAACAGTAATGGAATAAGATGACAGGTACACTTATGGACCAGTAACTGATTGTCATCCAGACTCAAGCCAGGATTACTCCTCTTTACCTAAATAGCCTCAAATCCCAATTCCAGTGCTACCCCAGACACCTCCAGCATCTCAGAAGGAGCCATGCCAGGCCCATATGCAGCAGAAGATGTGAAGGACACGTGGACCAGGGTTCCTGCCGCACTTGGGCAGCCGACTCACCTGCGGAATAACGGGTTGTGGGTGGGTCAAATTACCTCCAAGTCCCTGGGAATGCAGGCACTAGAAGGTGACGGTGCAGTTGGACAGCCATTCTTGGAGGGGAAACATACCTCATGGCACAGAAGAGCCAGGGTTTTCTGGTAGGGGTCACATGGTGGAAAGCGGGAGAACAAAGGGTTTGGTAGCCGTTCATCCCAAGTGAGGGGCGTGTGACCTAACTAAGCTTGGAAGGGCAGCTTACTTTATGGTCGTAACCCCTTCATGCGTTAATTTAACCTGTTGGTTATATGAGGCTGGGTATATTCCTCCAGATACTGTGTACAGTTCAGGTTGCTGCATCTCAGCCAAGATACTGTAGAGCTGGAGAAGGTTCAGGAAATGATCAAGAGGTTGGAGCAACTCCCCCTTGAGGAATGGTGACAACTTCTTACTCTAGAAAAAGAAGGTAAGTGGGGACATGATAGGGGCATATAAAATTCTGCAGTGTGGAGAAAGTGGATAGTCATCTCTCGTAATACTGGCTCCTGGAGTGAACAAAAGGACATAGTCCATAGTTGAACGATGGAATTTGCTCCCAAAAGGGATAGGATGGCTTTAAAAGCTTAGACAAGTCAATGGAGGAGGGAAAGGCTATCAAAGTCTATTAGACATGATGGTTAAGTTCTCCTGCCACTATTGGAGACAGCATGCCTCTGAATTCTACTTGGCTGGGATGCACAAGTGGGGAAGAGTACTACAGCACACAGTTCCTACTTGTGGGCTTCCCACAGGAATCAGGTTGAGCACTGTGAGAGCAGGATGTTGGACTTGGTGGGACTTTGGCCTGATCCAGCAGTACTCTTCTTATCAGGGGTGCAGGAAGGGAGGTGCGGTGGGGGTGGACCGCCCTGGGTGTCTTCGCTGAGAGGGGTGACATTTGGCAATTGCAGGCGGGCGGTGTGTCGAATGTCCATCATCGGCGGCTTGCTCCGCCCAGTGGGTGGGTCGCTCCATGCACCCAAGCAGCTATCCAAAGAGTCTCCTTCTTTAGAGGTCTTTAAGCGGAGGCTTGACAGCCATCTTTCAAGAATGCTTTGATGATGTTTCCTGCTTGGCAGGGGGTTGGACTGGATGGCCCTTGTGGTCTCTTCCAACTCTATGATTCTATGATTCTATCCCACGCCTGGGAGGGCACCCTCCATGCCCTGTGCCCCTCAGGAGCGCGCCCGCCCTGGGCAGCAGGCACATGCTCCACCGCTGCTTCTTATGTTCCTAGGGTTACACAATGAACTTCATGGTTCAGCTGAGATTTCCCTTTCCAGGGAGATCACAAGACTACAAAACTTCGGGCGGTATCCAACTAAATCATACTCTGTGTTAAACCCATTAAAATCAATAGACTTAAGTCCATTGATTTTAACAGGTCTTAATTCAGAGTATGACAGATGTACCTACTGAGGTAAGGGTGTTTTAGTGGGTCTGGAATAGATGTGGCTAGTAAGCGAGGGAAATCCTATTTTACGAGTTTTGATTTATCTGTTTTATTGTCAAATCACTTCAGGATGTTTCATGGGTAATAATCTACAAATGAAATAACTAAGCACATTAGAGGAAGGGTCGTAGCTCAGTGATAGAACATCTGCTTTGCATGCAGATTCAATCCACAGCACCTCCAGGTATGGGGGGAAGTGCCATGGAGAGCTCCTGCCAGTCAGTATAGACAATTCTGAGCTAGATAGACCAATTGTCCGACTCACTTTGTTGTTGTGGTTTAGTTGTTTGGTCGTGTCTGACTCTCCGTGACCCCATGGCACTCCTGTCTTCCACTGCCTCCCGCAGTTTGGTCAAACTCATGTTCGTAGCTTCGAGAACACTGTCCAACCATCTCGTCCTCTGTCGTCCCCTTCTCCTAGTGCCCTCCATCTTTCCCAACATCAAGGTCTTTCCCAAGGATTCTTCTCTTCTCATGAGGTGGCCAAAGTATTGGAGCCTCAGCTTCACGATCTGTCCTTCCAGGGAGCACTCAGGGCTGATTTCCTTAAGAATGGATAGGTTTGATCTTCTTGCAGTCCATGAGACTCTCAAGAGTCTCCTCCAGCACCATAATTCAAAAGCATCAATTCTTCGGCGATCAGCCTTCTTTATGGTCCAGCTCTCACTTCCATACATCACTACTGGGAAAACCATAGCTTTAACTATACGGACCTTTGTCGGCAAGGTGATGTCTCTGCTTTTTAAGATGCTGTCTAGGTTTGTCATTGCTTTTCTCCCAAGAAGCAGGCGTCTTTTAATTTCGTGACTGCTGTCACCATCTGCAGTGATCAAGGAGCCCAAGAAGGTAAAATCTCTCACTGCCTCCATTTCTTCCCCTTCTATTTGCCAGGAGGTGATGGGACCAGTGGCCATGATCTTGGTTTTTTTGATGTTGAGCTTCAGACCATATTTTGCGCTCTCCTCTTTCACCCTCATTAAAAGGTTCTTTAATTCCTCCTCGCTTTCTGCCATCAAGGTTGTCTCATCTGCATATCTGAGGTTGTTGATATTTCTTCCGGCAATCTTAATTCCGGCTTGGGATTCATCTAGTCCAGCCTTTCGCATGATGAATTCTGCATATAAGTTAAATAAGCAGGGAGACAATATACAACCTTGTCGTACTCACTAGAATATACCATTTTCAAAATATACTATTTGTTAATTGCTTTTTGTTTGGGATTGTTCATGATGGAAAGTGGTACAGACTGTAAATGCTTTGAATAAAGACAGGGAAACTTCCTGCCTAGCAAGTGGGTCAAGGCTCACAGTGTAATCCTTGTGATTATGATGCAACTCTGTGTAGTGCACTTTGGCACACAGAAGATCCCAGGTTCAGTTCCCAGCATCTCCATGCACGGCTAGAAATGAATGACTCCTTTCTGAGGGCATGGAGAACCACTGCCATTCACTTTGCCATACACAGTGTGGTGTAGTGGTTAAGAGCTATAGACTCATAATCTGGTGAACCGTGTTCATGTCCCCGCTCCTCCACATGCAGCTGCTGGGTGACCTTGGGCTAGTCACACTTCTTTGAAGTCTCTCAGCCCCACTCACCTCACAGAGTGTTTGTTGTGGGGGAGGAAGGGAAAGGAGAATGGTAGCCGCTTTGAGACTCCTTCAGGTAGTGATAAAGCGGGATATCAAATCCAAACTACTACTCTTCTTCTTCTTCTTCTTCTTCTTCTTCTTCTTCTTCTTCTTCTTCTTCTTCTTCTTCTTCTTCTTCTTCTTCTTCTTCTTCTACAGTTCTGGGCTACATGGCCCAGCATACCATTATCAGACAACTTCCTGTAACATAGGAAGCTGCCTTATACCAAGTCAGACCCTTGGTCTATTTAGCACAGGGTTGTACATAGCAGAAGGCTCTCCAGGGTTTCAGACTTGGGGACATTCCCAACTCTACCTGGAGACACCAAGGATTGAACTTGGGGTGTATTTCATGCTATGCATGTGCAGAACCACTGAGCTATGGCCCCTTTAATAGGATACATAGGGAGCTGCCTTATACTGAGTCAAACCCACTGGTCCATCTAGCTCAGTACTGTCTATGCTGATTGGCAGCAGCTTTCCAGGGTTTCCGTCCCAGAGTCCTTTGCAGCATGCCAAGGAGAGAACCTGGAACTTTCTGCATGCAAGGCAGATGCTCTGCCACTGAGCTATGGCCCTTCTGCTGTTAACCTATTGTGATGCGGTGCCTTGTGGAAATATAGGATGGCATTTGAAAACAAACAAACAAACAAACAAACAAACAAACAAACAAACAAACAAGGCAGGCTTGGTACAGTAGATAGGCACCCATTTCCACTTTGGGAAAGCTTCTTTCACAGGTAGCAACTGAGAAAGGGAGAACTGAGGTCAGTTTCTCAAGATGCCAAATATGCCACAGGCTCACAAAAAGCAGGTGACAGGGGATCTGTGCCACCTACTTAATGGCAATTGCCCCATCAATAGCAGTTAATTAGCCACAGGGGAGTGGTGGATTTTGCCACTGCTTGCAGAGTTCCAATCAAATTTGGAAGAAGGACTAAGTTGTGGCTCAACAAGAAGAACAAGACTCAAATGAGAAATGGCCAGGTGGAACTTAAGCATAAATGTTGTGCAAGAACTGGGCTGATCCTTATGATGCCCTGTCGCAAACTTGGTTCTTCTCCTGAACCAAGAGGGAAGCAAGGGATGTCTCCAATGCTGGTTCTATTCAGAGTAGATATTTAAATGAATGAACATGATTCAGCTAGGTCCATTCATTTCAATGAGATTGATATCTCAGTTGGTAGAGAATGTGACTCTTAATCTCAGGGTTGTGGGTTTGAACCCTCCATTGTGTGAAACAGTCCTGTATTGCAGGAGGTTGGACTAGGTGATCCTCATGGTCCCTTCCAACTCTACAAAACTGAATAGGTAAAGGTAAAGGGACCCCTGACCATTAGGTCCAGTCGTGACCGACTCTGGGGTTGCGCGCTCATCTCGCATTATTGGCCGAGGGAGCCGCCGTATAGCTTCCAGGTCATGTGGCCAGCATGACAAAGCCGCTTCTGGCAAACCAGAGCAGCACATGGAAACGCCGTTTACCTTCCCGCTGTAGCAGTTCCTATTTATCTACTTGCATTTTGACATGCTTTTGAACTGCTAGGTTGGCAGGAGCTGGGACCAAGCAACGGGAGCTCACCCCGTCACAGGGATTCGAACCGCTGACCTTCTGATCAGCAAGCCCTAGGCTCAGTGGTTTAACCCACAGTGCCATCTGGGTCCCTGAATAAGATAGACCAAACATTTTACTTAGTCTGAGGCCACTTTCTATGTTCCTACATTTGAAATGTGCATATTATGCTGGAACTGCTGGAAATATCGGTTCATGGTGATTTCAGCCATTCATTATTTTATTGCAGATAACCAGAAGTACCACAACAAATTGGGGTGTTAGAGGAGCGAGTACTACCTCTGGTGGGGGACAAATTGTGCTCCTTCTGGGATAGATCATCCACCATTTGTCCCCACCCTGCACTCAGCTCTCACCTGTGGCTCCTAGTAGCTGTCAGCATGCGACAGTGGCCACACCCTGGGAAATGGCTTCGACTGGCTAGCTAAACCAGGTGAGGGTAAGCAATGGGTCTCAAACCCTCAGTGAGTTAGGGACTTCCCCTGCATGCAAAGACGGGCTCTGGAGGATTGAGAGGCTGAGACCAATAGTGGGTCCAACAGTTAAGAAGGCATTCTGCATGTGCTGCAGAGGGGAAGTGCGAAGCAAATGGGGCTCATCAACCTGGGAAGGGAGCCCATATTGGAAAAGGAAAACACTGATCCTAAACCTCCACTGCCTTCTGGGATATTTCCAGAAGAAGAAAAGGCTAAGGAGTAAACCCTACACAAATCAGGAGTGGAGTACCTAAGATGGTTGGATGGAGCCTTGTACACTTCCTTCTGGCAATTCCAGCAGCCAAGCTGGTGTCAAACATATGGCTTTCCTTTCCTTTGGACCATATCAGTGAGGCTGAGAGTGGGTCTTGTTGTCTGGGCAGCCCTGGACCTTCATACACATTGCCCAAGCTTGCACCCTGGGGAGGTTCCTTTGGTTTGACTTCACATCCAGAGGTGCACTCCTTTGTCTCTCGAGACAGATGGATACCAACAACCACAACAGATTCAGAGATTCTCTATATGTTAACTCAGCAAGAATTTTTTATTCAATTGAAAGTGTAGACAATAGACGTACCTTTCCCTCACCATCTGTTTGTTTTGTAACACAAAAAAAACCTTAATTAAAATCTTTTTATAAAAAAAAGCCAGGGGAGGTAAATCACAAACCCAGGAAGGAAGATTTACAGTGCAATGTTATCTGTGTCTACTCAGAAATAATCTGTATTGGATTCAATGATGCTTACTCCCAGGTAAGCGAGGTTAGGGTTGCAGCATTAGTTGGGAGTTTTGAGTACAGCTGGGGTCAGGGCAGTCTTAAGCCTATCCAGCGCCATGGTTCAGTGATCCCTCTGGCACCCTGCCCCCCCTTCCCAGCCGGAAAGCCGGAGCAATGCGCTGCTCTGGGGACGTGTGTGTGTGTGCGCGCATGGACTTCATTTGAGCGACTGCGCCTCGTGCGACACTGCACGAGATGCCAGACCTGTTGCCTCACTTTCCTGCACTTTTGCAGAGTGGCGGGTGAATGCAGGGCTGGCTCTGGTCAGGGCCACCTTAAGCCTCCTCCGGCGCCCCACCCCCTCCCTTTCCCAACTTTGCTGCCGGCAGCTTTGCAGGGCTGGAGGAGGTGGGCAGTGGCTGGAGGGCAGCTCCTCCAGCGGGGAAGAGTTGGAGGCTCCGGGCATGGTGCTGCTTCAGTGCAGCGGATGAGGGCGCCGCGCCCACCCTCTGCCTCTTGCCTGGCGCCCGTGCCTCGGTGGCCATGGCAGGCGGAGGCTCCAGGCGCGGAACTGCTTTGGCGCGGCGGGCGAGGGCAGTGAGCCGATGCCAGGAGGCACCACGTCCAGCCTCCGCTTCTTCCCAGGCGCCCTCCAGAACTAGGCGTGAACTTGGCGCCCTGGTTCCCCACGCCACTTGCCTCTATGGGCAAGACGCCCCTGGCTGGGGTTCATTAAACTGAAAATAATGCTAAGAGTTAATGACAGGAAATAATGGAAATGTTGTAGTGGAATATGTGAAAACAGAGTTGGAAATAACTGGGGCAGGGATTGATTCAGTTCTCTCTCACACACCCACACCCACCTACATATATGATATTTTTAAAAAATATTCTACATTTTATGTTCAGCAGTTAGATTTAGTAGGCAACATTCAGTGATGTCTGCCTCCTTGTGTAATGGAAAGCTCCTTGTGCAAGGGGACTGCTGTGGAGAGTCTGCCCAACAATTTGGAATTGGGGTCACACGGTGACCTATAGTGGGGATGAGAGGAAGGAGAAACCCCGCTTTCTGCACAGAGCTGTCTGCTTGTGCTACATTGGCTCTCACCGAAAGTTTTGTATACATTCATATGTATGTATACATTTATTGTGTAAAGCTAAAGCTAAAGGACCCCTGGACAGTTGGGTCCAGTCAAAAGCGACTATGGGGTTGTGGCACTCATCTCACTTTCAGGCCGAGGGAGTCGGTGTTTGTCCACAGACAGCTTTCTGGGTCATGTGGCCAGCATGACTAAACCGCTTCTGGTGCACTGGAACACTGTTTACCTTCCTGCCACAGCAGTACCTATTTATCTATTTGCACTGGTGTGCTTTCGAACTGCTAGGTTGGCAGGAGCTGGGACAGAGCAACGGAAGGTCACCCTGTCACGGGGATTCTAACCGCTGACCTTCTGATTGGCAAGGCCAAGAGGTTCAGTGGTTTAGACCACAGCGCCACCCGCATCCCATTTATTGTGTATGTTATACAGTATATGACTCAAATATACAGTATATGACTCAAATTGGTATGTTGCCCGTCTCTCTCTCTCTCTCTCTCTCTCTCTCTCTCTCTCTCTCTCTCTCTCTCTCTCTCTCTCTCTCTCTCTCTCATATTAATAATAAAATAATAATAGAAAATGTGTATATTTTTTCAGAATAAGAACTGCAATGCTGCAACAGGACTAGACCAACACCATTTCTTCTCCATTGGTGATCTTTATTTCAATATTGCTTTTCACTCCTGAGATCTTAGTACCAAGTATGCCAGCCACCTTTCACTGCTGGTGGGGAGGTCTTAAAAATTTTGACTAGATGAGTTATGGGACAGTATACAATGTAAGTGGTTTAGATGGAATGAGCTGAGGGAACCAGTGAATTTTGAAATGACTATTTAATACACTATTCTTGGGTCAAATATGGACACCAGAAAATCCAACAGCCTGACCTGGGTTGGGGCCTGATATAGGCCATTCCTTTCTCCATCTCCATCTTGCACAAAGGGATGCAAGAAAGCACTATTTTCTGTTCCATCACATATTTTCCAGATGCAGCTCTGTTCCCCTCCTGCTGCACTTTGGCTTCTGACAGAAAACGGCATTATTCATCTCACTGTGGCACAATCATGCCATTCTTCCCTATTCATTTTAATTAAAAGGAAACATAATACTTTTTTTGGGGGGGGGGGGAAGAAAACACCATCAGTTACACATCATTGCGTATCATTTGCTGCAGTGATTTCCTTTCCAGACATGGGATGAATAAGTGCACACCAGCAATGTCTACTGTTTTCATTGGAATACCCTGTCATGCCTTCTGGCACACCATGCAAATGTCCTGCCTGGCAGCAGGCACTGTTCATTCATAAGGTTTCCATTACCAAATTTCCCAGGATTTAATTTTGACCGGGTAGTTTATGTGCTTAGAGTTCTCTGGGAAAATGGAGCAGCCTTGAGGATGGAGGTAGATGGTTTGTAATCTGCACCATGGAACACCTGCATACCCACTTCATTTGAGTCATGCTTGCTGTTGGGCAGAGAGCAAGTGTCCCCTCTCCTCATCCATTCACTGCCCTGCCTCCTGTGGCTCTCATTTCTGGGCTGAAGGCACTCCATACATCGTTTCCCAACAAGGTAGAAGGCTTCAACAAGGCCGAGGAGGATGCAAACACAGGTAGTGATGATCATGAAAAGGGTGAAGATGTTCTTCTCTGTGGGCCTGGCTATGAAGCAGTCTACAACATTGGGACAAGGTTCGAGGGAGCATTTCACCACACTGGGTAGTGTGTAGTTTGGGTACACGTGGTAGAAGATGAAGAGGAATATAATGTCCACAGCAGACTTGAAGATGAGGCTGAAGAAATAGGTCCACCACAAGCCTCCACGCTTCTTGCCAGGGGGATAGCGCAGTGCATAATCTGCTCCAACCTTCTTCCTATATTTCTCCAGTTTGGCTTCTCGGTAGGCAACATGCATGATTACCAGCAGGGAAGGACAGGTAACCAGAATGAGCTGTAGGGCCCAGAGGCGGATGTGGGAGATTGGGAAGAAATGGTCATAGCAGACGTTTGGGCAGCCTGGTTGCTCAGTATTGCAGTCAAAGTCCTTCTGGTCATCTCCCCAAACCTTCTCAGCTGCCACTATGTAGACTAGAAGCCGGAAGATGAAGACCACTGAGAGCCAAATACGTCCAAAGGCTGTGGAATATTTGTTTGCCCCACTCAGGAGCCCTTGAAAGACTCCCCAGTTCATGGCCTTTGGTTTCTACTTCCAATTCCTGAAAAGACATGAGAAGATGGAGTTAGAAATGCTATAAATGTCTATGTATGTCTAGCAAAGCAACTTCTAAATCAGGTCTGTGGAACCCGTGTTGCTGAACTACAATTCCCATAATTCCTGGCCATTGGCCATGGTTGCTGGGGCTGATGGGAGTTGTAGCAACATCTGAAGGGTCAAAGGTTCCCCACACCTTTTTGAATTTGTCAACAACACCTTGCTGCTATTCCTGAATCATGTCATAGAGCTGGAAAGACCTGAAAAGAACTGAAAAGAAAAATATGATATCTGTTAAAAAAATGTTTTTATGAATTTTGATAATGGTATGATGTATGTTTAATGATGAGTTGGAATTCTTTTTTTTGCAATGAAACTGTATGCAATGATTTTGAGAAAGCTATGAAAATCAAGGGGGAGAGTCGGGGGGAAGTCACCCTTTTTTGTTTTGTTTTTCTTTTCTTTTTATTTTTGCTTTTGGTCAAAAGACATGTTTGGATAGATAGTTGGGCGGTTGTCCTCCTCTGTCTTCCCTCATTGACCTGGGGCGCACTGGTGGCAGGGGTGGGCTCTGGGGGAGGGAAGGGGGGAGGAGATAAGCCCGGCTATAAAATGAAACGCCTTCGACCGTCCAGCCTTCATGGGAACCTCTCGTGGCAGGAGGGGGCCTGGGGCGGTGGGGTGGAAGAGGACGAGAGAATATGAAATGTATGTCTTGCTGTATTTTATTGTGTAAAACTAAAGATAATTGCCTTTTTGTTTGTAAAACTAATAAAAATTATTTTTTTTAAAAAAAGAACTGAAGCTTCCCTTCACTTTCAGTCTTGCATAGCTGCCAAGTCTCCCGCTGAAAAATGCGAGATCAGCAGTGGCGCGGCATTGGAAGTCGCTTCTACACATGTCCAGACATGCGTAGAAGCGACTTCCGGTGTCGCGCTACCCATATCTGGGCACTGGAAATCGGGCGGCGCCAGGACCCAAAATGGAGCCTCCCTGGCAGGTAGGAAATCCGGGGGATTTACGGGATTTTACCCAATCCGGGCTGCCAGCGGGAAACGGTTTAAAATACGGGGGTTTGCCACGAAAAACGGGAGACTTGGCAGCTATGCAGTGTTGCCCTCCAACCATTTCATGTACGAGCTCCATTGTCTTTCCATATCCATTCTGCCATGCCTACCCAATTTGATGTCCCCTCCTGAAGGTTCATATCAGGTCACAGTAAAAGTCATAATTCCAAATATATATATATATAATTACGATAATCTCTTAAGTGGCGTACAGACCTTACAGCAACAGAATGAAGAGGAACATAAGTTAAAATTATAAATTCAGACTTCAGTTAAATGCCTGCTATGATAAAAAGCAGGATTATTGTCCCTCTTCTCTCTACCACCAGTTACCCTTCCTTGAAAAGTGTGTGTCCATGAGCTTCACCTAGTTTTTTTCCAAGCTTTCTCAGAATAACAAACAAATAAGACTGCATTGTGAATATTTTCCAGAAAAGTTCAGAAGAAATTAATGGCTTGTAAGGCAAACTTGGCCCACCACTAATCACAGCATGTAGAACTTTCTGGGTTCATCTGTGCCCCTCTCCTCACCACAAAGCACAATTGATTTAAGATCCAGGGCTAGAAAACACCTACCGGTATAGTGATTTATGGACCTAATAGTTTTCAAAATCCATTCATTCCATTACTCCCACACCATGTGCCTCTCACCCAGAGGATTGCATGTTTCAACCAATCTTGCCGCATGTTCTTACAGGCCAGGAAATAACCCATATACAACCCACCCTGCCCTCATCTCCCTAAGAAGGAAGAAGTGCTACTGGAAGGAAAGAGTCTCCAGGTTTTCTCAATGTGTAACAGGTGTATGTGTGTGATGAAGGTGCCTAAAATTGATCATTGATGAGAATAATGGTGTTGCAAATTCTCAAGAGTGTCTCCATTTCATTCTGCTGTGAAACATTGGGTACTTGGCATAGCTGCCAAGTTTTCCCTTTTCTCGCGAGGAAGCCTATTCAGCATAAGGGAAATTCCCTTAAAAAAGGGAGAACTTGGCAGCTATGGTACTTGGCATCTCATAGGGTGGGTACTTACACAGTGCCAAAAGAGAGGGCACCGATTTGCATAGATGGTTTGCAATATATGGTGATTCACATAGTTTGATGCAAATATAAGAAGTACAATTAAGCAGAAGTACAATATATTTTGCATATATTATGGTGCTGAAGGAGACTCTTGAGAGTCCCATGGACTGCAATAAGATCAAATCTATCCATTCTTAAGGAAATCAGCCTTGAGTTCTCACTGGAAGGACAGATCCTGAAGCTGAGGCTCCAATACTTTGGCCACCTCATGAGAAGGAAGACTCCCTGGAAAAGACCCTGATGTTGGGAAAGATTGAGGGCACAAGGAGAAGGGGACGACGGAGGACAAGATGGTTGGACAGTGTTCTCAAAGCTACCAACCTGAATTTGACCAAACTGCGGGAGGCAATGGAAGACAGGAGTGCCTGGCGTGCTCTGGTCTATGGGGTCACGAAGAGTCGGACACAACTAAATGACTAAACGACTAAACAACAACAACAAAAAAGGAAGGCTGTGACTAAGTGACCTATATGTTTGCTCAATTGACTGTCTGCCTCCTCACTATTGATGGGCAACTTCAAGACCTTTGTTTTTCCTTCTTAGGGTTTCGTTACTTGGACTTGGACTAGGTAGCCCTTCAAACTGGGGATGTCCTCTTTAATGTTAGGACACATGGCAACATTATCATCTCAGGAACATGGGGCTGACAATTTCTGGATCCTTAATAGAAGTGTTCTGGTACTGGGCAGTTATCTGGAAGAGAGGATGGGGGCAGAGTCCATTGATTTTTGGTGATTCTGAGGTGGAACCCAACAGATTTTGGCAAAACGTCCAGGGAACAGTTGCATCTGAGTCTTCTCTCTAAAATGCTAAGTCAACATGAATGCATGTGCCTATATGCAGTGGAGGAGTACCAACGTATGAGGTCTCACATCAACTGATATAAACAAAAAATAAGTTTGCCACCAGACAGAGTTGGGGAATTATTTCACATTTCAATGTTGGACAAAATTAGGGACTCCCCACCTGCTGGAGTATCTCTCTTGCTTCAGGCTTCCCCTTTATTTTCTCAGAAACAAAGCCAAGCTGAACAATGAGAGCTTGAGAGGGCAGGACTGGAGAAGTGCAGGGAATCTTTCACTTTGACAGAAAGCTCTAGCTTTTAGTCACAGTGAATTATTTTCCTGGTGAACTCCAATCACAATAATTGGATGTGTGTTAAGTGAACATGAATTTTAGCTGTTAAAGTAGGCTAAAGATGTTGTGCAGGTAGACTACTAGGGTGGCCTGGTGCTTACTGAGTCATTTCTCTCTCTCTCTAACAATTAAAATAATAGAACTCTCTTTTATTCATGGAGGGTATTTGCAGAAAAAGTAACAGTGAGAAAATGTTGACTTTTCCATTTTTTAAAAAATAATGAAGGTAAAATCATCCAGCGCAATAACTCTGAGCTGGGATAGCTTAGTGTTGGTACAGAATGAGACTCTTAATCTCAGAGTCATGGGTTTGAACCCCATGGAGGGTGCAGGATTCCTGTCTGAGTTTTGGTGGGTATCCAATGCAGGGGCACCTCCCACATGTCCCTCAAACTGAGTGCCCCTCCCCCCAAAACTAGGGCTGTGTGTGATTTCTGTTCCTTCCTCCAAAGCCTGTCCTTGCAGGAGAACTACTCACCTATCTCTCTGAAATTTGGAAAGCTTCATCCCTTCAGAAGGGGAGACCATGTCTGCAATCTGCATCCAATTCTGGCAGAAAATAAACAATTTAGAGACTTTTAAATATATAAATTAAAAAATAAAGCTCCCCTGCACAAAAACTCCTGGCTGTATCTGCATGACAATTGGCAGGCTTAATCCACTCTGGAGGGGCTCATTTGCTTGTAAATTTCACCCATGTATGTGAAAATATTTGCTTGCTTGTTTGTTTTTAAGTTTCCCCATTTTTTTGTTTCCAGATTCTCTGTAAAAGTCAATGGGGGCAAAACAAAGTTTCAGATTTAACATACTGTAAAGGATTTGGAGCCAAATAACAAACCGTATTGGAAGAGCACAGAATAGATCTGAAAAAGATTGGGCTGCTTACGAATGCTACAGATTTAGATACGAGGTGAATGTTGTGGTCACTGCACAACTCTACTCACCACCTCAGTAAATGAGAAGATAAAATTAAAACTGATGTTTCCCTCTCCTTTAAGAATCCCTTATAGAAAAGCACAGGGCGAGAGACCAGGAAGCGGAAACAAAATATGTCTTGACAAAATGATTCATCTTTGATCCATAAAACCAGCCGAGGTTTACTAATTCATCGCAGACCTAGCACAAAGACCACAGCATAAGAATTTCCATGCTAGAGCAAAAGGAATTTCCATTTCCAGAACTTGTTTACAACCACAGCCAAGCTTAGGCCTCCGGATGCTCAAAAGCAGGGTGTGATGGTGGTATTCTGCCCACATGTTAGGAGTGACAAATCTGTTGATTTTGGCTTCTCTCAGTTCGCCCCATTTTTGAATCAGTTGATAATATTGTTATGAGTTTGGAGTGCCAGACTCCTCTAATCCCCAGATCCAGCAAGTGTTAAAATCTAATTAATCTGGGCTAGTTTCTTCATGAGGTGATAGCCTGGATGATGAGCCACTAAGGGGGATTAAGTGGCTCTGTGTGGGAGATGGCAGATGGGTGGGATCCCTCGCTCAGTTTACAGAGAGTGAGAAGGACAAAAGCCAGGGATGAGGCTTCATGTGTGCAGGGATTTGACCTTAATCAGCAAGCTGGAAAGCCAGAGAGGCAGATCTATGCTTGATTTCTGTTTGAATCCAAGGCTGCAGCTATGAGAGAAACAAAACCTTTTTGGTTGATGCTGTGAGCCTCTGCGCTGTAGGTTCAGGTTGCATATGTGTAAATAAACCATATATCATAAAGGCACCAGACTCTCTGCTACGCTCATTCCCAGAAGGAAACACAGTCTCTGGGTAAGTGTCTGGAACCCCTGGAATCTCGCACCGCTTGGAGATTGGGGTGGTGTGTAACAATCTATATATCCACATAAACATTTGTTGTTTGGGGCTCACTTCTCTTAATATACTTATTTTTATATGTGCTTTTCCCCAGTGCACACCTTATTACAAACAAGTTTCTCTAATATAATGCATATTTGTACATTTTTGTGTGCGTGCGTGGGTGGGTGCAAGAGCTACATCACAAAATTCAGAAAGAATATCTATGTTTTCCTTCACATATTGGTTCAGGAAGTGCAAAATGGGTAGGTCCTGAATGACCTTCTCCTGCATCTCTACTAGGGCTGGGCGAGTTATCGATATATCGCCGGGAGGACTTTGGCGGAGAGAGAAGGGGCGGGGGGGCAGTCATTGCTTGGAATTGCTGTTGTGTGATCTCTGTGTGATCACTTTGTTCACTCTCATTTTGGGGCACCAGGCAAAAAAACATTACTCCATTCTCAGGCCCATAGCTGTCAACTTTCGGATTTGAAAATAAGGGGTCAGCAACAGCCTCACCTCTCCCGGACAGTCTATGGTATATCTAACAATCCAGGATAGCAGCGGGAAACGGCGCTGGAATAAGGGAATTTCCAGCAAAAAAAGGGAAGGCTGACAGCTGTGGCTTGGAATAAGGGAGTTTCCTGCAATAAAAGGGAGGGTTGGCAGCTATGCTCAGGCCTTTGGCTAATTAAACATGGCCTTTTAAACTACGTGTGTGTGGTGGGTGGGTGTGTTATTGTTTTTGTTTGTTATTACAGTATGCATTTTTGTGTTTTTCTCTTCTAAACCACCCTGTGATCTTCGGATGAAGGGTGGCATATAAATTTAATAAAATAATCATAATTATAATAATTATACAACATTTATAAGGCACCTACGTTTGTGATGAATTTAAATGTAATCGCTAATAACATAATGAATATTCCAGTGCGGTAGCACCTACTCCCTGCAACTCCCTGCCTCTTAATATTAGGCAGGCATATTCAGCTGTAGTGATTTCAATGCATGATAAACACTTTTCTTGTTTGAGCAAGCCTACCCTGACATGTAATTTTATTAGGTACAGTACATTTCTTTTTTTAAAAAAACCCCTGATTTTATCTATATTTTAATAAAATCTTATTTTACTTGCTTTGTAAAGTGTGCTTTTATCAGTATTTTCCCATGAATATTTGATTTTGTTTTATGTAAACCATTCTGGGGTTTCTGTTGATTAATTAGTTGATAAATCTTGTTAAATAACGTAATATAAGAAGACTCCTACTGGATCACACCCAAATGGCCAAATGGCCAATTTATTTATGAAACATCTAAGTTGCGCACTCTGCTTTGCTTTGTGAAAGCCGTTTTATTGAAGATCCTGCCCTCTCTCGCCTCCCTATTTGCTTTACACACTTTCCTAAAGCTTAAGAGACTTGATTGTCATTTTCATCCCTCTCCAGTCCTATCAGGCTTTTCTTTGTGTGTTTGCCTTCCTATCCAACTCTAAAACTTCTTCTGTGCTAGTACATGATGCTATGTAATGCACCCCTTATTCAAGAACACAAGATTGCTTGCATGAAGGTAGGAAAAAAGGTTCACATGTTAATGCACATCTGAAATAATATGCAAACTGGAATACAGTTCTCCCCTTCAAAATTTGAATTTCTCCATATTTTGATTCAGAACTCCAAACAAACAATGCATTAAAGATGTGCACAAAAGAAGACTAAAAAGTGCAGTAATGAAAACAACATACAAAAATAGAGGAAATTTAAAGAAAATTACTTGCAAAAAAGCACATACTAGGCAAAATTGTGTGCATCTTGTTTTGCCCCTTCACAAATACTTTAGATGCTAAAACTGACTGTTAACTGGTTACATCAGGTGTGGGGAATCTCTAGCCCTCCTGATGTTGATGGACTACAACTCCCATTATCCACGGCCCCTGGTCATGCTTGCTGGGGCTGATGGGAACTGGAGTCCAACATCAACTGGATGACCATTTTTGCACACTCAATCCTGAAGGATGTGCCTTGAGAGATTGTGCTGAGGAGATAAGAGGTGCAGTTTCATGGCCAAGCTCCTATCCCAATCTATTTCCTTCTTTTGCAAATAGTTTCATCAGACAAAGGTGAGTAGTTGCCAGGTCCAGCCTAACAAGCACAATTAATGGAACGAGGTGGCAGTGGGAATGAGTCACGCACTCTGTCTGCATCATCTGGGTCAGCACCCCCTCCTACTCTTACCACAGTAGGTGAATCAGCTGAAGCAACAGGCTCTTCAGCTCACTGTCCCTCTCTGGGCCAAGAAACAAATATAAGTGTTGAACCAAAACAACCAAGAGTGCTCTAGTTGGATGGATGGACCAAGCTTCCCATTTCTATTTCTCATTTTCCCAAGTTCTCCACATTTCCTCATCAGTTTGCAATTGATATAAGTAAAAAACAAACAAACAAAACTGATCCTTTTGCCTTATGGAGTACCAAAGAGCCCATATAGAGTCCTTTTGTAGGTTCTCTATCGGTAGGAGAAAATAGCAGACCAACCAGAGAATATTCAGAAGCAAAGCAGCTAGTAAGCCTGATCTTTATTAACTGTTGCAACAGGGTGCTCCCCCGCACACAGGAGAGAGGAGGAGGACCCAGAACAAAGGTGTGCCCACCCTTATTTAGGCATTTTAAATTGCCCGCCCTGGAGTCCAAGACCACCCCCAGAAACATCATACTTACATCACAGAAGGGGTGTAGCCCAAGACCACCCCCCAGATACATCATACCTACATCACAGAAAAGGCGGTCTACAACAGAAATCTGATTGCATTGTTTATCTCCTGTCTGGCAAGTTACCTGATTGCATTATCTGGGTTTTGGCCACTCTTTTGTTATTATAACTACTTAATTCCTGAATCTAGGTCACAGGTCACACGTTCACACCCTGTTCATATCTTGAATGTGCCCTTAAGACAGGATTTGTGAGGACAGGATTTGTGAGGAAAGGGACAATGGGGAGGTTCCTCACTTTGACCTTGCAGAGAAATATTTGAGGTCAATTTATTCAGGACCTTTTCTGTGGGGTTTCAGACATGTGGTTTATATATACAGTTATGAACATTTTTTTTAATACATGACCTTAAAATTTTTATAACACAATATATTATTATTTTTAAATAAAAAATTCCTCATGAAAACCCACCAACATAAAAACATTTTTGCACTCTGCAAAATCTGGGAGAAGTGTGATTTTCAAAGGAGCCTGCATTCCAGTTTGCATATTGTTTCAGAAAGTGCAAACGAGTTTGCCTTTAAATGATAACTGAATCAAATGTTCACATTTGGGAAAAGACAGAGCCCTGAGCAATAGCCACCATCTATTGGCCTCTGCCTTCCTGAACTGCCAGCACAGGACAATTGAGCAACCTTGGCTCTCCAGATGTTTTGGAACTACAACTCCCATGATCCCTAGCTCACAGGGCCAGTGGTCAGGGATCATGGGAGTTGTAGTTCCAAAACATCTGGAGAGCCAAGGTTGCCTATGCCTGCCTTAGGGGAATGAGAAGAAGCACTAACAGCTTATTCTAAACAACTTGTCTTTTCTGTTCTATTGTAACTTTAAAAACAAAACAAAAAAGGATGCTTATTGTTGTAATAAACTTATATAAGCTGACTCAATCAGTCAGTCATCTGCAATGAGCATTCTTTGCAAGAATCAACAAACTGAAACAAAGCAGCAGGATACCAAGATCACATCCTGGAATGGGGTGAATTCAAGCATCATAAGTCCTGGGCACAGTGTTCCAAGCAAACTGAGTGCTCCCATTTCGCAACAACATCCAGTTAAGCAGTGCCTAGTTATAGAAGGAAGAGGAGGGACTGGTTGGCTAATTCAGAGTCACTCCCAACTCGAGATACAAACATTGTGTTAAGTGTACTTGAGTGTAGTGGTGAACTGGTAGATCATAGAATCAAAGAATTGTAGAGTTGGAAGGGACCTTGTGACTGCACAAAGCTCCTGTGGTCCTTCAGCAAACGGGGTTGTAGTGAGAGATAGAGGAGAGATTTATTCAGTCCCCCTTCTTCAGCAGATAAGAATTGACTTGAGACTCCTGAAGCTGCGTGTGGGTCACAACACACTTGGCTACAATTTTGAAGTGTAACTTCAGGTGCTTAAAATGACCCATTAATTTCTCGTTTTTACATTGGAAAAAGTATACAAAATCATAGCTGCCAAGTCTCCCGCTGAAAAATGCGGGATCAGCAGCGGCGTGGCACTGGAAG
The DNA here is from genome assembly GCF_965207765.1 of Zootoca vivipara. NCBI lineage: Eukaryota > Metazoa > Chordata > Lepidosauria > Squamata > Lacertidae > Zootoca > Zootoca vivipara. The sequence goes on along the minus strand of NC_142589.1, from coordinate 57,598,476 downwards.
TCGCTTCTACGCATGTCTGGACATGCGCAGAAGCAACTTCCGGTGCCGCTCTGCCCGATTTCTGGTGCCCAGACATGGGCGAAGCAGCACCGGAAGTCGCTTCTACGCATGTCCGGGCATGCGTAGAAGCGACTTCTGGTGCCGCGCTACCCATGCCTGGGCACCGGAAATCGGGCGGTGCCAGGACCCAAAATGGAGCCTCCCTGGCAGGTAGGAAAACCGGGGATTTACGGGATTTTTTCCAATCCGGGCTGCCAGAGGGAAACGGTTTAAAATACGGGGGTTTCCCACGAAAAACTGGAGACTTGGCAGCTATGTACAAAATGTGTGATTCATGGGAAATGCCATGAAAAGCATTTGGAAATGGATGCTTGATGGGTAAAGGGCATCTTACATTAAAAGTGAGAACAAAATGCATACAGTTTGAACGTGGACTTTTCAGGCAGCCTTCAAAAAAGAAATCCACACAAAATGTCACATGACAGGCTTATAATGGAACACCAGCAAAACTGAAGGGGCAGAAAATTATTTGACCGGAGAACTGCATTGCAAAATAATGTGCAATTTTTGGAAGAATGCTTGTGTTTTCCACATCAATCTGCAACTTTTTCAATAAAGTGCATGAAACTTCACTTTACTTTTGTATATTCAGGGAGATGGGCCAGTATGGTGTAGTGGTTAGAGTGTCATACTTGGGAGACCAGAGTTCAAATCCCCATCCAGCTATGGAGCTCACTGGGTGACTTTGGGTCAGCTATTGTATCTCTTAACCTAACCAACCACACAGGGTTGTTGTAAATATTAAATGGGGAGGGGAAAACCATTTATGTCATCTTGAGCTTCTTGGCGTAAAGTTGGGATGTAAATAAGGAATCTGTACACATTTTACAGTAAAAGACACATTTTAACCTAAAATATGAACTTTTGTATGCATTTTGCTACTTTTCTTAAGCCAAGAACTGTGTCCCAAAACTTTGAGAAGTGTGAAAACCTAAGGATGGCTGGCTTCTGATCCATATATTAACCTGGACAGTGTAAATTAGGTTGTTTTGCTTAAAATGCATATAGTGAAATATTTGAGCACCCCAAATTCTAGTCACCTTTTTGTACAATATGTAGGTGGAATGCAATTAAGCCAAGGAGGAAGTTTCCTACATGGCTGATTCAGCTTTTCAATCCAGGAGGCCATTCCCTGAAGGATGGGAAGTGACATATCCTGGGAGGTAAAAGAGGTGACATGAGATTTTAAGTACTGTACCCATCTCATGTCTGGACAGTTCCAGCACCCGTCTTCTTGCTGTTTCCTCAAGATGACCTGTGGACAAAATGGTGCTGTCCTGTGTTTGGGGAAGAGCAGGTGTGCTTTGTGGAAAACACCACATAGGCCGTCACCCTGTGTCTATTGCATTATTTGAGGGGAAATAGATATGAGGTTGATGGAAATAGTGGAATCTGGGCGCTCCAGACCCCACCATGCGGCACACAGCAGTAGAAAGAACAGAGGTGTCCTAGCCATAGAGACTAGTGGTGCGGGAAACCTAGCCATAGAGACTAGTGGTGCGGGAAACCACAAGACCCCCCCAGCCCTGTCCAGCTTGTCTGGAGGGAAAGGTGGGCGTGGGGGGGGGGCGCCAGACAGATCCTTGCACCACGGCGCCAGATAGGCTTAAGACGGCCCTGAGAAAGAACATTCAGATGGAGCTGGTACTTGCAAGAAACATTGGAGAATGGAAAGGTGTATTGCCATGGCAGAACCTACATGCTGGCAGTTATTTAGATCTTTTTGTTACAGTAGAAGAGATAGTGTGGTACAGTGGTTAGAACCTTGGAGACCTGGGTTCAAAACCCCACTTGCCCATGGTCGTTACAGATCGGCAGCCAGTGTAGATCTTTGAGAAGAGGTGTAGCATGTTTGTAAGATCTCACTACTCTCTGGAATCATATTGCAGCATTCTGCACTGACTGCAGAGTCTGGTCCAAGTGCAAGGGAAGCCCCACATACATTACAAAAAGTTAAAAAGACACCTTAGTGTATTTTACACCCAGGGATGGGGAACCTGTTAGCCCCCCAGATGTTGTTGGACTCCAAATTCCAGCAGCCTCAGCTAGCATGGCCAATGGCTAGGAAGAAGGAATTTTAGTTAACAGCATCTGGAGGCCAAAGAAGCCTGCCCTAGTGACTGCATGTGGGATACAGCTGTTTGTGCATATCACATTGACTTAATGTTCATGCACATGCATTTATATTCATGTGCAACAGAGATTCATTTACCTTTCCACTCCAATATTTAGCTCAGGGGAGGAAGCTGAATCATGAAAGAGGACAACCCAGTGCTTGGAACAAACGAGTTCAGCTGAACAAAGTTCACAGTTCAAAAATCTCCGGACTACACCTGAAGGTAATTCATCGGTGAACTAAAAGTCAATTAAATTCATTTTGGGGCAGAACTTTGAAAGATTTCTACTTCATCTTCACGTTCATGCTGTTCCCCCAGCAGCAGGAAATCTGAACTCTTCTTTTCATTTTAAAAACAGTAAGTAAATCAGATATTGATAAAGCTAGAAAGCAAAATATTGAGGCAATGTATTAGGGCTTATTAGGAAGATATACAGGTGCTGCTGTTGTTAAGGATGTTTAGTCATTTAATCACTGTTGCTAAACAATCAGAAGGAAGGAATGTAAGGCACTTCCTGTATCTTCCCTGCTGGAGAGATCCACTCTCTTCCAACAGGAGCAGCTTGGGCAGAAAAATACAGGAACAGGAACAAAGAGAATGATGCCATGTGCCATTAACAGCTGTGTGGCTGGCACAAATTAAACAGGGCAAGCCTTTTCTTTTATGGAAATACAATAATAAAGAACACTTCACCTGTTTGTTTGTCTGTCTGTCAGACATCTTGTGGCCCCTGACTTACTGTTGGACCCTGTAATTCAGCACAGCACCTTGCAATATTCCGAATGTGGAGGATGAAGTTTTTAGGAACTAAAAAGTTCATTAGAATACAGCTGAACTGAATAGCTTGCTTTGTAAAAAAAAAAAAACCTAGTTCCTTTTAAGTATGAACTTTCCAAGCACTGGCACAACTCTAGCAATTCTCACTTGCAAGATTTGAATAAGGCACCCCTTAAAACCAACAGTGAGTTCTCAGGCACAAGTAACAGAAAACTGGGACCGTCCCTTGTAAACAGGGAGAGCAGGAGCATGTAGGATGAAGCTGAAGGTGAGGAGAGAGTGAGAGGTAGGGTTTGGGGTGAGCCAGCTAGTGAGGCATGATGGGTCTGAGGCAGTTCAGACCTTCCTTCCTTCTTTCCTTTCCATTGTTGAATATTTCTGGCGTGATGTAACTCTCTTTGGCTTGCATGACATTTTCCCTATTAATCTTTACTCAAGAATACTTTTCTTATTATTGTGGAAAGGCATTTTTTTAACCAAAAGGCGGAAGCAGCCCACCTCACCATTCACAGTGCACACCTTTCATGAACCGTAAAATACTCACCTTGTGGATCTGGAGGTGGGAAAGGGTGGGGTGCGCAAAATTTGCCATTTTCCCTACTTCCCAACTCAAGTTGCAGAGGAGACTACAAGTCCCATGCTTCCATGCCATTTGAACGGTTACGAGCGACCCTAGGGTTTTGAATGTTGTGCTTTTGTTTTCTGACCAGAATTCCACTGGGATCTGCTAGGCACTGATGAACAAGATCTACACTTCCCCACAAGGTCCCCACAGCATCCACAAGCACGGCAAACATGGAAGACATTCCACCACACCCACCCAGCTTACAGAGGAGAATATTACTCATGCATGTTTCTTTGCAAAAATCCAGATGAATCTCTTTGCCGTTTGCATGCTGATACCTTTACAGCCAGTGTAAATTAAAGCATGAGGGGGCTAGAGTTTGCAAAATCCAGTTCCCCTCCCATGAGATAAGTGGTGCTTCTTGGGCTCTCCAAAGAGGGAAAGGTTTTCAGGGTAGCCTCAGTGGCAGCCTGGTCCCACATTGCAAATCTGAGTTCCAGCCCTGAAGCCCTGAAGAGTCATTCCATAGGAACATAGGAAACCACTTCATACTGAGTCTGCCCATTGGTCCAACCTGCATTGTCTATACCAGGGATGTCCAACCAGTAGATCATGATCTACCAGTAGATCCCCTGCTGATCCTGGTAGATCGCAGGATCCTTATGTACAAAAAGTTCCGGGGGGGGGGGAGCTTAAAAGCTCTGTGCAATCTTCCCCCAAAAAGCTCAACAACTCTGGGCACTTCCCTCCTAAAAAAAAAAGCTCAACAACTCTGGGCAATCCACCCACCCTACGCATACTCCTCCTTCCTCCAATGACAATGGGTAGATCACTGCCAGTTTTTTTTATACTGGGAGTAGATCACAGTCTTTTGGGAGTTGGACATGCCTGGTCTATACTGTACATTGACTGGCAGCAGGTCTCAAGGATTTCAGAGGGGTGTGTGTGTTGGGGGGGGGTCTCTTTTCCAGCTGTAACTTGAGTTGCTGAGGGTGAAACATGAGACATTCTGCAAGCAAAACATACGCTTTAAGCATTGACTACAGACTTTCCCTGTTATGCTTTTCCTGCCCCCCCCCCAGCAGCTCAAACTTTCCCCAACAGACTAGTTTACATTTCACCCTACAGTGGTGATGAGAAGAAACCACAAACACGCTTACCTGGTAAGAGTCCTGGCTTCCTCACAGACCTTTTCCCAGTCTGCTGCTTCCTTCCGAAGCATTTAAAAAATATTTTCGCTAGTTAAGAGCCATCAAAACTCAGAGGCTCCTCCCGGCACTCTGGGAGTGAGGACAAGGCAGAGGAGGCGGAATCTCCAAAAGAAACATTCTATGGGTGGAGCTTTCTAGCACACTCTTGGTTGCTAGCTGTCAAGGCTGGGGAATGCAGAGAGCTATACCAGGTAAACAACAAGGGCCCCCATCAGACCAGCAGTGCAGAATCTATCTGGGTAATCTGAGCAGCCAGTCCCACGATTGCAGGAGGTAGGGATTTGAGGGTTAGTCCATTCAGTCCCCTAAAAGAGACCCAAAATTCTGCTACTTTTGCAAACATTTCCCTAACTTGTACAATTCCCCCCTCCCCACAAAATGCACATTTTATCATGCATTTTCCTCCAAACACATTTTTTGGGGTAAGCATTGCAAAATTCAGAAAAGCACACTATCCCATTTAAGTGACTTCAAAATGGGTATATTTCGAAGAACAGCAAACTAGGTCTGTTTACTTTAAAATATGGACCAAATGGAATACTCCACTCCTGGGGTGCAAGTTCAGTGTTCAAATATTGTGATGAAGTTCCTGGACAAACCTGGGACTGGTTCTTGTTTAATACAATTGGGAGCTGCCACAAAATGTTGCAATGCATTCTTCTCACCTAACAGGACAACTCCTGTTCCATCCATGCTTACCTCCAGCATACTATACAGTAAATTGTGAAGGGGTTCAAGAAGACCATTTTACTCCCCGCCCTGTTTCCCAGTTTTCTTTTCTAACTAGCACTCCACATGCCCTGGGTTCTAGAGACCACAGAGCATGCTCAATCCTCATTGGGTTTATTTGAAGAGGGTGTCGTTGTTTTGTATCTCTGCGAACCTTGGAGTTCCCCTGAGATGCTGATATCTCTCTATTGCTTCTCTGTGGCCTGTTTTGGTTCAGGTTGGCACAGGTGCCTTATTTTCAGCATTAGGAGGACAATTAACATTGACCCCGCCACCCCAGCAGCCTATAGCAAATAGTTACAAGAAGAACAGCAACAGCAACCAAGCAAACATGCAATTCAAGCTGCTGGATTGTTTGATATATAAAGCTGTAAATGGCATGGGGTCAGGGTTTCCAAGGGATCACCTGTTCACATATAAAATAGCTCCTGCATTAAGATCTTTGGCTGAGGCCAAGCTCCGGGTTCTCCCATGTTAAGAATGGCAGGTGGAGTCAGGGCTTTTTCTACAATGACACCAAGGCTGTGGAGCCCTCTCCCTTCCCCAGCCTCATTTGTTAGGCAGCTGTGTTGCTGTCTTTTAAATGAAAAAAAATCTCATTTAGAGAACAAGCGGTACATACATTTTGTAAAATAAACAGGTACACTAGAGCTTTATAGGTTAAGACCCGCACTTCATACCACGCTTATGGTAAGAAAATGGTAGCTTAGTCAATAACTTCGCAACTGTATTCCAGTGTACCTCTACACAACTGCTTCCCAAATCAATTTTGAGATTCTTTGGGAGGAGCCACCAGCATCCTTTTCTCCCACACTGCACATCCTCACTTCAACAACACTATTGGGGAATGTTCTAGGGTGTAGCCACCTCTGGGGATGCACAAACATCCTCCAAAGTGGGAGGGGCTCCCCATGCATTCCAAAGGGATGAGTGCCAAAGCTCCCTACCCTTCCCCACTGGGGCCCTTGTCAGCAGTGGTAGCCACTGCTGTTTCAGAAGTAGTTTTGTCATTCACCCAGTGCTAAAATGCTTGCCCAGGACCCGGCAGTGAGGATGGTGAATGGTGTTGCTACCATCACCACCAGCAGCAGTACCCCACTCACCTGGTGCAACTGCATTAGGGGAGGGGTCAGCAAAAGAGGTTTAAAGACTCTCTCAAGGCAAATTTTTAAAAACGTGGTATAAACACTGGCAATTGAGAAACACTGGCCTGCGAGCGCTGCAATTGGAGAACAGCCTTTACCAAAGATGTCATAGACTTTGAAGACACTCAAACTCAGGGCAAAAGGGAGAAATGAGCTAAGAGGTAGGCACATTTCGCAAACCCTCACCATGATCAACTCCCATCTGGAAACCTATGTCCCCACTGTGGAAGGACGTGTGGATCCAGAATTGGCCTGCACAGTCACACTGCTAAGACTGTGTTCATGGAAGACAATCTTACTCAGCTATGAGTGATCGCCAAAGAAGGAGAGTGTGGGCCCTTCTGTGGTACCATGTCAAGGGCCCCTGATGCCCAACATGGATCCTAATGACATCTAACCCGGATGCTGTAAAATTATGTATCTGCAATGTCTATTCCTCCCCCCGTCATTTACAAATGCAAATGAAGGACACACAGGTATTACCTGACACACTTGCTAGGGATAACTACCTGCAAAACATTAATTACAACTTTTATACTACCAAGCTTGCCTAATACTAGGTCTTCAAGTGGCCTAGGAACTCACACATAGGAATAAGAGGCTGGCTGAGGCCAGAGACCCATCTGCACCTGCATCCTGTTCTCAGAAGCCTATGGGAAGCCCACATGCAGAACCTGAGCACAGCAGCTCTCTGCCCACCTGTGATTCCATGCTGCTGATATTCAGAGGCATGCTGCCTCCAGCACTGGAGGTAGGAAATAGCCACCAGGGCTAATAGCCATCAATTGTGTTATCCACCATTAATGTCTAATCTTTTAGTCATCCAAGTTGGTGGCCTCTTCTAAGAGTGGATTCAATAGTTTAGCTATGAGCTGTATAACGAAATGCTTTCATTAATACTCATCAATTTATGAAATGGGAAATTTCATGCCCCACACTGCTACTGGGAGACCCACACATACTACCTTGAGTTCTGCTGAGGTATAAATGCAATGCATTAAAAAATAAAATGCCCAACGGGAATTTTTAAAATTATTATTCACATTTTATTGAACATCTCAATATAACACATACACCTTTTTCCCCACCTCTTTGTTCTGCTTTCATTTTAACTGAGAAGGCACTTGTCTGTCTACATTCAAAGGTCATAGCTGTATTGTGCGGTACAGAATCGGGAGATAAGATGTGACATGGAAGATAGGCAGGAAAAGAAAAAGCTATTACCCCTTTCACCTCCCCAACCAGCATTTACAACAATAGTGCAATAACGAAATGACAAATCATGAATGGCTCAGATGGTGGGGTAGTTCCATGCAGCCACCGTTCCAACAGTGGGGTTGCTCTGCTTACTTGGATGAGGCACGGTGGCAGCAAGGTTGGGACAGCTCAGGTGCATTGATGGTGCCAATCTGGCGCTTCTGCCCACACAACCCCAGTCTCACTGCCACCCTGGTCCGTCTCTATACAGTGCAGGTAAGTGGCAGCAATGCCACTGTTGGTAGATTCGTCCTTGGGCAACACCCTATCCTACCAGCCATTCCTGGACACAGATGGGCACATCCAAATATGAATGAGAATCTCACAATGCCACTCAGATCAGGTGGCATTGAACTCAGTCGTTCTCAGAGTAGACCATTGAAATTAATAAACACGATGTTACTTAGGTCCATTGATTTCAGTAGGTCTATTCTGCGCAAAACTTTGTTGAATACCACCTATTTATTTCAAATCAATGCTTGGTGAAACAAAGGGAAACAAGAAAAAAAAACCCTAATCCAATTTTATTCTGAGTCTGTGGTAATTCTCACTAACATTCGGACATGGGCACCTGTTCTTCAAATATCAGCATTTTCATTTTATAGGATTGAATTCTGTATTCATCCTGTAGTTACCTTTCCCCTTATCGTTCTCTCTCTCTCTCACCCTCCCTCCCTCCCCCTGCTTTGGGGGACATGATTTGTGTTCAGTTTTATCTCACCTTTCCTCTAAGGTGTTCAGGGAAGCAAGTCCTGCATTTTATCTCCTCAACAATGCAGCGAGGTAGTTTAGACTGAGAGAGAGTGACAGGAAGAATCAAGGTTACATAGTAAACTTCATAGCTGAGAAGGGATTTCACTTTCCAGGGAGTTCACCAGGCTATGAAACTTCGTCATTCCAGGAAACTGGTCAAATGCACTTATTCTGTCAGGCATTTGGGGATAGTTTTGACTGACAGCTTTACACCCGGTACATCTTGTTACTTTGGCATGATGGCTGTAAGAAACTCATCCGTGTCTTTGAACTGACTTGATTCTCCTCTCTCTCTCTCTCTCTCTCTCTCTCTCTCTCTCTCTCTCTCTGTGTGTGTGTGTGTGTGTATCTCAGCAGTCAAGACCAAGTGTGCCAGCCACCTTCAATTGTGGTGGTGGGTAGGTTTTTGAAAACTGGACTGGACAGAAATAGTGCAATCTGCAATGTGTAAGTAGTACACATCCAGAATATGCAAACAGTAAGTGGTTTAGATCAAATTAGTTGCAAAAACCAGGGAATTTGGATATGACCATTTAATATAGACTTCTTTGATCAAATACATATATCAGAAAACTGAAGTCTGAATTAGGTGAGTGTCGGACATAGGCCATCCCTCTTTCCCTCTCATACATCACGTCCATGCCCTGCCTAAAAGAAAGTGCTGCTATGAAAAGTAGGTAATATTAGTTCTGTCTAAGGTTTCCATTACCCAGTTTCCCAGGATTTAAGGGTTGCTTATGATGGTGCTGCTTTAGTGGTCAGAGCTGTCTGAGGTGGGCAGGCTGTGAAGTTGAAGGGAGAAGGCTTATAATCGGTACTGTTGAATGCCTCCAGACCTATTTCATTTGGGTTATGTTTACTGGGGGGCAGGGAGGAAGGGTCTTTCTTCATAATGAGTATTTCACTGTCCTGCCTTCTGTGGCCTTCACTTCTGGCTTGGAGGTGCTCCTTACATCGTTTCCCAATGAGGTAGAAGGCTTCAAGGAGGCTGAGGAGGATGCAAACGCAGGCTGTGCTGATCATGAAAAAGGTGAAGATGTTCTTCTCTGTGGGCTTAGCTATGTAGCAGTCTACAATGTTGGGACAAGGATCAAGGTGGCATTTCACCACACTGGGGAGTGTGTAGTTTGGGAACACGTGGTAGAAGATGAAGAGGAATATAATGTCCACAGCAGACTTGAAGATGAGGCTCAAGAAATAGGTCCACCACAAGCCTCCACGCTTCTTGCCAGGAGGATAGCGCAGTGCATAGTCTGCTCCAACCTTCTTCTTATGTTTCTCCAGTTTGGCTTCCAGGTAGGCAACATGCATGATTACCAGCAGGGAAGGACAGGTAACCAGAATGAGCTGTAGGGCCCAGAGACGGATGTGGGAGATTGGGAAGTAATGGTCGTAACAGACATTTGGGCAGCCTGGCTGCTTAGTGTTGCAGTCAAAATCCTTCTGGTCATCTCCCCAAACCTTCTCAGCTGCCACTATGTAGACTAGAAGCCGGAAGATGAAGACCACTGAGAGCCAAATACGTCCAAAGGCTGTGGAATATTTATTCACTCCGGTCAGGAGCCCTTGAAAGCTTCCCCAGTTCATGGCCTCTGGTTTCTACTTCCAAATCCTGAAAAGAAATAAGAAGATGGAATTAGAAATATTGTAACACCCTGATGTTGCCTGTATGAGTATAAAGAAACACTGTATAGATAGGTTGTCAACAACACATCACCGCTAGACCTGATTCGCTGCATGGAACCGAAATAACCTAAGCCCCTGACTTCCCCCTTCAGGATTACCGGTACTCTCAAACCATTTCATCTGCAGGCTATATTGTCTTTCTAGGCCCATTCTAGAAACTGAATTGGGAGGCAGAGTAAGTGCCACCCTTAAGACCCCCACCATAAAATAAAGTTGATGATCATGTTTAGGACCACTATTTCTAGTTAAGGATGATGTCTGCTTATATCCTCTATAAGAACAGCCCACTGGATCAGTGAATCAATGACCCATCTTGTCCAGCATCCTGTTGTCGCAGTGGCCAATCAGATGCCTGTGTGAAACTGAAACCAGCAATCGAAATATGAGCACAAGAGAACTCTCCCATCCTGTAGTTTCCAGCAGCTGGTATTCAGAAGCATTACAGCATCCAGCTGTGGAAGTAGAGCATAGCCATCATGGTTCGTAGCCCTTTCCTCCATGAATCTGTCTAATCCTCTTTTAAAGCCATCTAAAGTTGTTGGACATCACTGCCTTCTGGGGGAGTGAGTGCCATAGTTTAACTATGCACTGTGTGAAGAGGGACTTTCTTTTATCTGTCCTAAATCTTCCAACATCCAGCTTTGCTGGATGTCCATGAGTTCTGGTGTTATGAGAGAGGAATAAAAACTTTTGTCTATGCACTTTCTCCATGCTATTCATGGTTTTTCTAAACTTCTATCATGCCGCTTCTTACTTGCTTTTTTCTCTAAACGAAAAAGTTCAAGACCAGTGCCAGATCTACATATAAGCTAAACAAGCTATAGCTTAGGGCCCCACTCTCTTGGGCCCCCCAAAAGAATTTAAAGGAAAAAAAATGCAATTGCTTTGCTAAAATACATATTTTGTTATGTGCAAATGGCTTTAGATACCTATTAGGTCCATAAATTACCATATAGCATATACAGTGGAACCTCGGTTTATGAACACCTCGGTTTATGAATTTTCGGTTTACGAATGCTGCAGACCCATCTGGAACGGATTAATTCACTTTCCATTACTTTCAATGGGAAAGTTCGCTTCAGTTTATGAATGCTTCAGTTTATGAGCAGACTTCCGGAACAAATTACACCCATGCTTTGGGCTAAGTACGCTTCAGGTTGAGTACTCCGTGGACCCGTCTGGAACAGTTTATGAACGCTTCAGTTTATGAACAGACTTCCGGAACCAATTGTGTTCATAAACCGAGGTACCACTGTATTCAACAACGGCATTTCCCTGCGCTGCTCTGGCTTCATCAGAAGCAGCTTAGTCATGCTGGCCACATGACCTGCAAAAATTGTCTGCGGAAGCAGACAAACGCCGGCTCCCTTGGCCTGTAAAGCGAGATGAGTGCCGCAACCCCAGAGTCATTCGCGACTGGACTTAACTGTCAGGGGTACCTTTTATATATTCAACACAAAAAAACAGCCGCCATTTGTTGTTGACATATAAAGCCTCATTACCTTCAGTAGCTTAGGGTCTCATCAGACCTAAATCCAGCCCTGATCAAGACACTGCAACATTTCTTCACAGGGAAGTCCCTCCCTCCCCTTGATCATTTTGGTGGCACTTTTCTGAACCTTTTCCAACTCTTCAATGACTTCATCAAAAAAGCACCAAGATTGTCCCACCCCTGCCGAAGAATCTTGGATGAAGTTTCTGAGGAAATGAATGGATGATAGAGGAAACTGAGGGGATTAGGCCCATCTACTTACAACACTTAGGATATAATTTGCTCTAGTCCTTTAAAACTGCAAACTGCCTTGGGTGCCTTGGGTGCCTTGGCAGAAAGCTCGTATATAAATGCAATGGATATGTTAATAAAATGAACTTTCTGGGTTCAGCTGTGCCACTCCCCTCACCACACATTGCAAATGATTAAAGATCCAAGGCTAGAAAACATGCATAGCAATTTAAACACCCAATACTTCCCCCCACCCCCACACTATGTGCCTCTCCCCCATATGGATGTCATATGTTTTGCCTAAGCTAGCAACATGTCCGCACAGGCCAGAAAAAAAACACAATCTATCCACCCTGCACTCATCTCCCAGAGGGGGAAGAACTGCTGCAGTAAATGAAGTGTGTGTGTGTGTGTGTGTGTGTGTGTGTGTGTGTGTGCAAGGAAGATGCCTGGTGGTGAACTCTGGTATGAGACTGGGGTGCTGCGAGTTCTCAAGACTGTCTCCATTTGCTTTTGAAATGATGGAGACCTGCCATCTCCTATGATGGCAACTTACGCAATGCCCCAGAAAAGGAAACACAACATCAAATGGGAAAGCACCAGTTTACACAGTTTTTGTTGTTTAGTCGTTTAATCGTGTCCGACTCTTTGTGACCCCATGGACCAGAGCACGCCAGGCACTCCTGTCTTCCACTGCCTCCCGCAGTTTGGTCAGACTCATGTTGGTGGTGGCTTCGAGAACACTGCCTAACCATCTCGTCCTCTGTCGTTCCCTTCTCCTTTTGCCCTCCATCTTTCCCAACATCAGGGTCTTTTCCAGGGAGTCTTCTCTTCTCATGAGGTGGCCAAAGTACTGGAGCCTCAGCTTCAGGATCTGTCCTTTCAGTGAGCACTCAGGGCTGATTTCCTTCAGAGTGGATAGGTTTGATCTTATTGCAGTCCATGGGTCTCTCAAGAGTTTGGATAGATAGGTTTGATCTTCTTGCAGTCCATGGGACTCTCAAGAGTCTGCTCCAACACCATAATTCACACAGTTAGCATATGCAAATAATTAATCGGGAATACAATACATTGCACCATAGTGTGGAAGACTTGGGACTAGGAAACGTATTTGGCTGCTGAACAAATATTGTAGATGGGCAAATTCAAGGCCCTTATCCCCCCCCTTCTTTGGGTTTCTTCATCTGTAAACCAGACACTAGAGACAGCTTGGCAGAGAGAGGATTTGGAGAGAAGAAATGGCCACACTAGTAACACATGAACGTAGGGTTGAACATAGGGATTGAGGAGAATTTTGGTTCTATTTGCATTTAAAGGTAAACCTAATTAAACCACACTTTCTGAAATGATATGAGAAGCTAAACACAACCATCTTCCCAAATTCGCATTTCTCCATATTTTTGGAAGCAGTTCTTCAGCCAAGCCATGTGTACAAAACATGCATATACTGGGGTAAAGTGTACATAAAATACATATATGAATGAGTGTAACATATAAAATGCACTAAAATAGCAATTCCCCCTAAAATGCACTATATGTGCATTTTAGGGGGAATTGCATATAAAAACATGTATATTAGGAGAAAGCCATACTAAGATCCTGAAAATTTTTCATGAGGACTTTCTAAAATAAAATTAACTGATGAGGAAATGTGAAGAACTGAACTTAAGTTTGGAAAAATGAGAAACCACAATTGACAGATTTTCCCACTCCTAGCTGACCATTCTTGGGTCTGCAGGCAGAATCTTTTTCCACAGAGGTGGAACCAAGAGGTAATCTGAAGCTGGACCCAGGGGGTGGACTCTATTGATTTTTAGTAAATTTGAGGTGGAACCTAACAGTTTTTGCCAAAAATTGCTGGAAGTATCCCGGGGAAGTGTTCTGTCTGAGTCTTTTCCATGAAGTGCTAGTTTTGCATGTATGTGTTAAAATAGTAGAGGAGTGCCCATCATACGAGGTCTCACCTACAGTCCAAAGTGATGCAGTTCAGGACTGGAAGCTGGCGCCACTGGGCAAAGTCCATTTCAAAACAGGGGCCCCATTGACAACCCTCAAACTCTGTGCTTCATCTCCTAGCTGCTGTCACTGCCTGATCACTTGCTCTCTACAAACACCTGAGCAACAACAGACAATAGGAGAAGATGGAGCTGCATCCATGGTGGATCTGGGTGGTGGTGTGGACAGTCAGAGGAGCAGGGCAGGCAAATAGACAGCAGAACCCAAAAATGAAGGAGAAGCCCCCCCTCTTCACTTCTACTTCATTTTTGGGTTCTGACCATATTGTCCCAAGGCCCCCAAGGCCTGGATACCGTCTGCATCTTTTCCCTTCCTTGTGCCTGATTCTTACAAAGGAACCCAAAGGAACCCTAGGCATTGGGGAAGAGGAGACACACCGGCAGCCTTAATTAATTGCTTCCTATGGCTAGTGCTGAATTTCTGGAGAGAGAGATCTTCCCCGAAGAGTTTTGTCGAACAGCTGCTGCTCTTTGAAGTCCTCAAGGAGCTGCACGTGAACTGATAGTCTGTACTGAAGAAAGTAAGGCATTTAGAGGAACCTAGAGGGAATGGGTCCAGGTGCCTTTGGAATGGATTCAAGGTGGAGGAGTGGGGAGGGAGGCTGATTAAAGTTGATAAGAGCATTAACATGCTCCCTTATCTCAAACATCTCTTCTAGAAAGCCAAATGGAGACTGAGAAGCTGGAACAAAAAATGTCTTTGCGAGAACACTGACATGAAGGTGATTCATCTTTAATCTGTATGATTGGCCAAGGTTTACTAATTCATCACAGACCTAGCACTAAAAGCACAGCACAAGAGTTGCCATGCTAGATCAGACAAACTTTCCGTTTTTATAATTTTGTTTCTAACCACAGCCAAGATTTGGCCCCTGGATGCTTAGGGTGTGATGCTGTTAATCTGCCCTTATGCTAGGATGGGCAAATATGTTTATTTTGGTTTCTCCTGGTTCCTCATTTTTATAGTTGTAGTATGGCTAATTTCTGCAGCAGTGTGTGTGTTTGTGTGTGTGTGTGTGTGTGTGTGATAAAAATCTCTGTATAATTTCATTCACATTTCTCTAAATGTCCTCATTTTGCATGCAATTTTCTCTAATGTCCACATTTTTGCAAACCATTTCCCCAAATATAATGCATGTTTGTAAGCTATTTTCACTAACATATGGAACTTTGTGTGTACTTGTGCATGCTGTTTTTGGCTGTTGAACTATACTGTAAAATTCAGAGAAATGTGAATTTCAAGAGACAGCTTCATTTCCTTTTGCTTATTGGTTCAGGAAGTGCAGATTAGGTAGGTTCATGTTAACATGGGAGCTGAATTAATTTCTCCCCCATCTCCATCTGATTATGTTGGGATAGAGTTTCCGTGTAACTATCATGCATCTCTTCCGTGTATCTGCTTCATGTTTTTAACAAGCCTTGTAAAGAAATTTTATAGTAGTAGCAGTGAATTCCCTTCCTTCCTTTCTTTCATTGTCAGTTTGCCCCCTCCCCCTCCCCCCACTGCAACTTCTGTTGGCTTGCTTTTTTGTTTTGTTTCATTTTCTTTTAAAATACTTGTAGCATCTGTAGAAAACATTGAAAAACAAATGGCTGAAAAACATCCCCTTTGGCACTTCATCCCATACCCTTTCCAAGTAACAAAAACTTATTGGAAAGGGGTGTCTGAGACAGGAAAGGCTGGGGAGCATGGACTTTC
Organism: Zootoca vivipara; assembly: GCF_965207765.1. Lineage (NCBI taxonomy): Eukaryota > Metazoa > Chordata > Lepidosauria > Squamata > Lacertidae > Zootoca > Zootoca vivipara. The sequence continues at coordinate 57,582,739 of NC_142589.1, read as the reverse complement.
TAAATTTCCCTGATCCCATGGTCCAGTTCAATGGACACAGGAGCATGCAAATCCCATGCTCGAAATGATGCTCCTCAGCATGCCCAAGAACCTCAATTTTGTCTTTCTTGATGCTAGAAGCTCTTCCTCCTCCCCCCCCACCAGTGATTATCCTTTTCTCTCTTACCAGTGAGGTGTTATTTGTTTGAGAATAGGATGGAACTTGCAGCTAAGATTAGCTAGTGGGGTGGGGGAAGCTCATTACATTATATTTACACACAAATTTGAAGGGCTTTGGACTCTTCCTGAAATCTTGGAGAATTTTCTGCATGCAACAGGTGCTGTGCCACTGAGCTACAGCACTTCCCCAGATTGCTGTGCCTGGGTAAGCCATGATTAATTTTGTCGCATTAATTTCAATAGAACCTAAGTCCAACTAACCTATTCTGGATCCAGCCCATAGGCTCTGCACAAACTTTGTTTTTTAAAATATACCTTCCATACGGAAGCATAGATAGTGATCAGTTGATCTTCAAACTATTGAGATCAACATTTCTGCTGTCAATGAATTCTGTCTCTGTAACATTTTATTTTCCTTGATTAGTCCTTTTTTTTAAAAAAAAAAAAGCTGTAAAACCAACTTTTGACATTTCCTGTAATGTTAAAATGATATATTAGCAAAGCACTGGCTCCTCCTCCCAGCTCTCAAAGATCATTTGAAAAAAAATACCGGGGACCATAAGATTCTGAGTGTGGTCACTTTGTCATTTGACGGGGATCTGCTGCACATGAATTAAAAAGATGAATTAACACTTCCCCACAAGGTGAGCACAACATTCACAAGACCCAGAGGTCTTCATAGACACTACAGATGAGAAAAACAACAACATTCTCTCACCCCGCCTATTATATATAAGAAACTATTAAGCTTGCATATTTTGTTACGAAATTCCAGATGCAACCTGAGACTCTGTTTTTACAGGAGGTGCTTAATTTCAAGCACAAGGGGTGCCTAGGCTTGAGTTTGCCTCGGAGTCGCATCTTTGCAAACTCCTGTATTCCTCTTCCGAGATACGGGGGCTTCTGTGGTTCTTTGGTGAGGGGAAGGCTTTCAGGGTAGCGTTAGTGGCTGCCTTTTCAAAAGTTACAAATCTGATCTCGAACACCGAAGCCCTGATTTACCTTGGCTAATAGTAAGCCTGACTTTTGTGGCAGAAGTCCCATAGGAACACAGGGAGCTGCTCTATATCATGTCAGGGGGCATAGGTCCATCTACATCTTCCTACCAGGTTGTGGTCCTCCCCATACAATTAACACCTTTAAAACTTTTTGCAAGATGCATTCTTGCTGCAGTTCAGCCCACAATGGTGAGGGAAAACAAATGAACACACTTACCTGGTCAGAGTTCCAGCTTCCTTGCAGGACTTTTCCTGATCCGCTCTCGCCTTCTGGAGCATTGAGACAGCCTTTTTCCCAATTAAAGGGAACCAAAGCTTCGAGGCTCCTCCCAGCACTCTGGGAGTGAGGAGGAGGACGAGGCAGAGGAGGAGGAATCTCCAAAAGGCACATTCCAGGGTGGAGCTTTCCAGCACACCTTCAGTTGCTGCTACCTGTCAAGGCCTCTGGAAGCAGAGAGCTGTATTCATGCAAATGACAAGAGTCTCCATCATACAAGCAGCACAGAACCAATGTGATCTGGGCAGCCAGTCCTATGGCTGGAAGAGAGAGGGATGAACAGAGCAGATCATCATCATCATTATTTTTGCTGTGTCTCAGTTTTGTATGTACTTAGTGTTCATTCTGCCCCAGAAAACCTGCATTTAAATTGTATGTGGCTTTGTACACACTTTTCCCCAAATCTACATTTTACATACTTTTTTTTGTCTAAAAGACACATTTTATATGCAGCAAGGGGCATATTTTTGTACACACTGCAAAATTCAGAGAAGTGTAGAATATGGCAGCTGCAACTCAAGTCCACATATCTGGGGCAAGACCAAATGAGATCCTTCTCCACTCTCTGGGGCTCAAGCCCAGTGTTTAACAGGCATAATGACACAACAGACTTGGGATTTGCTATTATATTATACAGTGTTACCTCGGGTAAAGAACTTAATTCGTTCCATAGGTCCGTTCTTAACCTGAAATGGTTCTTAACCTGAGGCATGCTTTCGCTAATGGGGCCTCCTGCTGCTGCTGCGCTGCTGGCGTGCAATTTCGGTTCTTATTCTGGGGCAAAGTTCTTAACCTGGAGCAACCACTTCCTGGTTAGTGGAGTTTGTAACCTGAAGCGTCTGTAACCTGAGCTACATGTGAGAGCCGCTATAATGTTGCAGGGTGTTCTGCTCACCCCTTAACAGGAACACTCCTGTTCTATGCTCCATCCATCCAAGGTCACCTCAGGATACTATAAAATGTGAAGGAGTTCAAGAAGACCATTCAACTCCCTGCCCTGTTTTTCAGTTCTCTTTTCCAAGTAAGGGCTCATCCAAACTTTTGCTAGAGCCATACTTTGATTGTGTTGTGTACTGATTAATTCCCCCAGGTCTGAGAGAGCTTTTGCTGTTGTTCCATAGCTGTGCCTTGCAAAACTCTGATCCTTCTCACTGAATCAGATCTGCTCAGATGTGTGGAAAACCTAGACATTTTGCTGAAACTGAGGTTCAGTTCAATGGGTGAGATTGGATTTTCACAAGGCGTAATCACAGAACCACAAGAAAAGCTCTCAGACCTGGGGGTATTAATCAGTACACAATATAATCAGAATATGAATCAAACGAAAGTGTGGATGAACCCTACCTAACACTCCACATTCCATGAGTTCTAGAGGTATTGAGCATGCTCAATCCTCAATGAGTTTATTTGAAGTGGGAGGGTGTTGCAGACCATGCCAATATCTCCCTCTTTTGCTCAGTGTCCCATTATGGTTCCAGCAATGTTGGCATAGTTGCCTTCCTTTCAGTATTAGAAGGAATGGTATTTATATCCTGCCTTCCCATCAATTTTGCCTCCCGCCACCAGCCAGCCACTCCCATACAAAATCCCCCCTGCATTAAGATCCTCAGCTGAGACCATGCTCCAGCTGTTGATGGTGGATGGAGCCAGGGCCTTTTCTATGCTAGCACCCTAACCGTGGAACACCCCTCCCTCCCCAAGCCCACCTGCTGCTTTAAACACAAATTGGAAATGTTTGCATTTGTCCTTCAGGTACTGTGGGTCTGAGCCAATCAGAACTTTACAGGTCAAGGCAATGGCTTGCGTGTGGAAACAAAATGGTAGCCAGGGCAGACCTGCAGCCACAGGCCTGACAGGTCCCAGTTACTCATCGGGCAACCAGTTAATCCTCTGGCAACTGCATCGTGAGTTACCTCAGCACGACTGCTTCCCACACCAATCAGATTAAGGATCTTTGTGAGATACACCGGGAAGAGATGCTGGCATGCCTGTTGCCACACTTCACCCCAGGGCTGTTCTGCAGTGGAATTCTTGCAAGTAGCTACCTCTAGAGATGAATAAATATCCTGGTGTTCTCACCAAAGTGGGATGGGGGCTTTCCACTTTCTCCAAATTTCTGTGTGAAAATTCCTCAAAGGCATCAATGGTAGGGGTTGCTAATTTTTTCTCAGCCTGAAAAAGTGCATTGCAAGTTGACCAACCCTCTGAGAGCTGTTTCTAAGTCTTGTTTTTTAGATTTGCATCAAGCAGTCTGCAGTTTTCCTTGCCAAAAAGGAGTGCTAAACATTACTGCAAAGGGGAAGTGTTTCTCGACAATGCCAAAAATATTCACTAATAAAATAATAATAATGGCGTAGTTTAACTTAGCCTATGAATATTACCGGCTGTCAGACCGCGTTCAAGAACGGTAAGAAGTTAATTAAAAGCTAAAGTGAGCAGAAAGTACCCCTTGAATAATTAAGGGTCCTTGACTCACTACCAGCAGAAAGTACCCCTTGAATAATTCAGGGCTCTTGACTCACCTTCTCTGCAGCGGGATTTTTTTATAGATTCCAGTGGTGTAACAAGAAGATTTAAAAAGGTAAAAGGTAAAGGGACCCCTGACCATTAGGTCCAGTCGTGACCGACTCTGGGGTTGCGCGCTCATCTCGCATTATTGGCCGAGGGAGCCGGCGTATAGCTTCCAGGTCATGTGGCCAGCATGACAAAGCCACTTCTGGCAAACCAGAGCAGCACATGGAAACGCCGTTTACCTTCCCGCTGTAGCGGTTCCTATTTATCTACTTGCATTTTGACGTGCTTTCGAACTGCTAGGTTGGCAGAAGCTGGGACCAAGCAACGAGAGCTCACCCCGTCACAGGGATTCGAACCGCCGACCTTCTGATCAGCAAGCCCTAGGCTCAGTGGTTTAACCACAGCGCCACCTGGGTCCCTAACAAGAAGATTTAGTAAGGTCCAAAAGCCCACTCTTCATACATTCAAGGCTAAACAGTGGGAGAAAGCCATCTATTTCCAAAGCCCTTTATTGCTACTTTATCACTCATATTAACCACAGCAATGCCTTAACAGACACAGAATTCTTGGCTTCAATTTCTTTAAACACCCTTGCCACAAATGCCTCGAACTGAGGCTATGCAATTTACTATAACTATAGAAATACTTCCATCTTTTAAAAACCATGTTCAATGTGACTTCTCTGGACAATCTGTTATCCTGCTGGAACTGTAATTTCAGTATCTCACCAAACAGCTAAACCGCATGTGGTAGGAATATGGGGAGGGGGTACTGCTCACCACCCCTTTCCCCTTATAGCTTCTTTGTATCTCAGATTGTATAATAATACAGGCAGTGCTCTTTTCCCCTAGAAAAAAGGTGGTGGTACTCATCATGAAGTTGTTACAGTAAGTGCCCCCCCCCCGTTTTAGGAGATCCATCTAAAAAGTCATGGCACACAAGGAAAAAGCAACGGGAAGGAGGAGAGGAGAGCAAGCTCTAACTCTTAAAGCTGCAGTTCCCAAATCAATAATATAAATGCAAAATAAGTTAAAAACTAATAATTCTAATATGGTGTAGGTGTTTCTTTGGAGTCCTCAAAAAACAAAGCAAAAAAACCCTCCTGCAAGCAAACATATTTTTATAAACATATTTTCAGAGCTTGGGTCTGTAATGTTTACATTCAATCTGATTTAAGTGCCACTGCAAGTAATACAACAGCCACTTTGCATATGATGATTAAATGTAAATCTAAATTAGAGTGCTACCTGAAACTTATTGCTTAGCCTACTGTAGAGAAAGTATGATGATGATGATTAATTTTAGTTACGAATTGCTTCCTATGAAGCATCTTAAAATAATTTTACAAGACAATGAAACCATATACTGTATAAAACAATTTCATAAATAATAACAGTTAAATAATTGCATATATGAACTAATTAAAACATTTTTAAACAATATTATAAAAATTGTCAGTTACTTTATCTTGCCTGGGGCAACCCAAAATAACTTATAATATTACGTATATAGAAATAGTTAAAATAAACACATATAAACAAATGCTGTCATTACATATATCTGTTTTGGGCTTTGGAAAAGATTTCTCTGTGTGAAAATTACATAGATAATAGTAATAAGTAACTCAATTTGTGGACTGTAGTCCATTAAACCATATGCCATAACAATTTTATCAGTCTTTAAGGGACCACAAGACTCTTTAAGACACTGGTCTGCAGGAAAACTACATTGATCTTCTTTCTATATTTGTCCCTAATTTTTAAAAGCAATTGCAGAATTACCAAAAGCTAGCTAGCAAAGCTCTCACTTAATGACTGATCAACCCATGGGAACTCACCTATGGAGAGAGAAAGATTGTCCTAATTTAGGGGTCACCAACATGCCACCTGCAATTATCAGCATGCCCACCAGTCCTTCCTATGGTGCCCACGAAAGGTCTCAATAAATAAGTCTCTCCAAAATTCATAACACTCTCCTTATTTAGTTCCTGTTTGTATCGACTCAGCCTGTCCTACATTGACCAGACATATGTCAAGAATGCTTTGATGGTGTTTCCTGCTTGGCAGGGGGTTGGACTGGATGGCCCTTGTGGTCTCTTCCAACTCTATGATTCTATGACCACACCCCCTTAAGCATGCTTAAACAAAGAGGGACAGAGGAGAGTGACTGCCCTTATGGGGCTGTCACTGTGCCAAAAGCCAGCTGTATCACAGGGTGTGCTCATCCCTCCATGCATGATGATGATAAAGGGAAGTGATTATGACCTTTCTTGTTTTGGGCCCAAACATCCTCCTCAGACCCAGCAGATGACCACTGCTGGTCATCCTGATCAAATGATGGCTGGTGCCACCTCTCCTAGCTCTGCTGGCATATGGAGGAGATGCTGAGGGAGCAAAGAGTTTAGAACCCTCCCTCCCAGTGCAACTGGTACTAATGATGACCTGTGCCTTTTGCACCTTCAGTCCTGTCCCCACCCATTTGAGCCCATCCAAAGGCAGCTTTAACCAGTCCAACAAGCAGAGATGACACAGCCCAACAAACTGACATTCTGGAACCACGTTCAGATTAGCAGCCCATATCACGGGTTAAGGCCTTCCAGCTGCGGTGCTGGATCTAAGACAACAAAGTCATATGACGTATAGTTTGTGCATCGTGCAGCAACCATTTTCCATACTATTGCCTCTGCATCAGAAACAGAAGGACAGTTCTCAGCAAGTGCTTGGTGGTCTTGTAAGGGATGCAGGTGGCACTGTGGTCTAAACCACTGAGCCTCTTGGTGGTCTTGTGGAGCAGCCTCTACAGCTTGCAAGGGTCCCCCACTAGGGGAGTGCCTCCAGGGTGCCATTAGAGAGCCTCTGCAAGATGCTGCAAGGTGTCCTTTGCTGCTTTCAAAAGGGGAGGACAAAACACATTCTTCAGCTAGCAACTAACAGCATTCAGGTGCCCATTTCTTTGTTAATTGCTGCTCCATTGGTCCCAGGAGGCATGTGGTGCAAATAATGATATTGAAATGGCCTCTCAAAAGCCCTGAGATCTGGGAGTTGGCAGTTTGACTTAAGGAAGTCCTCCCCTCTGCCATATCCTCATCTTCCACATGCACAAGCATCACAGTGAGGTGTTTGATGGGTTGCTTTTCAACCTCACAATGTTCCTGGTGCTTGATAAGGTCCTGCTAACATTTGAATGATGCCGTTCTGATCTGCATTGCTTCTTATGAAAAACAAACAAAAAGTGCTCCTTGTTGTCCTATAGATTAGTGGTGCTTGCTTTCCCCATGTTCTCTCATGGATGGCCAAAGTCCTCTGGGGAAAGTTTGCTCCCCTTCACCCCTATGCTGATCATAAGTTAGCCACCTGCCCCCACGAGTGGGTTGATTACCCCATCCCGGTATGTTAAGAAGGGAGAGCTTGAATCGCTTTGAGATGCTAAGCTGATTATCATATAATGATACTAGACACAGAAGTCCTGCTGCAGCTCAACTGCTGTGTCTACTGACCATTAGCTGGTCCATCAAACTGGTATGCAAGACTCATGCGGTAGAAGACAGAGTTGTAGTGGATCAGGGATGCCTGATCTTCCTGCAATGTGTGGTGCCTGAGCAGAACTGAGAAGCTCAGGAACTCCCTTGTGGTAAGACTCCAATGATTCAGTGGATAAATTTTGGGGCCTTATCACCTGCAAATATAAATGAAGACCCTGGAAAATCTTGCCAGGTCTTATCAGTCCTCCACTAGGACTCAGTTGTTGGTTCTGCCATAAGTCTAACCAAATGGCTACAGCATGGCTAGAGGTTTTTATGTACAATTTCACTTGTTATTTCTTAAATAAATAACACCAGGGTTTTACAAGAAACATTTCTGGGAAGCTAGAAAGAAAGAAAGAAAGAAAGAAAGACCACCAAAAGTAGCATGAAATCCATCAAAAAGTCAAAAGTTGCAAAAACATGCAGCCAAAGAAAAAAGGAACCAAGAATCGGAGACCAGGGGCATATTTTCTTGGCAGTTACGCATATTGATCAAGCAGTATGTACAATTTTGCTGATGTGTGGTCATTTTCTGAGGTGCCTTGGAGATTATGTATATTACCCAGAAAACTTACAAGACCCTGTCAGGGTAGCACACTCCTTAAAGCCTGTTGGAGATTATGCACATTGCTTAGAAAATGTAAAAAGACTTGTTGTACACCCTGCAAGGCTAGTGGGAGATTATGCACATTGACTGGGGAAAGTAACCCACAACTCCTCCTTTATGGACAGACTAGATTATGCATACGTTCTCCATGAGGTATAGCAAACGCTCACTTTTTTTCTTTTTCTAAAAAAATGTTTAGGGGTACAGTACTCTGATTTTCCTACTCATTGAAATACTGTCCTTCGATGAGGCCAAACTTAGATTCACAAAATGTTTAGGGGTATGCGTACCCCTGTGTCCCCCCAGAAAAAAAGCACTGGTTATACACATAAGGGCATTATCCCAACAGTCATATGAGTCAGAAATAGACATATCTGCCAATCTCCATTCATAGTTAATGACTTTGGGGGAATTTATGGTTTGCTACCCTTGCATCCTGCTTTTCTCCAGGAAGCCAGCGCTGCTTTGTTTCAGCACTAAAATTGTTGCAATATCTTTCAATGCGCTATTTCCCCCCCCTCCTCCTCCTCAAAAAGAAGATGTCCTTTTCTTCCAATGCCATGGCACAGCCATCTCTTAGTACCTGTCCATTTCTTGCCTCTGTGGACATACATATTTACACCGCAGACTTCAACTGGCTTAGCAGTTGTTCCTTCTTTCCAGGATATGCTGGGAACTGCAATTATTCCAGGGCTTAAATGTGTGCTCTCTAGCAGAGAACACTCAGCACCCTCACCAAAGTAGACTCCCCAGGGATGCATGTCTATGTGTATGCTACCTTAGCAGAAAAACCCAGTCACTTTTTCTGGTGCAGATGTACCCATTGTATTTTTACCTTTCATAATAATAACACCTTTATTGTCATTGTACAACCTGTGTACAATGAAACGGAACATATAGAACTCTCAAAAGGAGCACATGATTGGAGAAGATAGTATTCCATTTCTGGCCACAGGGTGCCACCATAGCACCATCAAATACCTGCTATGTTCTCTTTCATAAGTAAATTTGAAAAAAAAACCATATTTTAAAAGGATGCCATACTTCCTTCCCGTCATTCTGACTCGTCAATAGGTGTGGCTCTTTTAGGTGTGGCTCGTAATCTTTCTGATAAATAGGTACTGCTCCTGCGGGAAGGTAAACTGCGTTTCTGTGTGCTGCTCTGGTTCGCCAGAAACGGCTTAGTCATGCTGGCCACATGACCTGGAAGCTGTACACCAGTTCCCTCGGCCAATAATGTGAGATGAGCGCTGCAACCCCAGAGTCAGTCACGACTGGACCTAAAGGTCAGGGGTCCCTTTATCTTTACCTTTAAACCAGGGCCATCCAAAGGTTGCTGTGCAACACTCCCATCATCCTTGCCTTTTCTTGCTGGGGCTGCCAGAGTACCACGACATCTGGAGGGTCACAGTTTAGGCACTCCAGTCCCTTCCCCAGCCTGCTGACCTCCAGATGCTATTGGACTGCAAATCCCACAAGCACCAGCTCAATTGCCATGAGCTCAGCAACACCAGGGGGGCGAAAGGTTGGAGAAGACTGTCCTGGTCCCGACTGCAACTAAGCCTGTAGCCTTGGCTAAGCAAGCACCACTGAAGCAACCTTATGCTGATTCCCTGTCCACACCTGCCTCCCTTCTACTTCCTCTGCTGTTTCTGGTGATGGGAGGGGGAATTTGGTTAGGTCTGAATTCTGGTGATCGCTGTGTAATTCGCATTTCACAGAACCATACATGGACTGAAATGCGGAACTGACTATAGCTACCCACTCGTTTCCCAATGCATGTCAGTATGAACTCAAGAACATAAGAAGAGCCCAGATGGATCAGACCATATACTCATCTGGTCCATCACCCTGTCCTCACAGTGACCCCCAGATGCTTATAGGAAACATGCAAGGAGGACCCAAGTACAACAGCACACTTCCTACTTGGGATTTGCAGCAACTGGCATCTAGAGGCATACTGCCTCTAACAGGGGAGGAAGAACATAGCCATTGTGGTTACCATAGCTGCCAAGTTTTCCCTTTTCTCACGAGGAAGCCTATTCAGCATAAGGGAAAATCCCTTAAAAAAAGGGATAACTTGGCAGCTATGGTGGTTACCGTAGTAGCCATTGATAGCCTATCTTCCCTGAATTTGTCTAATCTTTCAAAGTCATCCGTGTTGATGCCCATCACAAGGAATTGAAGAATCTGGCATTTTTTGTTTTCTCTGTGTCTCATTTTTCTAATCTTAAATTTCAGTTCTCTACATTTCTGCAACAATTCGCAGGGTTGTTTATTTTTTTAATTCTCATGAAAATTCACCAGCATTTTAGTCTGGATTTCTCCTGTTGTACACTTTATATGTGCAATTTTTGCCCATAATACACATTTTTGCAAAGCATTTCCCCCTCATTTCATGTTATTTTCATGAATACATGCATTTTTACATGCACTTTACCCTAGTGTCTGCATTTTTGTGCACATTACTTGGCTGGAGAACTGCTTTGAAAAAATTGGAGAAATGCGAATTTGGAAGGATCTTTGTGTTTTGCTTCACATATTGTTTTGAAAGGTTTTGCAGCATTTAATAATCTGGACCTTTAATTACATGATTATTAAAGGCCCAAATAAATGAGAGACAGAAAAGAGGAAAAAGAAAACAGAAGAAAAGAAAAGACATGATATTGAAGATTATGAAAGAATCAAGGAGGATAAAAATTATTAATAGATCAAAAAAAATATAGTGTGTAGATGAAAATAGAAAATCTATCGCATAGTATAGTGAAGGCTGAGAAGTTGTGGGAGAGACAGTATTGGGAGGGGGAGGGGGAGGTAAATAAAGACTCAGACAATGAACATATAATATGCATCAAAGTTTTATTTACCCATCAATGTTACATATTGTTTTGTTTTACTTTTATAATGTACATTCTGAAAATCAATAAACAGCATGACTGTTGCCATGTTCTGCGTGGAAAAAATCAGTAAAAAAATGTCTCTGAAGACTTCATGTAATGGTGGCTCTTGTTTAATATTATCATTGTGGAAGTACGATGAAAATTACACGGAAAAGAGGAAGATATCTCTTGGAATATAAGTCATCTGAGAAATTTCAGTTCAGCTTGAAATTTCTCAAAGTGGCCACTCACAACTCCTTGCAGTTGATGTCCTAGGCCAATGCATTTTACCACTAAAGCCCAAGCTCTCATGTAATTAGATGGAATGGCAGTATTATCTTAACATTGCAGCTAAGAGCGACCGACTTAGCAGCCACACTCTGGCCTGTCAGCGCTAGCGACTTCCTTAAGTATGAAGGCAAGCACAGGGGCGTAGCAAGGGGGCGATAGGGGTGGTCCACCCTGGGTGCCACCCTGGGGGGGGTGACATTCGGCGCGCCCCTCCCTGGCCCACCCCTCACCTCCAGAGCCAGTGTGGTGTAGTGGTTAAGAGCGGTAGACTCGTAGTCTGGGGAACTGGGTTCGCGTCTCCGCTCCTTCACATGCAGCTGCTGGGTGACCGTGGGCTAGTCACACTTCTCTGAAGTCTCTCAGCCTCACTCACCTCACAGTTTCTTTGTTGTGGGGGAGGAAGGGAAAGGAGAATGTTAGGTGCTTTGAGACTCCTTCGGGTAGTGATAAAGTGGGATATCAAATCCAAACTCCTCCTCCTCCTCCTCCTCCTCCTCCTCCTCCTCCTCCTCCTCCTCCTCCTCCTCTTCTTCTTCTCCGCCCGCACAGGCACAGTCCGTACGGGCTGCCGCTGGCATGCGGCGGCCATTAAGGGCTGCTGCTCCCGTTATGGGCTGCCATGCGCCAGCGGTGCCCCGCGCGGACTGAGCATGTGTGGGATGCCATGGGTGCGCAGCCGTACGGGATGTCGCACAGGCACCACACCCGGTGCTAGCTGGGTTAGGAATGCCACTGGGCAAGCAGGGAGCAAGGCTGGGGGAAAGCATTGTCTGTTTCTACAAATGCAACATAGTACCTGCATTCTTATGTTTTGCATCCTTATGTTTTGATTAGGGAATGACACTTTTCTTTTCTTGGCTCTACTCCTCTCCTCTGTCTTTTAACACCTGACTGGTATACTGAAATCTAGAAGATGATTTTTTCCTGTAAAGGTTGTCAGGTCCACTTAGGGGGGAAAAACAACAATTTTACCTCTTAGGCTACAGTGGGAGATATGGGGAAATAGTGAAAGTTACAATAAAAACCCACCCTAACCTTCATCCCATTTCCACTAAAACTTTTTTAGCCCTTTCCCTCCCTGCTGTCTCCATGGAACTCTCTTTTTCCTCTCCTCTCTCAATATCCTGCTTACCTCACTCCCTTGGACTGAATTACAAGTAGAGCTAAAACAAAATGGTCCCCCTCAACTTCACTGCAAATACATTCTCTTCATACTGCAATATCAAATATGTCAAAATTGTGCATTGTGTTGTAATATTAATGTTGTGTTTTAATTGTAGTAACTTGCCATGAGAACTTAGGGCGAAATTGTAATAATGATAATAGCAAAATGCTAAATGGTTATGTGCTGTGCTGATGAATTAATGTGTTTTGTTTCTACACTGGAGACATGGGGTGGGACTCTGGCAATGATGATGGTTTGCTATTGGGTAGGAGTTCAAAAGAGCCTATTGGCTGCTTTGAGATGGTGAGGAGAAACAAGTTGGTGGATTCAATTTTCACTCACTGTAACTGGAAAGGATTTAAGTAACATAAACTGGAGAGTGGGCACCCTTATTGACCAGCCTCTTCTGCCAAAATATTCAGTATTCATATTTGAAATGCAATGTGATTTGATTCTAATATTCAATTTGCTTTATGGTATTTGGTTGTAATATGTGATGTCTGCTGCCATTATTTGATAGTTGATATTTGACAATCTGTGATATGGGACGGTATGCAATGGCATTTAGCATCAGAGAACTATTGCTCATATTCTGTACCGTGAGTTAACATCGTATACCTTTTGATGTTCGGCTCTTGACGTTTGCCATCTTACATTATAACTGATAGGTGACTCTTACTTTATTTTCAATAGTCAGGTGAATATGCACAAATATAAGCTATTCTAAATATAAGCTATTCTTGAGCCAGACTTCTTGGAGAGTGAAGTCAAATGGGCCTTAGAAAGCACTGCTAATAACAAGGCCAGTGGAAGTGGTGATATTCCAGCTGAACTATTTAAAATTTTAAAAGATGGTGCTGTTAAGGTGCTATGGTGCTGGAGGAGACTCTTGAGAGTCCCATGGACTGCAAGAAGATTGAACCTATCCATTCTGAAGGAAATCAGCCCTGAGTGCTCACTGGAAGGACAGATCGTGAAGCTGTGGCTCCAATACTTTGGCCACCTCATGAGAAGAGAAGAATCCTTGGAAAAGACCCTGATGTTGGGAAAGATTGAGGGCACTAGGAGAAAGGGACGACAGAGGACGAGATGGTTGGACAGTGTTCTCGGAGCTACGAACATGAGTTTGACCAAACTGCGGGAGGCAGTGCAAGACAGGAGTGCCTGGCGTGCTATGGTCCATGGGGTCACGAAGAGTCGGACACGACTAAACAACAACAACAACAAGCTATTCTACAAATCATATTTATTCAGTCGCTGCTGATCTGTATTTTAAACTCATTATTGCACAGCCAATATGCAATATCAGACATTAGTGAACACCAGTTGCTATGGAAACCACTGGTTTAATAAACTCAGAAAAGCCTAACCCTAGTGCAATTTTTTGTTTGTATGGCTGGCTTCTGCCCTCTAATGTAGAATATTTAGATTTTATCAGATTTTAGTCCCCTCTGCAAAATATTTCTGGCTATGGGCCTCAGCTTCAAATGCAAGTAAATGGCAATGAATTTCAAAATTAGAGAACTTTGGTAACGAACTCACCCAGTTCAGAATTCTTAAGCTCGTTACTAATAGAAACACACACACACACACACACCATTCCCAGATTATAAATCATGCAATCTTAATGCTGGCAAAACTAGATCAGAAGTAATGTAAGTTAGAGACTGGTGGGGGGGGATGAATTATTTGTTTTATTTATTTTTTTGCACCTTTTGAATTAAAACGTAATTTGTACAATACATACACACAGACAAAGGAAGAAGAAAGAACACTTAGATATGGCATGTGGATAATTACAATAAATTTAAAGCATTGTAAGGCTATGCGCTTCAATGGAATTTGTCATTGCAAGACATACAGAATATTGACCATCTCCCCATAAATATGTTAGGGCAGGTTGATCTGTGCTCTCCTGTAATCAGTAAATTCAATCACTGTCATGATTGGTGATATTTTCTCAAGCCAAGCCATTCGGAATAGAGAAGAAGAGCCCACTCATCCTTACTGAAAAGTCATTTGGCATTTGTAGAAATCCTTTATTCTGGATGCACTGATTTGCAGTTTGCAGGGAGTGCCCCCCTCCCCTCAGAAAACAACGACACAGGAGAGAATTCAAAAGTGGCACATCCTGGCCCATACTTCTAGGTGGTCCATTTTAATATTCAACCAGCTTATTCACAAATAATATTTTTTCAATGTTTCCATTATTATTTTTGTCCCCCAATTGAATTTGAAGCTCTCATTAAGAAATCTTTAACTTTGATTTAAGAGCTTGGGAATGCTCATGTGAACTTTGACTTCATTAAGTTAAATTAGTTTGGGGACTTTTTATATATATTTTTGGTAACAAAATTAACGTTTGAGCAATGAAGCCGACACAGTGTTTAATTAGCTCATTAAGCAATCAAGCTAATCAAATGAGCATTTTTGACTTCATTAACTCGTTGGGTCAAAGGCTCCATGTGACACTGCCAAACCAATGACAAGCGATGTAATAAAGGAACCAGCTAAAAATGAATACGCGCTAATGAGTTAAGTGATATCAGATCATCTGGGATCAATTTAATGGGCTGAGCTGCATGGTTTATTCACAAATTGTGCCATCCACATCCCTCTGAATAATAAAGAAAGAAACCTACCATGGATTTTAATGAGCCTGGATTGTACCCAAAGTTTATAAACTCATATGGCTAGAAGATATCCAGTGGACCATCTCATCCAATATTCTCTTGAGAGGGGATATGCTATACCTTAAAGCTTTTCTGGCAGATGCTTGCCCAATCTGCTTTTTAAAACCTCAAAGGAACTTAATTTCACACTCACCCTTGGGAGCTTGTTCAGCCGGCGATGTGCTCTTAAAGCTAAAATGCACACCCGGAAACAGAGAGTTCTTCCTCATCTGGGTTTCTGTGTGCATCAGATTGTTGGTAGAAGGGGCATGCCCCTTCAGGCGAAACACACACAAACAACTTCTCTTGGAAATTAATGCATGGTTCTCACCCAGACTTGTGTTGCTTTTCTGTTTGCATAGTTTTTTCGACATGGGGCACTTTCACAAAAGCGGCCCTCGCCCCTCACCTACAGTGTGAAGTGGAGCAGTCCATTCTAGCTCCTCATTCTGATGCATGTGGAAATCATGCTTTGGACTGTAGCACTTCAGATGGGGGTGGGGGTCATCAGTTTGCATCTTCCCCCATATTACACATAACAAGATGCCTAATTTATAGAAAGCAAGCCTGTCAGGCTCTTAGCAGTCTCCCTGAAATACTAATTTTCTATGTGTAGGATTTTTTTTTTAAAAAAAATGATTCAGATATGATTTACACTTGCAATCTGAAGTGGTACTGTCTCAGGAAACAGACAGTACCATAGATGATGATAATGATGATGATGATGATGATGATGATGATGATAATTTATTTAAACCCCACCCATCTGGCTGGGTTTTCCCAACCACTCTGGGCGGCTCCCAACCGAATATTAAAAACATAATATAGCATTAAACATTAAAAAATTCCCTAAACAGGGCTGCCTTCAGATATCTTTTAAAAGTAAGATAGTTGTTTATTGCCTTGACATCTGATGGGAGGCGCCACTACTATAAAATGCACCACTATAAAATGACCAAACAAAGGAAAAAATAACTTGCCTTTAATAACTGTGTAGTAAAGGGCATTTTGATAAGAAAGTTTTGAGCCAGGAGTTCTAGTTGATTTCAGTGGGTTTGAGCTGAAAAATATATACAGTCTGGAATGGATGGGGGTGAATATGCCAATTTAAGTTTCACAATTTCCTCATTTCAGTTACCCACGTTTCCATGTTAGTTTGTTATTAATTTTTTTAAGTCCTCGTGAACATTCAACAAAATTTGGTGCAATTTTCTCTCAACATACACATTTTTGTACGCATTTTTGCCTAATGGATACATTTGGGGGGATTATCCTTAATATAAGGTACTTTTGTATGTTATATATACTAATATGCACATTTTTATGCACATGCATTTTTGTACATATTTGCCGGCTGGAGAATTTGCAAATTTGGAGATGGATGTTTCGGTTTGCATATTGTTTTGGAAATCGGATTAGGTAGGCTCGCCTTTCAGCGTGAACTGAATAGAATTTCTCCCACATCCCTACAATCAGGGCCGGCCCAGGATGCTTTCCCACTTCAGGCAAAACAGAAAGTGCTGCCCCACACCTCCTCCACCCCATCTACCCCTTCAGCTACCTCCTCCACTCCCGGCCATCTCCTCTGCCACTGCCCCCTGCCACTTCCTCGCCAGGAGGCTGCAGTGGCCATAGAAGAGGCAGGTGGAGAGGAGGAGGGTGGTCTTGGAGGAAATGGTCATGGTGGCAGCAAAGGGGGCGGGCAGGTGCAGAGGAGGCCAGATCTGCAGCCTGAGGTCCCTGCCTCACCTTGCCTCAGGGTCGGCCGTACCCTGCCTAGAAGCTGGTGTTATTCTCATTAAGTGGCAAGCCGTATTCGGAATCATTGCATGAAATGTAAGTGTTGCTGGAAGAGTATCATAATCAACAGCCATAAAAGCAAGGCAGGGAGACGCATAGCTGAATGATACAGCTAAGCCATGATAGCAATAATGACTAATTAAACAGCCCGATCGCTCTAATAATAAGGTGCAGCGCTTGGGGAAGAAAGAAAGAAAAAACGAGCCAGACGCTCTTCGAAGCGATTCTGTTTGTTCATTTGCAATTCCAAAGGGTTTTAAGTTGGGATGGGGCAGTGGAGGAGGAGGAGAAGCACTCCTAAACAGCTGCAATTTAAATTGCTACTGTTTGAAGAATGGCTCAAGGGATGAACAATCAGGTGAGTTTCCTTCCCTCCCCCTCAAATTATTATTTGTTAACATTACCCACAGCAACTGCGGGGAAAGAGTATTGCATATTGATCTTGGTTTTGATTTTTTTGCATGTGGGGGGAAAAAGCCCTGGGCGGGTGCTCCTTTACAACACTCCACATGACGAGGCCCAGAACATGTAGAAAATGCAC
Organism: Zootoca vivipara; assembly: GCF_965207765.1. Lineage (NCBI taxonomy): Eukaryota > Metazoa > Chordata > Lepidosauria > Squamata > Lacertidae > Zootoca > Zootoca vivipara. The sequence continues at coordinate 57,565,313 of NC_142589.1, read as the reverse complement.
TGAAAGATGTCAGAGATTGCCTCTTGGGGCAAGACCTGCTCCTTGCTTTGTCTGGCCTATTACCCCCTGGCCTGGGAGGTCAGAAGCCCTGACTGACTGCTCAGAAACCCACGTATGCTATTTAGGATGCCTAGAGACCCGCAGGATGGGATATTCTTTAGGGGTTGTTTCCTGGGGTTGAGATTTAGCTGCGGAGATGCATTACGTTTCACTGTTAATCTGGATTATGTTCATTGTTAGACTTTATTATGAATGATCAGTGAATTGAATCTTAGAATCATAGAACTGCAGAGTTGGAAGGAACCCAAAGGGTCATCTAACCCAAGCCCCTGCAAATTATAATATAATAAATATAATATAATAATATAATATAATAATCTCTCTCTCTCTCTCTCTCTCTCTCTCTCTCTCTCTCACACACACACACACACACACAGTTGTTTAATTTTATTGTATATTTGTCAACAAGAGATGTTTTTGTTAGTTAATTGCTTGCGATTATTTAATTACTTTTGTAAGGGTAAAACCTTTTTTATATTGTGAGGCTGCCTTCAGCATGGTTTGCTATGGAAAGGTAGTATATAATTGTAGGTATTGATATCCCAAAGGACCAGAAAAGACTTTTTATGTATGCAACAACAGCCACGCGGATGCTACCGGTACTAGCCGAGAGATGGAAAGAAGACAAAGTCTCGACCGGAGAGGAATGGCAAACCAAGCTGATGGACCATGCCAAAATAGAAAAACTGACCAGAAAGCTCAGGAACCAAGAAGACAAAACCTTTAAGGAAGAGTGGGGAAAATTTATAATTTATGTAGTCAGATGAAAACATTAGCAGGATTTTAATAACACTTGCAATGTAACAAGTACTATGGACAATATGGACAGATTTAAAATATGGACTATGAAATAATATGCAGTTGAAAACGTTGACAATGAGACCCAAGGAGGGGATTGGGGGGGGGGGAGTCTAGAGATTCAGAGAAATCTCTAAATATGATATCTGTTTGGTATTGTTATAACTCCACATTTGTAAAAGCCAATAAAAATAATTTTCAAAAAAAGAGAGAGAGGAAAGATAGCATATAAATAAAGAAGGAGCAGGATGTAGCCTGGAATGTTTAATGAGTGTCGCGCTGCTGGGTCAGGCCTGAGGTGAAGTAATTTAACAGTGATGCTATGAGGGAAAAGAGGGTCTAAAGTTGTACTGTACAGTCATACCTCATGATATGTTCGCTTCATAATACGTCTTTTCAGGTTACGGACGCGCTGAACCCGGAAGTCCCGGAATGGGTTGCTTCCGGGTTTGGCGTGTCTGTAACCTGTGCGCATGCGCAGAAGCGCTAAATTGTGCTTTGTGCATGCGCAGAAGCACTGCATTGTGTCACGCACATGCACAGATGTGGCGCTTCATGATACGTCTTTTCATGTTGCGAACGGGCCTCTGGAATGGATCCCGTTCGCAACAAGAGGTACCACTGTATATCTCAATCACTGTGTTGAGATATTGTGTATCGCTGTTCAAAGTTGACTAAGGACCTTGAGCCCATAAAAGGAGCCCTGCTGAATCAGGTAAAAAAAGATCCTTCTAGTGCAGCATCCTGATCTTTCAGATGCCTGTGGAAAATCTGAGAGTAGGACCTGAACGCAACAACTCTTCCTCCTCTCTTGTGGCTTTGTGAGGGTTCTATGGATATGTTACATTCATCACCCAGATACTTTGTTTACTGTGTGGTATAAAAAGCCCTTAAATAAATAAATAAGCTTACAGCTCCTCTCTCCTCTCCATCATGAGACTTCTGAGCAAAAGCAGGTTGCTTTTTGAGGATCTGAGGCAAGGATTTCAATTTGATTAATCCCGCTGCTCCAGGGTGTGTGGTGGGAGGAGTGCAGTCTTTTCGATAGTCCCCCAAAGGCTTCCCCTTACTGGCTTCCCAGAAGTAGTGTGGCAGAGTTCATCATCTTTTTTTAAAGGAAATTAAACTGAGGAGCTAAGTCCCTGGGTGAATTTGCTATTAATACTCAAAATAATCTGTGGATTGTTATCTATTCCTTTTTTAAAAAAATTGTAATTGGCTTTTCAAATTCTACTGTTCTAGTTGTGCTTTTGGCTTTGTAATTTTTGGGATAAGAAAAGAGAGAAAAGAGAGAAAGGAATAAAGAAATTTCATGCTGGATTTTCTGTCTCAGAAATGGTTCTGTAAGAGACAAGTAGGAGAGGCTCCCAGAGCTGGCCCATGACATTTGCTGTCTGAGGTGAAAGTCAAGATGGCACCAATTCCCAATTCCACACACAGTTGTTAACTGGATCGCAGTTGAATCTGATGTCAACACTAGTGGTGGGACCAGCGTCCTCCACTACGCCTGAGGTCCACAGGCTACCATAGGAGGCACGGGGTGTTTGTGGGGCACACACAAATCTGTTCTCTGATAGTAGGAAATGGTGTGTATGTGTTATGAGGAACAGCCAGGAGGCGGTTGCCGCTGCACGGCCGCCTTCTGCAGCATCTCCTGCCTGAGGCAGTCACCTCACTTTGCCTTATGGTAGGTCCACTGCTGGAGGCACCTACTCAGTAAGCAACAGGACACAAAAGCCGAACAAATAAAAGAAGGGACTGAGAATATCTTTCAGAGGACCAGCTGGCACCTCCTCATGTGCTCTGTGTTGATGGCTTTAGTTAAAATGGGATTGGGGCAAATGGTCCCTCTTCATGTAAAACATCTGAGAAATTCTGAGGGATCCCATGAGATTTTTCTCAGAGGAGGGTGGGATTCCATGTAACCCCAAGATGGCACCAGATAGTGTGTGAAATTTGAAATGGATTTTTTTTTCGTCCTCAGGCAAATAATTTAAGACAGGCATGTCCAAAGTCCGTTTCGGGGGCTTAAACCAGCCCGCCAGTCAGTCTAATCTGATGCCCCGTGGCAGTTTATTTCCTGGGGTAAAATCCTTAAAAGCTCAACAATTATAATCCTAAAAAAAGCTCAACAACTTCAATCCCAAGAAAAGGTCAACAACTTTGGTTGGCCCATTGGTCGGCCCTCACACACGTTCACTTCATCAAATCTTGCCCTCTTTGAAAAAAATTCGGACACCCCTGATCTAAGGGCAGGGTGGCAAACCACTGGCCTGCAGGCCTGATCTGGTTCTCTGAACCTTTCCCAATCACCACCAGTCCCCAACCCATTTAATCAGTAATACTTGTGGTGCTGAAGGAAAGCACCATTACCAAACAAAGGCAACTTCCCTATTTGCCATGCACTGAGGAAACAGGAAGGATCACTGCAATCTGCTCTGAATGCTCAGCTATCGCTAGCAGCGCTCAGGAACAGATCAGAGTGCTCCTTCCTGTTTCCTGAGTGCTCTGCTCTGCTCTGGTGTTTCCCACATGCTGATGGTGGCTAAGCACTAAACAAAGAAAAAAAGAGAGAGAATAATTAACCATGGCTGGCAATAATGAGAGCCCAGTCTAGCTATGCCCTCTTCACCACTACTAATGCAAAGGGATTTCAACACATCCCTAATCAGCAATATCTCTCTCTATATCTGTATATCTCTTTATATATGCAGGAGCATGGTGCCTATATTCACCAAGCTTCCTGTGTGAGATAATATAACTGTGATCTTTCATTCCCCATTTCCCCCATGCCCACCTCTCAAGGCCTGTGTCTTGGCATTGCTTGACAGCTGGGCCTGTGGAAGCGAGTGGAGCTGTCAGTGGTGATGGACATTTTTTATCAGTGCATGACTCCAGGTGGAATACACCCCACTCCCGCCCTTGGCGGATGCATCTGACAGCCAGGTGTGCGGTGTCTTCAGTGAGCCAAGATAGTGTGTGTGTGTTTATGTGTGCAATGGACAAAGTCTGCAGAGAGCTTCTAGGCACAGACGCTTTCTCTGTCACTCGCACATGCATACATTGGAGCTAAACAACCAGTGCTTTATTCACACATAACACATTTAAGTGTGTTGAATGTGCATGGATATCCTTTCCTGCCACATGCAAATGCAATCACTCTACTTCCACACATATTGGAAGATTTCTGGATTATGTGCATCATGAATTGTCCCATGAGCTGGGCTTTGCTTTATTAAACCTCACCACAAGTCCCCCCAAGGCTATGCTGGAAGGCACATTAGATGTGGGGGCTTTTTTTGCAAGGCAATTGGGAGATGCAAAATTTAGCATCCTTCTTTAAAAAATGGCCTCCAGACCTTTGCACTAATTTTGCGAAGACCTGAAAAACAGTTGACACACCTGGGTGGAAAACAGCTGACACATGTTCAGGTGAACATCTGAACATAGCTGCAATGAACTTGACATTAGTTCTAAAGGTTTGCAGTAACATAGGGCTTTATAGGGTATTAGATATTGCGTGATGCTTTGCCTTTACATATTAGCTTTTCTTCATTAGGAAAAGGGCTGCAGCTCAGCGGTAGAACAGCTGCTTTGCATGCAGAAGGCTCTATGTCCAATCCCTGGTATCTCCAGGTAGGGCTGGGAGTCTAAATTCCTGGAGATCTGCTGCCGGTCAGTGTAGACAATACTAAGCTAGATGGATCAATGGTCTGCTTTGAAATAAAGCCATCTTATCTTCTGTATAGTTTGGAAAGTGGTCTGTCTGTCTGTCCGAGGAAAAATGTGGGTGCATGGAGAGTAAGTTGCACGCGAGCACAATTTGTGATATCACACAACATCATTGCTGATCATGGGGTGTGTCTGTTAATGGATCAGCCTTAGTCTCTCTATCCCCACCTTTGTGGAACTTGAGCCAACATGAGGTATCCTTAACACGGATCATAAAATGACAAGTCTTTAATGAAATCATTGATAATAAATGCCTAAGAAATTGCTGCCCTTTCAAGCCACCAAAAATCAGCGACCAGAGCTGACGGACTCTAATGGCAGGGCACGACCACATAGTGATGTCACATTGTTCATTAGTGCTCCAAATCAACGGCTACCATTTAGGAATAGAATTCTGAAAATCTCGATGTTGATGTTAGCCGCATGGACTCCCCCCCCTTCTAATTTGTGCTTTGTTCCTTAATCTCAGTGAGAAGTGAGACATTTTTATACCAGTTCTGTTTAATATTATATGTATATTATAAATGTATACATTCCAGGTTTTCTAAAGAAACCAGCACATAAACACAGATACATATAATGATGCATATACTGTAAATGTACAAAAATACACACAAAATTATACTGTAGAAATATAATACCACATAGCACTTGTCTCTTTTAAATGTATCATACGTAATGTACAGTATGTTCCTATGATCTTGTGAGCGAAGCCGTCGGGAGTCTTATACTCCTAGCAGGGTCCCCCAAGGCAGCAAGGTCAAGGGGGAGGAGCTGGACAAAGAATGATCCAAGAAGTCCTCAAGGGCAGAACAGGCAGAAGATAACAAGTGGTATGTTACAACAGCTGTGAAGGCAGATGAAGGCTGCAACAGATAAGAATCGTAATACTGGACATTGTAATACTGGACCACTTATAAACGGCATCTCCAACTCCTCAAAAGATTCAATCAATGGTGTTTCTGAAATTTTTCACATATCACTTGGGAAGGCAGGTGAACTAATGTCAGTATACTGGAAGAAGCAAAAATCACCAGTGTCAAAGCAATGATTCTTCAACATCAACCTTGTTGGACTGGTCATGTTGTTCACAGGGCAGTCTCGAGCAGGTTGGCCGCCCTGGCGCTGAGGGGCGGAGATCGCTCCGGCGCCCCTGCCCTCGCAGGGCACAGTATGGTTTCAACGCGGCTTCACCGCGCACCGCCCTGCCTACCGGCCCGGCGCCCTGGCTCACCGCGCCACCAGGGGTCTACCTAGAGCCAGCCCTGGTTGTTCAGATGCCTGATGATCGTCTTCCAAAGCAACTACTCTATTCCGAACTTAAAAATGAAAAGTGTAATGCTGGTAGTCAACAAAAGAGGTTTAAAGGCTCTCTCAAGGCATTTTTTTAAAAAATTGTAGTATAAACACTGACAATTTGGAAACACTGGTTTGTGAAAGGGATAGACGAGCTAAGAGGAAGGCATGTGCGGCAAACCTTCATCGTGATCAACTCCTGCCCGGAAACCTATGTCCCCACTGTGGAAGGACGTGTGGATCCAGAACTGGCCTCCACAGTCATCTACGGACACACTGTGAAGACCATGTTCATGGAAGACAATCTTATTTGGCTATGAGTGATCGCCAAAGAAGAAGAATTTTACATATAATTACTTGGTTTCTTAAAAAATGAAATAAAACCCAACAATGTACAAGTGGCTCAGATATAGGTGGGCAGTTGGTACAAAAGGCAGTTGAATGCGAGTAAAGCTCAGTCTTGGAAAAGACCCTGATGTTGGGAAAGATTGAGGGCACTAGGAGAAGGGGACGTCAGAGGACAAGATGGTTGGACAGTATTCTCGAAGCTACGAACATGAGTTTGACCAAACTGCGGGAGGCAGTGCAAGACAGGAGTGCCTGGCGTGCTATGGTCCATGGGGTCACGAAGAGTCGGACACGACTAAACGACTAAACAACAACAACAAAGCTCAGTTGGGTCAGAACCACCAAATCCCATGCGTAAATCTGTTTAAAGCTAATACCTCCTCCATCCATAGTGCAACTGGTAGGGACAGCAGACTTGCCTCTTTTTTGGCACAATAACAATACTCTCTTCTTTTTATGTGTTATCTGACAGTTCACTTGGCTTATTCCCAAATTCAATGTAATTTTATTTCATATAATTCAGTAATGGTCATATCACATTTTTATATTACATTGTTTTAATTTCATTAAGTTTTAATACACTCTATTTAGCAACTTTTTGTTTTATGCCGTTGTGCCAATTCAGTTATTTTCTCTAATAATCTAGCCAATTCCCTCTTTCCTTGTTAATTTAAATAAAATGATAATTCTTAAAAAATAATAAAAAATAAAAAGGATCCCGTTGTGACTTTTTAGATTATCTTTATGCCGTTTTCGCCTTCATAATCACCTCATGAAAGAGGCCACTAATATTAACATTTTAAAGATTGCTGTGGTTGGGCTGAGGATAAAGAGTCAATGTCTTCTCAAAATACATTAAGGGAATTCATGCTGCTGCTCTGCTCTGTTTTAGAATGAGGACTTGAACTCAGGCCCATTGTGTCTAAGTATAGAGGGATGGGGAAACTATTTAGCCACATTCCAAGAGCCACATTCCTTTGAGTTGATCTACACTCCCACTCCCCCCTTCTCTTTTAGATCACTCTCATAAAAATGTCACAGGAGAAATATGAACCTTGAGCTAGACAACGTAGTAGTCTTTGCAGGGCTGACCCAAGACATTTTGACAGTGGCGTAGCACGTGTTGCTAGAGCCCGGGGCCTTGTAGAGGGAGGGAAACAGACAGAGCTGCCTAATGGAATGGTGTCCACGTCACACAGGAAATTGCAGCCACCTGGATGATGATGATGATGATGTATTTATTTATTTATTTATTTATTTATTTATTTATTTATTTATACATACCTTGACCATCTAGCTGAAGTCGTTCCATTGTCTGGAGAGGTCACTTCCTGGTTTGCGTGGAGAAGCCATTTTCAACAGAGCCCAGCAATGGGAGTGCACAGCTATATTGAAGCAGCACTGGGTGTTGAAATTTTGCACCCCAAACAATTTAGCAGCTGGGGTAACCACCTGTGTGACCCCCCCCATTGCTACGTCACTGCATTTTGGCACCTGAGATGAACCATGGAACTGCCACCGGATGCTGCAGCTCCTTCACCCTTCTGAGTTGCAGCAATAAAAGGCAAGGTGATGAGGGGGAAGAAGTGGATGGGTTTGAGCACCCTTTCTATCAACTACTTCTCTCCCTTGAGCAACAAGATAGGTGGCTGACTTGTGGGGACAAGGTGGGGACAGAGGGTGTGTACAGTGCAAGAGGAGAGCTGGCGGACAGAAGAGGAGGCAACGATGGCAGAGACAGCAGCAGGTTGATCCAGCACCCAGGGGGTCCAGATCCATTGCCCAAAGCAAGGTGCTTCGCTCCGCATCATGCAAGGGCCACCCACAAGTCTTCACATGCATAAATGAGTCTGCCTCCACAATCAGTGATGTGGGGACAGAGATCCGAGGATTTGAGGAAGCTCTGAGAAAAGTGTCCTCTGGTAGAAGTGGTGGTGGTGGGCAGCTGGGGTTAGCTGGGAGCATCGGCCTGCCATTTAACTTTCCCACAATGCCTGGGAGCAACACTACAGTGGTACCTCTGGTTAAGAACTTAATTCGTTCCGGACGTCCGTTCTTAACCTGAAACTGTTCTTAACCTGAAGCACTACATTAGCTAATGGGGCCTCCCGCCACCACTGCGCCGCCGGAGCACGATTTCTGTTCTCATCCTGAAGCAAAGTTCTTAACCTGAGGTACTATTTCTGGGTTAGCGGAGTCTGTAACCTGAAGCATTTGTAACCTGAAGCGTTTGTAACCCAAGGTACCACTGTACTGTGTCTCACACAGAGAGGCAACAAGCTGTGAGTGGCTGCTACGGGTGCAATTGGGTGCAGCTCTTCTGTGGCACACTAGTGGGTCCTCCAGTGCATAATATGGGAATCAAGGTGAAGCATGTTCCTGCTTGATCCTGTGGAGGGGCATTTTCATAAATCTTGAGACCCAAGAGAGAGAGAGCAGTCTCTGCGCTTTTTGTAAAGTCACATGAGCCATACGGGGGGGGGGGGGCTCGTAGATAATCTCCTAATACACTTTTGTAATTTTATTTCAAGATCAAATCAATATTATTTATGATCCATTGTCTCTGGGCCCCTAAAAGGTGTGGGGCCCATAGTCTACTCTGTCTATTTGGTAATCTGGCACTGGTTTTAGGAACTTCCTGTCCTTTTCTGTTCCCAAGCAGTGATTGCTGGGAAGTGAACATGACAAGGTCTGGGCTGCAGTGAAAGGCAGGGGGCAGGGTGCTAATGAAGGTGACATCAATTAAGCGAGCCCTCTGCTAGCAACAGCCGGGTGAAGGAAGAGTGATAATTAAGGAGGGACTCGCTGCTTCACAAGCCAAGAGAAACCTAAGCCTTGAAGGATAAGGAAGGGCGATGCTGGGTCATGGTGATGACGGACAAGAGAGTGCCATTGCCTTTGTCGCTCTGAAATCAAATGCAGACTTTTCTCAACATGGCATTTCTTAAGTGGGACTGCAAGCTTTGATCAGCTCATCAGCATAGTTAACGGCCTAAAGGAGGGATGGGGAACCTCAGCTGCAGTGGCGTAGCTAGCCGCCTAGCTGCCCGGGGCGGCAAACGCGAAGGCACCCTGCCGGGGGGGCGGGATATCCGTTCTGTGCATGCGTCGTGTTGCGCGGCGCCCCAGGTGCCATCGGGGGGTGGGTGGGTGGGATGACATCATTGCTGCCCTGCCCCATGGATGCTTGGCGCTCGTCGCGCGCCTCTCTGCCATACACTCCGGACCCCGTAAGCGGTGAGCCACACCCCCTGGGATGCACGCCAGCCACGCCCCTGGATGTACGCCGCTCCCGGTGCCCAAGCAAGTAGCATTGCCACTGAGCGGAAGTGCACTGTGGCAATGTGTACACAGCTTTAGTTCATCCTGCTATTTGTTGAATCAGAATAGGTGATTCCCTTGCCACCATTGCTTTTGTGTATCCACCCAGGTCTTGTATTTACAGTATAATCACATTATTTTGAGCATCCACCTATCTCTTGTGCCAAACATTTCACCCCTGTCCATTAGCAGATCCTGCTTCAGAATGCAAACTCTGCTGCAATCCTGCCTTGAGGGAAGAAGACTTGGGTTCAAAACATCCCACAGCCCCTGAAAGTATCCAATTGTCAGTGCTCACCTGCTTACAGTTACGCCAAACATTCCTCCACCTACAGTTGGGAGCTACCATCTGAAAAATACCCAGGACCCTATTAATCTGCTAATATTTATAATTGTGGCTGCAGGGAATAACCTCATTTCTGTTGAGAGCTTAATTAATCATGGAATCAAAATGACTCAGGAAGAAGGTTTCACTAAAGAGAAGATAAATTTGTTCAGCTGGCGGGAGGAAGTGGAGCAGCCTGGGTCGGGCAAATCCTATATCACGGATGCCAGTGCCAGCCAAAAGCTCACATGAACTCACCACAGAGAGGACAAGAGGTGAAGGTGAAGTCATCCACCAGAAACAAATAGCAGAAACATGAGAGCATGCCTTGAGTTCCAAACGGAGATGGGATGTCAATGGGAGAGGAGCGTTGGACTTATTTCTCAAGTATTTCAGAGAGTAGCTTGTTCTTGAATTGGCTTGCTTTTGGGAAGGTGAAGAGGATGAATTTCAAAGTGGATCTCCAGTAAAAAAACAAAAAACAAAGGTAAAGGACCCCTGGACGCTTAAGTCCAGTCAAAGGTGACTATGGGGTTGCAGCACTCATCTCACTTTCAGGCTGAGGGAGCCAGCGTTTGTCCACAGACAGCTTTCCGGGTCATGTGGCCAGCATGACTAAACTGCTTCTGGTGCAGTGGGACACTGTGACAGAAGCTAGAGCGCACGGAAATGCCGTTTACCTTCCTGCTGCAGTGGTACCTATTTATCTGCTTGCACTAGCATGCTTTTGAACTGCTTGGTTGGCAGGAGCTGGGACAGAGCACCGGGAGCTCACCCCGTAGTGGGGATTTGAACTGCTGACCTTCCGATCCGCAAGCCCAAGAAACTCAGTGGTTTAGATCACAGCGCCACCCGCTTCCCTCCGGGTCTCCAGTATGATTGGTGCAGGAGAAAGGTCATAGCTCCTTGGTGGAGTTCCTGGCTTCAATCCCTGGTATCTCCAGGGAGGACTGCAGAAGAATCTTCTCTGAAATCTTGAAGGGTCAATGTAGACCAGGAGTAGGAAACCCGTGTCTCTCCGGATGTTGTTGGACTCCAACTCCCATCAGCCCCAGCCAGCATGGATAATGGGAATTGTGGTCCGACAACCTTTGGAAGGCCACAGTTTCCTCGCCCCTGGTGGATAGTTGAGCATTTAGATGGACTAAAGGTCTAGGGAGCGCTAGGGAGGTGGTGGAGGAATGATGCATTAAGGCATAATTAGCACACACATGCCAACATAATGAGCTGAAAGAGAGCACAGTTTATATTGTAAACCATCCTGTGGTCCTTGGATGAAGAGTGGTATAGAACTTTAGTTAGTTAGTTAATAAGAATAACTCTCAGGTGGCAGATGAAAGGTTTTTCTGTTTTTTGTTTTGCAAATGATCATGTTGAAAGTTCATAATTTACCAAAACCAATTCTGAGCCTAAATAATTTCAAGTAATCACTAATCTGACTGTACATGGAATAAAAAAAAAAATCATCTGCTTTTGCGAAATGGCAAACCTAGCCGTATTTTTGCAGAGCGCACCACCTTAAAATCAAACCAGCTCCAAGTGCAATGGAAGTATTGTGAGTCATACCGTACTTCATCTGTCAGAGGGTAGGTACCTTCTCTGTATTCTGAAAGTCTTGTTTAGGCCACTGTGAAGGAGCAGAGATGAGCTGTGGCAAGTAACACCCGCCTGTTAAAGCGCCGGGAATGATTGCTTCACTAGAAGTCAAGGATGGAGAGCTATCTGTACTTGTGCATTTGTTATTGATCCAGGTTGAAATCAAATCACTAACCTTGCCAGTCAAAGTGCTTATATCCCATTACCAGCCCTTTCTCCCCAGATCATAATCCCCCATCCCCTAGCAAGTCATATTAGCTTGCAACGGTGTCTAAACTAGATAGAGGCCGTGCTCCTAATCCCCCAGCAACAGGACATTGCTGAGTGATTTAGCCTGGAGTGGTGAAGGCAGAATGATTATAATCACCGAAGACACGCTATAGTTCTGAGCAATTTGTACCACCTTCAATTCAAAAGGTCTAGATCCCATCTTGATATTTAGAGCAAGCAATCAAGTCAAAGCAGGGATTCCCGCCGCTTGCAGCGCTTGTGCTATTTCTAATAAGCATCTGGGCAGGAGCGCTGGTCCTCTTAAGCCATCTTGCAATAAACAAGAAGTGATGTCCGGCATTTTGACATGTACCCTCTTCCTCGCCTGGTGTCTGCTGAGTAGCAACGGGGAGCTGTTCTTCGAATGGACACTAGGTGGCAGTGGAGACGCATTGAGGGGACTTCTCGGCATGCCCTTTCCTGTCTCCAAACAATTTTGGTAGAGTCAGGATGACAGAGCAAAAAAAAAAAAAAAGCCTTTGCGCAAGGAAGACTCACTGTCCGGATTCATCCCTTTAGCAAGGAGTGCCCCATTCTGACTTACAATCCAGATGTCTCAATTGCAGCTGGCCGGGGAAGTCAGAGAGGGGCAGATGGGAAAAGGCTAGCAAGTACATTGCACACAGCAGTTTGGCATTTCAGCTGCAGTAAAGCCACAGGATTCCTAATCACTTGGTAGGCTTTTGCTTCCTGGATCAACCAAAGGGAAATATTTTGAGTCCCTTGTGAATAAAAGCCATAACGTAGAGGGAGGAGTTCATGGGAGATCTTGAGTTTAATTAGGTATGTCTGATAATTCCAACAAAAGCAGAAATGGGAGTGGAAATTTCTGGTGCTCACTTACTCGGCCCATGTCCGGGACAGAAACCAATCCAGCAAACACAATTGGTCTTCACTATTAGTGTTGTTTTCAGTCAGCAAAAGATACATACTTGATTACACACCCACACCCACACCCACCCCACCAATTTGCATTGTGTTTCCTGTGCATTGAAATGAACGGGGTGGAATAATAAAACAACCATGTAATTAAATGATGTAAATCATGCAAATTATGTCATTTTGCCACAGTGGTCAGTGAGGTGAATAACACAGTTTTTGGCAGAAGACAAACTGCAGTGGAACAGAAACATCGCCGCAGGCAACAAATACAGAGAGGAACGTGAAACGATGCCTTCTCACGCCCCTAGGCTTCCTGCTGAAAGCAAAATATTGCAAGGGGGGCATTGGCAACTGTTCATCTTCTGCCCAGGTCCTCAGCAGACCCAGACTGACTTGGGCTATTGCTAAATGCCCCCCCCCTCAATAAGCCTACCAATTTGCAGGGGCTAATTGTTTTGGGGTGAGGGGGATTTTGCCAATGGTCAGGAGTGGAAGTAAAAATGCACCAATGGGTTTGGGTGGCAGTGGCGATGGAGGCAAAAACACACCAGGCACTATTGCTTCTTGCTTCAAGCCTGTCAGCATGAAGAAAGTCAGAATGAAGAATATTCTGTGCATTAAAAAAATAAAAATCTAATCAAATTTCTTCAAATAAGTGAATTTCCTAAGGTGTATAAGATATGCCTATCTGCATCAGTTATTGACTGTCTGCTAAGAAGGAAGGCCAAAGAACTATTGAAGGAACTAGGTAAAAGGTAAAGGCAAAGGACCCCTGGATGGTTAAGTCCAGTCAAAGGTGACTATGGGGTGCAGCGCTCATCTCGCTTTCAGGCCAAGGGAGCCAACATTTGTCCACTGACAGCTTTCCGGGTCAGAGCACAAGCTCTACATGTAGAAAGCCTTGTGTTCATTTCTGAACATCTCCATTTGGTGCTGGGATGACCTCAGATTGAAACCTCAGTCTTATAGTGATTGCAGTTCATATAACAGACCTATTGTAAATGGCTGAGTGGTCTAGGCAGCTTCCTACACTGTCAAAATTACAACCCTCTTTCTTTCTTTCTTTCTTTCTTTCTTTCTTTCTTTCTTTCTTTCTTTCTTTCTTTCTTTCTTTCTTTCTAGGTCATGTGGCCAGCATGACTAAACCGCTTCTGGGGACACTGTGACAAGTGCCAAAGTGCAAGGAAACACTGTTTAGCTTCCTGCCACAGTGGTACCTATTTATCTACTTGCACTGGTGTGCTTTCGAACTGCTAGGTTGGCAGGAGCTGGGGCAAAGCAATGGGAGCTCACCCCCACTGTGTGGATTTGAACCACCGACCTTCCGATCGGCAAGCCCAAGAGGCTCAGTGGTTTAGACCACAGCACCATACACGTCCCTATCAAAGGAACTACTGCCCTGGCTACTGGAAATGTGGCTGAGTAGCCCACCCGCTTTCTGGGCTACTTGAAATAAATATAAAATCCTTAGAAAAAACAAATTTGACAGATTCTAAATTCTCCTGCTCCAGAGGCTAGGACCCGAACTGATGTCTTCAAGTTACAGATTCCAACTAAGCACCAGGAAGAACTTTCTGATGGTAAGAGCTGTTTGACAGCGAGACAGGCTCCCACGAGAGGTGGTGGACTCTCCTCTCTTGGAGGTTTTTAAGCAGAGGTTGGATGACCACCTGCCATGTATGATCTAATTGAGATTCCTGCATTGCAAGGGGTTGGACTGGATGACCTTTGGGGTACCTTCCAACTCTACAATTCTATGATTCTATGGGCAACATCATGGGTGCAACAACAGGTGCTTTTGTGGATTAGTTAGTGTCCCAAGCATGTGATGCCAGTGCGTGGCAATGCAGATTTATCTGCAAATAAAATAGAGAGGCTGGTTTCACATGTGCGTAGTTATCTTCTTCTTCTGGCTAGAAGCCTTTGTGGCAGCACAGGAGGCAGGGATGTATAGCAGCAGCAGACTGTAATAAATCTATTCTTTTCCTCCAGTAAAACCTCTGTGCTACCTACAGGACCTGCCAGGTTTTGCTTTCCCCCTTTCCATTTCTCATTCAAGGCTGGCATGCAAGTGAGAGTGGTACTCGCCAGCCTTAATGGACCTGACTGTGAGAAGCTGTTTGCACCTCAGTCCCTGGGATGTGCCCTCCAGGTGGCTTCTGTAGCAGCAAACTCTGGCGCGTATTGGTAGCACAGCTTCTTCCTCAGAGGCAACGGTAGCGGAGATGGATGAGATTGTCATGCCCGCGCAATCGGAGGGGAATGGCCCTCGCTGGTATTTCCTCTCCTGCCTGTAAATATCACTGCAGGTTTATTTTATTTTTTAATTCTCAGATTCTAATATCCCACTTTATCACCTCAAGAGATTCTCAGAGCGGCTGACAAAAGGTTCTCACAACAATAAGTTCACATTCAAGTCTCGTATCAGAAAATGAAATGACATGGTGTCCGTGTGGTAACAGTGCCAGGATTGTTCGTGCAGATTATTTCCTGTCTTCCCACACTGTTGGCTTTTGTCCACTGCCTGCGAGGTAAAAAAACTCATTGGGAACTTCTAGTGGGACACAGTGGGGCCAACATTGTGCAGATGGCAGTGACTCCAGGTCAGGACTGGAAATGTGCGCCAGAAGCCCCCAAATTCTTCTCCAGATCAGATTAAAATCAAAGGGTCTCCCGTGGCTTTTGACTTCCACATTCAGTTTCTCCAGAGTCCGCTCTTCAACACAGTTCTTATTATAGGGTCCAAGGTCCCTTCAGCCTCCCAAATAAAATATTCGAGGGGGTTGCCCTCCCATTGCCATTCAAATGGTGTGTAGATCACTTCTTGTAAAATGAATGAATGAATGAATGAGATTTGTCTGGCTTGACTTGCTTTTGAGAAACCCATGCTGGGCCTTAGTAATCACAGCATCCTTTTCTAAGTGCTCACAGACTGACCGTTCAATTATCTGTGATCTGTTATAGGACCTTTCCTGGTATCGACATCAAGCTGACCAGTCGGTAGTTACCTGGTTCAGCAATGAGCAGAATATTTACCTTGTCTGAGCATTGGCTGAGTTTGTGGACTGAATAACAAAGCATATCTGGATGATTCAGGTGTCTCCTTTCCCTTCCCAAGTCAAGCTTGAACATAGCTGCCAAGTTATCCCTTTTTTTAAGGGATTTTCCCTTATGCTGAATAGGCTTTCTCGCGAGAAAAGGGAAAACTTGGCAGCTATGAGCTTGAAGCCAATACTCTGCGCCAGAGTCAGACAGTGTGCTCACAGAGTCCTGTGCTGCTCTGTAATTTCAGTAGTCCTCTAGACATATCGCTCTATGTTTCCCCATATGTTTGCACTTCTCTAGGTCTATGGGCTTTGTAAGAAGTGAAGCTGTCCAAAATGTTGCCCATGGAGCTCTAAAGAGCACATGCTCTTTTTTTTATTAAAAAAGCACAACAACAGAGGTTTTAAAATTATTATTTAAAAAGCTAAAAGTTTCATTTAAGTTTTTTTTAAAATCCTAAGCTAAGCCACCTTTTATGAAATTTGTCTGGTTTTTTGTTATTCTTTCACTTGCATATTCTGTCTGTTAATTTGTCCATTAAATGCCAGATCCCAAAGCTGCAAATGCCAGACTTCAAATAAGTCTGCCCTTAAAGTTTCCCCAAACCTGACGATAATAAATCTTGCAGGTATCATAAGCGAATGCTAAAATCCTTGAAGCTTTGGCTTCCTCCTCAAGTATGGAAAGAAGACCAATTTCGGGGTCTATTGCTACTAGTTGTTCTATTATTTGGCACCTGATTTTTTAAAGAGGGACCTTGATAAAAAGTGAGAGAAGTGACATGTTCAATTCACTCATCTATACTGATCAAACAATAGTCAAATATGTTAAGTGTGAATTTATTTTTGAAGATTAACAAAGAACAGAGCAAATTATGATAATTACTATCTGTAGTGGTGGACCAGCTGTCTTTCAGTTGATCTGCCATGTGTGATCTCCTCTTTGAAGAATGCCTGGTAAGCTTTAGAAGAATCCCAAGCTTGCCAGGGAACATACCGGGGAAACCACTGCTATAAACCAACCCATGTAAGATTGCAATGTTACTTCCACCAGTTATTACCACCAACACCAAACTGGTGCCCTCCAGTTGTTTCAGTCCCAGCGAGTGTGGACGTATGGTGCTGGCGCTAATGGGAATTATACTCCAAAACAACTGGAGGGCACCAGGTTGGCGAAGGCTGAGTTGCCATGTCCTTCCAATGTGTTGCATCAGGGGAGTAGCTACAGGATCCTGTAAGGATAAGTAGTACCTAGCTGTTGATGATGTATCTTTTAGAAGACATGAAGCAATACTTTATATTGCCAGACTATATTGCCCCAAATAATTTGGGACTGGCTGCTCCGCTCAGTTTCAACCTGAGGTCTTTCCAGGACCTGTTGCTAGAGAGAGATTCTTTTAGGTTTAAATGCAATTGGTCAATCATGACACATTCTCCATGTGAAGCATCTGCCCCACCAGTGAACTGGAAGGGTTGGAGAGTTGCCACCAACATTTTATTATTTACTTCTTTGAACATTTATAGACACCCTTTCAAGAACTCAAAATGCAAGTAGATAAATAGGAACTGCTACAGCAGGAAGGTAAACGGCGTTTCCATGTGCTGCTCTGGTTTGCCAGAAGCAGCTTTGTCATGCTGGCCACATGACCTGGAAGCTATACGCCGGCTCCCTCGGCCAATAATGCGAGATGAGCGCGCAACCCCAGAGTCGGTCACGACTGGACCCAATGGTCAGGGGTACCTTTACCTTTACCTTTCATTTTAAAATAGCAAAGTAGTGTGCAGGATAAAATCAATGCAATAAAATAATAATGTATTAAAAACACAAATACAGTCATACCTCGGTTTACGTCCGCTGCGGTTTGAGTACTCTTGGTTTGAGTACTCCACGGACCTGGAAGTATTTACTTCCGGGTTCCGTGGTGTGTGCATGCGCAAAAGTGATCTGCGTGACGCACGCATGCGCAGAAGCGCTCTATTGGCACTTTGTGCATGCCGCTATCGGTGCTCAGTTTAAGTAGTTTTTGGGGAGCAAATGGCTCCCTGAAACCAATTAGGTACTTAAACCGAGGTACCACTGTACAACAGATATCCATAATTTCTAGTAGAGTTAGTACAACAAACCAAGGTTTGGGAATGCCCTTCGGGGTAGCTAATTTTTTAACAAGCAGGTGGGATGCCAACACCACAGCAGCATGCTGTATTGTAATTAGACCTGCTAGGCTCTCCATTTGGCCCACCAGGCTTCTTCAGCAAAGGATGAAAAAGGGGATTGGTCACAAGATGCTATTGTGATGTCAGATGATTGACAGGTGCGTGACCCCATGAAACTATCGAAGTTGCTTGGGTGGGATGTGTGTGTTGCAGGTAAGGATTTGTCCATGGACCAGACGAAAGTCATTCCATAGGATGGGAGCCACTATGAAGAAGACCAAAACAAAATCCAGGGTGAATTGGGGAGTTGGTCCCCCAAATTTTACACAAAGGCAAAATAATTTATGTATCATTTGCCCAACTTTTCAGTGGATGTTTGTGAGTCCTGGAGTGGATTGGTTCTGAAAAGCAAGTAGCTGATTGTATTCCATACTCAACTGGAGCAGACATTTTTAAAGAGCTGCTTTTATGAATTGGCAGGAGGGAGGTGGGGTCTGCTTTGATATTTTGGTTTATTGTCTTTTGGTTTAAGCCCTGTGCATTGTTCCATGACCTCACACCATTGCCAGGTTTATGGAGTGGTTCTGGAGCTGCAATATAGATTTATTTCCAGGTCTTTCTTGTACAAAAGTTGCACATTTCTCAGTTTTACTTGGGCACACTTTCTTTTAGCAGAAACAAGGCAGGGGGAAGTGGTGGAAGATGTTTGTGTGGTGGCATCGAATAGACACATGGATAAAGCCTATTTGTGAATTGTGCAGTAGGATGAGATTGCCGAAGTGATTGCTGAGTGATGGACATGAGTGATTTCCTCCCTGTGGCCTTGTATTGATGGATGGAGAAGAATTCATGTCACATTGCACATTATATAGCTTCCCCACTTTTCCCCCCATTATTAAAATCCCAAGAAATAAGGGGAGGGGGGAAATGTACCAGAGGGAGAAAGATAGGCCACAGCAAGTAATCTAGCCATGTGACAGTTGATTCTTGAAACAGACCTGAAATACAGCTGTCTCCAACCAAATAATGTGTACAAAAGTGTATATGTTACAGGAAAGTGTGCATAAAAATTTTTATATTATAGAAAATAGCATGTATTCATAATCTGATGCAGAAATGAGGCACGGAGAAATGAGAAATGGAAAGAAACTAAAATTTACAAATTTGTGCATCTCTATTTCCACTCTCCGTTGTTCCTCCTAGTGTCTGATTCGAATCCAAACAACTTTCTCCAGGTGATTCGTGTCCTGCCCCACTTCTCACTGTGGCCACTCTGCTGCATGCATGGTCCCTGAGGGACCAATTTCAGTGCGAAGTTGGCAATGAGGAACAGTTAAGCACCTATTGGGCACCCCATTTAAATGAAGCCAAAGAGAGAGGAGGGGAAGGGCGAGACAAGCATAACAAGGGGCATATAGGAACAAATGGAGTTACCCTCCAACCTCTCTATTTCACTCTCCCCAAAGCCATGCTTCCTCCCTATGTCACTTGCTCTCTCCAGCTTGTTCCCCTGAACACTTCTGCTCATCGCTCTTCTTGAGTACCTTTGTCTGGCTGGAATGTATCCATGAACTCAGATAATGCCTCTTGCACGCCTGGATGGAGGGTGGGAAGATGAGTTTGTAGAAACCTCCTGCTTGTGCATGGTTGGGACGTAGCCTTCTGTACAAAGGCACAAGTCACATCCATTGCTCCACCCACTTTTTCCTCTGGCTCCACCCACCACCGGCATGTGGCCCCTCAGAAGGTTACCAACGAGGGAATGCGGCCCTTGGGCTGAAAAACCTGCCCCACCTTAAGTGTAGCCAACCCTAAGCTAGATGGACCAGTGGCTCAGCTCAGTATAAGAACAGCTTGGTATGAAGAAGTTCCTCTTTTCGTCAAGTCACGAACCACCTGCTAGTCACCTTTGTCGGTTGCCCCAAAGGTCTTGTGTTATGATATTGGCAGCCCTGAATTCTAGCGCTGTGCTTCTTTGCCTCCACTGCAGCGCATACAAAGGTGTACGGATATGTATTATTCCAAAATGTCCTTATTTCACTTGTACAGGTCAAACCTTGAAGCAATTGCACTGTTAAGGATAATGCTGCTTTTTCTTTCTCTTTCAGCCATCCCCTGCGCCTGGCACCTTTCTTCTAATCTGGACATCCCTAGTGCATCTCATTTCCCTCGGGGGCAATTGCAAAGCGGTGTGTCATTACTACCCGCTTACATTTGTTTTCCTTTCATTTCCTTTTAGTGCCCTCCTGTCAAGTTGTGTTTGACTGAAAATAAAAACCCGGGTTAATGTTATCTTGCATCTCAATGTCACTACTCAAGGTTTTTTACGACATCAATTAAATCTCCAAGCTCAGCCTTGCTTTTCATTTTGTCTTACTTCTTTCTTTCTTTTTTCTTTTTACCCCTAAAGCAAGAGCCATAACTCAGAGCTTTTAAGTCCCAGTATAATCTTTCCTTTTTCTTTCTCTGTGTAAGAAAATGATTCTTTTCTTTCTTCATCTTTCTTTTTTTTCTACCATCGGCTGAGGAGAAGCACCAGAATTGAGTGCCATTAAAAGTGTGGTATAAAAAGGAGACTTCGGACAGAAATCAAGAAGGGGTGGAGAAGATGCCCTCTACACAACCCCCTCCAAGAGGAAAAGTGTTTGGAGGCGTAACAATGGTGGGGCCAAATCCCAAGGTGGGTGGGGTGACAGCAGACACATAAGAACATAAGAAGAGGCTTGCTGCTGGATCAGGCCTGGGGCCCTTCTAGTGCAACACCAGGGTCTCACAGTAGCCATTCCGATGTTCTTGTGGGATACCTGCAAGTCAGACCTGAGCGGAGCACCAGCACTCTTCCCACTGATTCCCAGCAACCGATATTTCAACACTGCCTCCTACAATGGAGGAAGGACCTTGCTTCAACAGAGCTGCCAGGTCATAAGGGATGTTAATGGCCAGTTCACTGTATGGGGTGGGGATTAATTCAGTCCGCTTTTTGCAGCAGAGCAGCTCAATCCAACACTAGCGGATCAGAACACAATGCCCAACCAGGCTGCACACAATAATACATTTCTTGCACGTTAAAGAAATTTTGCACAAAGATACAGTTGAGAATTCCTAATGCGGAGGTGGGCTGACTTTAGGTTTGCAGACCTACTTTTCCTTTATTTTATTACAAACCTGAGATCCGCCAACTGGAGTCAGGTGCAAAAGACATACCCCTAGATGATGACGATTAAAACTGAACCTAGGAATTTGCTTTGAGTACCAAGAGTGAACTGGGCTCACAGTTCTTCCAAACAAAAAATCCACTCCTGGGCAGCTGGTCCACTCCTGGGCAACTGTTTTATTTCTTAAATCCAGCAGAATCATTGCAGGCTGGAGGATTAATTTTGTTACAAAACAACAGGAAGTCAGAAATCCTTACTGATGTACTGGAAATCATCCAGAGATTTACCATTTGATCTTGTCCTGCCTTTTGCCCAGCCCTTGTCCTTATCTCTCTGAAATCCTCAGCTGTCCTTAGCACTCTGAAATCAAGTCCAGGTCATTCAGAACTCCAACATCCAGGGTGAAATTTTGGTGGAGAGAAAGCTGGAAGTGCCCCTATGTTGTTCAGGCTCTGTGTGCAAAACCAAAACGGCAGAGATCTTTAGCTCTTTTCTCTGGCATATAGCCTTCTACATATTCCTTTGGTAGACAGAGTAAAACCTGAAAAGAGAATCAACCAGTCATTCTCCAGGGTCTCAGAGGAAAGCAAAAGGGGATGAAAACCAATGCTCCCTGACCCAGAGCTCATTGATGCAAAGTCGTGGCCTTGCGATGCTCTTCGCTTTGGTTGAGTTTCACCGTCACTCGGCTGTGCGTTGTTCCAATTACGCAGTGGCGGGAGAGAACTAGAGGCCAACGGTGCCTTTCATCCCCGGCCCGCAGTTAGCCGCTTGCAACTCTTTCTGTTCCTACTCCATTATGATACAGTGCTCAGCACTTTGTTCCTCCAGTCGTCGAGACCTCCAGATCCGGGGGCACATTGACACCAGATACTGAGTGAGTATCTCTCGGGAAACTCCAATGAGCCAGAGACAATGGAGAGGGAGGAGAAAGACGCCTTCTTCCTTGACACACATTGGAAATGTTGACCCCATCAAGAGAATGATCGTATGTGTGTAGAAAATGAGATCTTCTCGGGCACCTTGCAAACATGGCTGGGCTGTAACTGAACGGGAAATGCCACTGCAAAAAAATAAAATAAAATGAAGAATAAGAAGAATCCCATAATCATAATTTAACAGCCTTCTAGCGCATAAATTTGCAAGAAGCATAACTCTAAGAATAATCTGTTAAATGATTTAATCACAGTAGGTGGCAAGCAGTATATGATCCAGGAACATTGAATATTTGTTTTCACCGTGATTTGCTACCCTGCCTATCAAACAGGACCAAAGCTGGAGAGGTTGTCTCCTTGTATCTCAGGGTGTTCCATGGATAGTCCAGCTTTCAGATTGGTGGCAAATGGCTAAGGACCAGAGGGCATTGGTCTATTAGGGTGAATGGGGCACTGATCCAACAGCCCCACTGTCTGCGCTCAGTCAAGCCCCACCTGCCTGGCTTTTACTTACACCCAGCACAGAGAGTGCCCCTAGCTGTCAGCTTCTTCTGCAATAGTCTCAGTGTTGTCCCTTGTAAAACTCAACAGGGAGGAGGAGGAGGAGGACAAAACTGGAACTTGTTGGCTCTGTCATTGGCTCTCTGGCTCCACCTATCGCTTGGTTCCCTGCCTTCCGCCCTACCAGTCTCAATGAGCACTTGCTGAGCATTTCCCCAAAGTTCTCCCTTGTGGAGTTCGATGTTGACTATACTGCAGATAGGGAGGCTTCACCAATGTTTGCAAACATTCCTCTCCTATCATTTGTTGTCCCTTGTTATTTGATTTCATTTTTTGAAATTCAATGCTGTTTGATTACTGGCAGGTACTGCTATTAATGACAGTATTTCAAAGGTGATGTGAAGTGCTGTTTGTCACCTGAATTAAATAGATTGCAGGTTGTAATATTTCACATTGAATGCCTACTCAAACAATCAAGATATGCCAAAAAGAAAATTGAGAAAATCTGGAACATTGTGAATGAATCAGTGCTACTGGAAAGGAGTGCTACTAGGCCAAAGCAAACAAGATGAATTTTAACAAGGAGAAATGTAAAGTACTACACTTGGGCAAAAAAAAATAAAAAAATAAAAAATGAAAGGCACAAATACAGGGTGGGAGACACCAGGCTTGAGAGCAGTACATGTGAAAAGGATCTAGGAGTCTTGGTAGACCACAAACTTGACATGAGTCAGCAGTGTGATGCAGCAGCTAAAAAAGCCAATGTAATTCTGGGCTGCATCAATAGGAGTATAGCATCTAGATCAAGGCAAGTAATAGTATCACTGTATTCCGCTCTGGTCAGACCTCACCTGGAGTACTGTGTCCAGTTCTGGGCGCCACAGTTCAAGAAGGATACTGACAAGCTGGAACGTGTCCAGAGGAGGGCAACCAAAATGGTCAAAGGCCTGGAAACGATGCCTTATGAGGAACGGCTTAGGGAGCTGGGTATGTTTAGCCTGGAGAAGAGAAGGTTAAGGGGTGATATGATAGCCATGTTCAAATATATAAAAGGATGTCATATAGAGGAGGGAGAAAGGTTGTTTTCTGCTGCTCCAGAGAAGCAGACACGGAGCAATGGATTCAAGCTACAAGAAAGAAGATTCCACCTAAACATTAGGAAGAACTTCCTGAGAGTAAGAGCTGTTCGGCAGTGGAATTTGCTACC
This sequence comes from Zootoca vivipara, assembly GCF_965207765.1. Taxonomy (NCBI): domain Eukaryota; kingdom Metazoa; phylum Chordata; class Lepidosauria; order Squamata; family Lacertidae; genus Zootoca; species Zootoca vivipara. The sequence continues at coordinate 57,541,689 of NC_142589.1, read as the reverse complement.
AAGGAGTGTGGTGGAGTCTCCTTCTTTGGAGGTCTTTAAGCAGAGGCTTGACAGGCATATGTCAAGAATGCTTTGATGGTGTTTCCTGCTTGGCAGGGGGTTGGACTGGATGGCCCTTGTGGTCTCTTCCAACTCTATGATTCTATGATACCCACACACCTTACATTAAGCTGATCAGCCAATTCTGTCCTGTTTGGTGTTGTTAGATGTACACAAACCATATATTTAAAGCATTTCAACCTCTTCCCAAAGAATCCTGGGAACTTCAGTTTACTCTCAAAGTGCTACAATTTCCAGTACCCTTAACAAACTACAGTTCCCAATATACTTTTTTGGGGGTGTGTGTGTGTGTGCTTTAAATGTGTACATAACTTGTCAGCGGTCATAGATTTCTTTCCTTACATTGTGTGTCGTTCCATCCCATTGGGCACATTTTGCATATTTCCCCCCATAAAATACATAATCCTTTTCGCCGACTAAAAAAAAGGAATATAAGAAGCTGCTTTATACTGAAACTGTTGGTTCACCTAACTCAGTATTGCCTACACTGACTGGCAGGGGTTGTCCAGGGTTTCAAACAAGGGGCATTCCCAGCCTTACCTGGAGATGCTAGAAATTGACCCAAGACCTTCTGCATACAAAGGCAGATCTTCTCCCACTGTGCTATGGCTGCCCTTTCCCCTTTTGTTCACATTGCTTGTGCAAAATACATACTTCGTGTGAACATTTTACACTCCCAAAATCATAGGGCAGCTGGGAATTCCACTCCTCGAGAACCTTTGGGTGTTGGAGCAGATCAGTCTGCTGCAAAAAATTAGATCCAAGGAGAGGAGTTTGGTGCTTCCTGCTTCCGCCTGCGCCAGGAATGGAGGTCTCCCTCGACACTGCAGGGAGAGACAGACAGAGATAAACAAAGAATGATGGAGAAACACATTCTCTGAATTCCTCTCTGGGTGGGAGAGGACTCCTACCTGCAGATTCCCCTGTGATCTGGCACTCACTACCCTATGGAATGCAAAGGCACTGGGTGCATGGAGTACACCGACTGCCGCAACCCCCCATATCCATTCCTGGAAGCAGACAATATCCTGCTAATTGGGCTTTAATTGGAGTAAAGTATGGGCACATGTGAGAGGCAATGAGATGACAAACTGTGGATCATCTCAGCTACAAGGATTTAAAGGTTGGAATTGAGATAAGGTTTCATTCAGTGCCAGAGATGGTGGGGGAAAGGTAGCCTATGGTTGTTTTTCAAAGTTTTTCTTGTACATTTCTGATTTGGCAACCTTCCTTGGAATGCATGGTTAAAGTATAATATAAAAAGTGAGGGTGGAAGAAACGGGATTAATAACATGAAATTTAACATCAAACTGGAACTACATGTGTGAGGGGAATGGAATGGAGAGAGAGAGAAAAAATGGGGGGGGGAGTTTGACTCTTTGAAAGGACTATGTTGGGATATAGCAAGAAGCCACCCCCACTCTTCATCATTTTCAAAGGAATGGGAAGGAGACTGAGACAATTTGGAATGTAATCTAACCGGAAAGATAACTGACTACATTTTTTCAGTTGAAAGGAGGAAAGGAGTCTGTCAGCCACAAAGTCAGAGGTTTTCTTATTAATTATTGGCAGTTTGGAATCAGACCGCTCTTCCTAGGTTGGGGAAAAAAATGGCGAGGACAGTTTATTTGTTGGAAGGGAGGGGTCTCTAACAAGCTCTTGAATCACGAATGAAGCGATGCAGAGGCTTTTGGGAAACTGTGAGGCAACCGCAGGTGTATTTTAATTAATTGATTGCCTGTTTTTATGTCTTTATGTTTTTGTATACTGTGTTAGTTTTATGATGTTAGCTGCCCTGAGCCCAGCTCTGGCCGAGGAGGGCAGGATACAAATAAAAAATTATTATTATTATTCCCCTGAGTCACAATGGGAAATATCAACAGTTGGAAGAATGAAAGACACAGTAGCATATATGGTTGGGACAACTGTCTTGAAGGGAATGTAATGGAAATTATTAAGATTTTGGAATGCAAAAAATAAAAAACAAACAAAGAGGAACCCATCAAAACTAGCACTTTACCTAAATTGTATAATTCTGTATATAAATAATTGGCTTAAATAATTGTATTAATTGGATAAAATTGGCATTGTTAATGAGGACGTTATTGGAAAATCAATTAAAAAAATTTTTCGAAGAAGAAGAAGAAGAAGAAGAAGAAGAAGAAGAAGAAGAGGAGGAGGAGTTTGGCGCCAGTAATTACTTAGATTTTTTAAATAAAAAAGTTGTCCAGTAGCACCTTAGAGACCAACTAAGTTTGTTCTTGGTATAAGCTTTCGTGTGCATGCACACTTCTTCAGATACCAAACTTAGTTGGTCTCTACTCTAAGGTGGTACTGGACAATTTTTAAAATTTTTAAAATGTATTTCGACTGCATCAGACCAACACGGCTACTACCTGATTTTAGATTTTTTTTAAATCCAGGGAGGGTTTCTTGAAGAGTGGTTTTGCAACTGTCTCCTTCAAGCAGGCAGGGATGCCCCCCCCCCCTAAGGAGGCATCAGTCACCTCCCTGGCCCAACCTGCTGTCCCCTCTCTGCTATTTTTTATCAGCTAAGAGGGGCAAGGGTCCAGAGTGACCCAAGACCTTGTCCACATCCTCAAGCCTAACTACCTGAGACTTATCCAACAAAACAGGACTAGACTGTGTTCTGGACACCTCTTGAGATTCATCTGCTGTAAGAGGGGAGCCAAAGTCCTTGCAGATGCAAGCAATTGAATTCTCAAAATACTTTGCAAACTGGTCACAGCAAGCTACTATTGGTGTTACCACCTCCTTAAGGCCGTGTGGAAGAGGCACAACACTACCCAGAAAATCTCTGCTGGATTACACAATGAGGATGCAATGGAGGCAGCAAAGTATGGCTTCTTTGTTGCCTTCACTGCCACTGGGTAGACTCGTGATGAGTCCTCACCTAAGTTTGATTGCATTGGGCTGGAGTTTTCCTTCACTCATGTACTCATGTTTGAGCCATCTGCCAGCTTGTTTCCTCTCCCTAAACTCTAGGGTATGCCAGGGAACCAAACAGGCTCCATAAAGTGGGAGGGGGTGCTCATGGGCAATTGTGTCAATAGCCTGAGCCATCCAGATGTTCCATGCTGGTTGGGGCTGATGGGAGTCCAGCAGCATATGAATGGTACCAGGTTAGGGAAGGCTGGTCTAAACAAACAAACAAACAAACAAACAAACAAACAAACAAACAAAAGCACCCAATGCCTTTCCTTGTTGAAATGGGACTCCACCCCTATTCTCATTTGGCTTGACATTTTCTGCACCTTTTCCAGTTCCCAGACAACCACAGTAACCCAGAAATCCAAAAAGAGGAACAAGGACTAGGAAGAAGAGGGCAGTCGGGCTGAATTGAACAGTCAGTCCTTTGCCTGCAGGCTTCCAGTTAGAAATTATTGTCTGCAAACAGACTTAGCCTGGTTGAAATCAATGGGATTTAGATAAATAGTTGGATGCATTGATTTCAGCAGGTGCCCACAGTGCAAAATGCAGAGCTTCCACATCTGAAAGATTAGCAGTGTGTATTCATTCTGGAACTAATGAAAAATGGAATCAATTGGAACTAGTATTCAGTTTTCAGCCACCCCAAAGCAAATGCATTTAGAAATGAGCAGTACAAATGGGTGTGTGGGTATGTGCCATTTGTAGTTCTTTGTTCCATTTAGGGATTGGGCTGTTACTTTATTCTGGTGACGGTGTAGCTTTTTCATCAACTATTTATTTTTTGATATATAGCTTTCAGGCGAGCCTCTTGAAGTATTTAATATATCTATGTGGGGTTTATTTGTGATGGGTAGGAGAATGGGGCCACCATAGAAAAGCCCATTTCCTAGGCCTGCCAATCAAATAGATCTTGAAAGTGGTATAAAATAATTGAAGGCAAGGATGAGGAACTTGCAGTCCGTCAGTTGATGTTGGACTACAACTCTCATAATCATTGACCAATGACCATACTGGTGGGGACTGAGAGGAGTTAGGGCCCAGTCACATATAGGTGGGGGCATCCCTGGTTTAGGGCTTCAAAGTGCCATTACCAGGGCAAAGATGAATGTATTCTTCATTGATCATTAACAAAACAAGATGTCACACAGACACACACAAAAATCGTCACAATTTTATTTAAAAAGCAAATGTGGTGTTTAGTAATTAAGATGCTTGGTATAATGAAACCCTAAACTAATGTACAAATTCTGGAGAGTGAAACCAATCTACTAAATGGACCCTTCATTTCTCTCCCCGCCCCCTATTTCATTTGACCTTAGTAAATCCACAAAAGAACAAAATGAATCTGCTTTCCTCACTCACATATTTATTTTTAAAACCTATATTTTGCTCTTCATCAGCAGACCCCAGGGTGGGTTACAACAATAAAATGCACAATAATCAAACATTAAAATCAAATTTAAAAACCACACCTTCTTAGTTACTGAAGGTAGGTGTCCCAGGGACGACATATATCAAAAGACCTGGTGAAAAACAGCCAAGAAAAAAAGAAGAAGAGGTTTTCAGCTGCCATCTAAAACTGAACAAAATTGTCACCAACTGAATCTCTGAGGGGAGTGTGATAGCCAAGCAGGCCTTTGTGAACCCTTTCACCACTTTCTGCTTCTGAAAAAAAAAGAGGACTGAAGATATGTTGCTTCCATCCTCTGCAACACACAGGTTGAAGTTCAACTGGGATGAAGAAAACAAGAACTGACCCGATTGATTGGCTAAGACAGTGGGACTCTCCACCTCTCCCAGGCCGCTTGCTCAGGTGCTCTGAATCTGCTACAAGCACTTGGCATATGTTTCATTGACACACTTGGAAGTCCTCTAGGCATCCTGGAAGAAGACGTAGCTGTAGCTTTTTCCGAGGGTTCCTAAATAAATAAAAGCTTGCACATGTTAATTTGGTTCCAAGAGACGTTGGCGTTGGCCTCCTGCAACAGTGCAGCCTCTTCAAGAACACTGTCTTAGTTCATAAGTGTCTGGGATCATAGACTCTGCCCTCTTCATCTCCCTTTTAGAGTTAAAAATTTATGGCTCCACAGATGGGCTACTCTGAGCAAGCCTCTAATCTCTCTTGCTTGGGATGGTTCATTGCATCATGAAGCTGCTAAAACAGAAAGGCTACATGGGGAGGAAAGCAGCTGTCTCCATCGTACGGCACTGCTTGGAGTGCGTAATTACATAACACCCCCTTGCCTGAAGTTTATGCTTGACTGCAATCTATATAACCTTTTAAAAATTAATCTTGTTTCTTCCCCCCTCCCCATGCCCCCCTTTCTCTCTCCGTCTCCCATGCACACATGCATGCACATAAATATAGCTGACGAAATTCTAGAGAGAAAATGCAATTTTGAAATTTATTGGGATTTGTAGCCTGGCTCACCCCTAAAGCTCAAAGCAGGCAACACTAATAGGTTCGTTAAATGAAGTAAATGAATTCAATATGAAAATTCTATCACCGTGGCAGCTTAATGCTACCCACCAAACAACCGTCCAAACCAAAAGAAAGAAAAGAGGAAAGCCTTCCAATTTTGGAAAATGTATGAACCGCTTGATCAAAAAGTTATCAAGGCGCTATCCAAATCAAACCAAGGACAAGACGCAGCTATGACAGGCAGGTCACTTGGTTGCAGTTTCCCACACTGTGATGGGAGGCATTGTATTTCTGTTTAAATTCATCCATCCATTCATTTCAATGGGTCTACTTTGAGTAGAACTTAGGTCACACCCACACCATACATTTAAAGCACTTTTATACCACATTAGCATTCATGGTGACTCCTGGGAACTGCAGTTTAAGAGTGTTGGGAATTGTAGCTCTGTGAGATCAGCATCCTTAACCAACAACAGTTCCCAGGAGTCTCCAAGACTTTATTTAAAGGCATAAAAGAGTGCTCTAAGTGTATGGTAGAGTATGGAGTAGAACAGGGGTCCCCAGACTACGGCCCGGGGGCCGGATGCGGCCCAATTGGCCTGCCAATCCGGCCCGCGACGACCCCCGCCGCCCGCTCTTACGGCGCGCAGCGCGGAAGCGCTCTTCCGGGTTGGGGAAAAAGCGCCGAAAATCCTTTGTGCGCATGCGTATGGGCCTCTCCAGACCCGGAAGAGGTCATTTCTGGTGCACTTCCGTGTCGGGGGAGGCCCATACGCATGCGCACAACGGATTTTCGGCGCTTTTTCCACCCTGGAAGCGCACCGCCGCGCCAGTAAGCACTCCCCCGCCCGCCGGCCCGCACAGGCGCACGCTCACCCGTCCTCCGGCCCGCCGCGCGATTGGCGCGGTGGGAACAGGCCCAAACGCCGGTAAGTCTGGGGACCCCTGGAGTAGAACCCATAGTACTTATTTCTAAGTACTAAAATACTAAGTATTTTAATATAGATTGGCATCTATATTAAAACATACAATTTTATGAAAAACTGGGTATTTCTTTTTGGTGGTGCATAAATAACCACCTTAACCCCAACTGTGGAATTCTCCTCCCTGCGAGCTGCATCTGGTCTCTTCAGCTTTTTACTTTCCACCGTCTGCTTCTATTTACTTATTTATTATATTTATTATTCACCCCATAACTCAGTCCTATGGGCAATGTGCAGGGAATTTGAAACGAATCTTAAAAGACAAAATACATAAAGTACCACAATAAAACCTGCAACCAGCAGAGAATAAGGTGGTTCTGTTTAGGGCAGCCTTTTTATTAGCTAGCGGCATGACTTTATGCTGACTCTGGTATTTGGGAGTCATTGGAAGGTTTTATCAGTGTTGATTTACCATCATTTTAATTTTTTGTTTAAAAAAACCTTTCTATTTGTAAATAATGTTTAACCACGTTTCACCTATTTCCCCACTCTTAAGAAGCAAACGAGAAGCCAGCTCCTGCCAACCTAGCAGTTCGAAAGCATGTCAAAATGCAAGTAGATAAATAGGTACCGCCACAGCGGGAAGGGAAACGGTGTTTCCATGTGCTGCTCTGGTTTGCCAGAAGCGGCTTTGTCATGCTGGCCACATGACCTGGAAGCTGTACGCCGGCTCCCTCGGCCAATAATGCGAAATGAGCGCGCAACCCCAGAGTCGGTCACGACTGGACCTAATGGTCAGGGGTCCCCTTTACCTTTTAAGAAGCAAACATAGCATAGCAAAAAAATGTAGTCAGTAACAAAATAACCAGAGCACACACATTAGTCACTTTCTACAGCACATACAATAAAAGCAGTGTCGTTCCTGCCCATAAAGTGTGTTAGGAACCAATGATAAATACAACATGGCCCAGTAGAAACTTTTGATCATGAAATTGAACTACAGAGCTCCGTCAGGGGCAAAGCAGGGGTAGACAATGTGGCCCACTCCAAATGTGGTTGGACTCCAACTCCTATCAGTCCTCACCAGGGTATCTGATTTTATTTCTTGTATTATTTTTATTCTGACAATTTACATACTGCTTAATTACAATTGGCTCTGAGTGGTTTACAAGTAGCCGAATATTATGAAAAAAAACCCGGAATTCAGTTCAAATGCCAGCTGGAATTAAAAACATATATGGTATTTAGCAGGAGCTGGACGTTCCACAGGGAGGGGGTCCTGTCGGGCCTGAACTCGAAGGGAATTCCACAAAACTGGGCCCACAATACTGAATACCACAATCCTTGTGGCTATGAGCCATGTATCTAAGCATTGGGAGACTACTAACAGGAACTCCACTGAAAACATCAGTGATCAGGCAGGAATATGAGGGATCAACTGGGCAGTAGTTGTTATTAACCATAGTATTCAGGGTGGGCTTATTCTGGAGTAGCTGCACTAACACCTGTTTAAAGTCAGAAAGCACCACTCCATCATCTAAAGACATGTCCACTGCACTCTGGGTTCATCCAGTCTACCCAAACCCCCAAATGGCTTTCACCAGTGAGGATGAACAGGAGCCAAGAGAGCATCAGTATGCGGATGATACCCAGCTCTACCTCTCTTTCAAATCAGAACCAGTGAAGGCAGTGAAGGTCCTGTGTGAGTGCCTGGAGGCAGTTGGAGGATGGATGGCGGCTAACAGATTGAGGTTGAATCCTGACAAAACAGAAGTACTGTTTGTGGGGGACAGGAGGCGGGCAGTTGTGGAGGAGTCCCTGATCCTGAATGGGGTAACTGTGCCCCTGAAGGACCAGGTGTGCAGCCTGGGAGTCATTTTGGACTCACAGCTGTCCATGGAGGCACAGGTCAATTATGTGTCCAGGGCAGCTGTCTATCAGCTCCATCTGGTACCCAGCCTGAGACCCTACCTGCCCACAGACTGTCTCGCCAGAGTGGTGCATGCTCTAGTTATCTCTCGCTTGGACTACTGCAATGTGCTCTGTGTGGGGCTACCTTTGAAGGTGACTCGGAAACTACAACTAATCCAGAATGCAGCAGCTAGACTGGTGACTGGGAGCGGCCGCCGAGACCACATAACACCAGTCTTGAAAGATCTACATTGGCTCCCAGTACGTTTCCAAGCACAGTTCAAAGTGTTGGTGCTGACCTTTAAAGCCCTAAATGGCCTTGGTCCAGTATACCTGAAGGAGCGTCTCCACCTCCATCGTTCTGCCCAGACACTGAGGTCCAGCACCGAGGGCCTTCTGGTGGTTCCCTCATTGCGAGAAGCCAAGTTGCGGGGAACTAGACAGAGGGCCTTCTCGGTAGTGGCGCCCGCCCTGTGTCAAAGAGAAAAACAACTACCAGACTTTTAGAAGACATCTGAAGGCAGCCCTGTTTAGGGAGGCTTTTAATGTTTAATAGATCACTGTGTTTTATTTTTCTGTTGGAAGCCGCCCAGAGTGGCTGGGGAAACCCAGCCAGATGGGTGGGGTATAAATAATAATTATTATTATTATTATTATTATTATTATTATTATTATTATTATTATTATTATTAGCAAAATGCTGTCCACCATTGGGCTGCATAAATTGCAACTGTATGTCAAAGCACTGAACTGGGCACCTCAGTTGGAACTGCTACAACAGTGGCATCGAGGAAGAAATGAGTGCTAATTGCTCACAGCATGCTGCCGAGTGCTCCAGAGACCCACCCACCACTTCTGGTATGACCAGCTTCTGGACCACCTAAAACAACTCTGCTGGATGGCTCTTTGACATGATGGGAGTGGCTAAGTACCTCTCCTCCTTCCATGCTGCTTGTTAGGAAGAGAGATACAACATCTGGTATCCAACTAAGTTCTACTTAGAGGAGAACCCACAAAGACTTGACTAACTTGGGTGCATTCATTTCAGTGGGTCTACTCTGAGCAGATACAACTTCTGGTCACGTTTAAAACATATTTTCTTTCAGCCTGCCTCATTGTCTGCATGCTTTGCAGCACCAGAGAGGACCCTTGGCAGTGACCATGTCAATAGTCCTCCTAATCTCACCATCCCATAGTGAGACCAAAGCCATGATAGGATCATCGGCTCTGTCCCTTGAAAAATCCTTCAGAGCATTCTGGAAGCTACCAAGTTTCAATAGTCAGGGATTTTGGGAGTGGCAGTGGGATATATACTACCTTAATGAATACGAATAAAACAAATGAAGGCTGTAGTTAAAAGCCAATAGAGAATCTGAGAGGCAGAAAACATCGAACACCGTTAAGCAGTAAGTAAATTAAAAGCTCGGTGAGAAACCATGGTCACCAGCAGAATGCCAGTGTAGGAGGAGACAAACAAAGCTCCTGCAGAAAGGAGTTCAATATTCTGGATGCCACAGTCAAAATGGCCCTCTCATACTGCAACTCAGAAGGTGGTGGAACACACAAAAGGGCCCACTCAGATTACTGCATTGGAGGCTGATCCATTAGGGTGAATGGGGGATTGGCCCACCAACCTCAGCCTGCCCTCTGCCAGCCCACATCTGCCTGCCTGCCTGCCTGCCTGCATTCTTACTTATAACCTGCTCCAGAGGCTGAGTCAGCTTCCTCCTCCTTAGCCCCAGTATTGTCCTTGTAGATCTCAACAAGGGGAGGGTGGGGATAAAATTAGGAATGGTTGGCTCTGCCTGTCATTCACTACCTGGCTCCAGATACTGTTGGTTTCCCTGCCTTCTGCCCCACCAGTCCCAGTGAGCTCCAGCCACTTCCTGGATTACCTTTCTACTCATTCTCTCTCCCACTTCTCTGTCCTCTCTCAGGAAAAACGTGAAAGTGAGAGAAACCAAATTGGGAGATTTGTCCATGCATAAATGCCTGTCAGAAGAGCTTTTGAACAGAAGTGCTCTTGAACTGGCTAAACTACTTCAAATTAGGAAACCACTGGTTTCCAAGCTCCATACAGCTTGGAACATGTAGCCTTTCCCCCCTGAACCACTTCAAATATTTTCTCCTCTCCCCCCAATAAGTGGCTGAATGCCTTCCCTAAATCCTACCCCACATGAATGGGTTGGATGATTGGGAGAAGGCAACCCTAGACTAAAATCAAATGATGTTCAGGCAAGTGTAGCACAGCTGCATTTCCCTAGTGGGGAAACTTTGGCGCTCCAGATTTTGCTAGATGATAACTCTCATTTCTCAGCATTGGCTATGCTGGCTGGGACTGAGAGGAGTTGGAGTCCAACAACACCTGAAGGGCTGTGAGTGAGTTCTCTACTCTGCTCGAGTGAGAAGACCCTACCAGAATGAGCTCCTGCTCTTCACCCTTTCCACTTAGTAACCGATGTCTCTGAAACCTTATTGTATCCCTGCCTGGACTTGGCTTCCTGGCTCCCCCCGTCCCTGCCCCTCACCTGGCTCATGGGCTCTGGAGGCTTGACCCCTCGTGAACCCTGACAATGGCTTAAAGGAGCTCCTATGCAGTGTAATTCCACTCTTCCCAACCACCTGAAAGCAAACACAGAGCATGGCTAACAGGAAAGCTTCTGTGCATTAGATCATTTCCATCGACCAGTTTTGCTGTCCCTGAGCCCACAAAGGAATGGATTCCTAATTAGCTTCTTACTTAAGTAACAGAATAATGATGACTTGGACCCAAAGACCCAGAAGGTATTATAAAAAACCCAATCCACAGTTGCTTGAGATGCTGAAAGTAGATTTCAAATCTGGCAGACCACAGGCTTGCAAGATGTGCTTCGTTTTCTACTAGAAACCTGAAGTCTATGATTTTTCTGAGCATCATTGAATATCACTGGTAACTTCAGCTCCAGCTTTTACAGCATATGGCTCCAGGACTTGAACTGAGGTCCTTCTGCCCCCAAAAGCACCCTCTGTGTTCAAATTGGGGTATGGCCACCCACAGCCCTGTCCTGGGCTTTGCCAAGCTCTCCTTGACCAGATTGAGAGACGTGAGCGTATGTCAATTTCAGTTTCTCTCAGTTTCTAGTATTCCAAGTTTTCTTTTCCATATTTCACAGTTGTTTGTGATATTTTAAAAACAACGGTCTTGTGAGAATTCAGAAGCATTTTTTTGTGAATTTCTCCTAATATTTTATTATATTGCAAAATTCAGAGAGGTGCAAACTTCAAAGAACAGCTGTGATCAATATTGTTTCAGAAAGTGCAAAGTAAATGCAGACTGAATAGAATTTCTCCCCCATCCCTTAATTGGGTAGCAATGGAATGCAGAAGGTGAAAAGTCTTTGTTCCTCTGTTCCAGCCAGCCAGAAACCTGGGATGCCCTCTTCAGCCTCCACTGGCTCCAGGGAAAAAAAAGTTTTGAAGGAGACATAATCCTTGTGACCTCTTTCCTATACCATTTGCTGGAGGAAAGGAGTTGACTAGACATGATCAGTCTGGACAGCAACCATCCGTCAGACTTCCGCATTGCTCATTCTCCCCTCAAAAATCAGATTGAGTATCTCTTACCTTATGAGGAAATGTCACAGGAGTGAGGCTTAAAAGGACCCCTTGCAAAAGGTAGAGGTTTGAGTGAGATGATGCGAGAGCTACAGCTGCCCATCATAATATGGAAACAGCTGTGCTTATCCTTAACAAGGGAGCTCACACACCCTGTACCACCTGTTCATGCCTGGGAGCTGAAGAAAGCAGGTGGTACCTCTTTGGCACAGCCGCTGCAAATATTAATTGCTTATTCCAATAGAATATGAGAAGAGTGGATGACATGTCATCTCCAGAAAGCTACTGACCAGCACTTCGTCAATGTCTCCCAACGCCATAGATGGCCTCTAGCCTGGCCAATCATGTCCAGATTAGTAGCTTTGTCAGTTTCCGTCAATGTTCTTCACATGCATCACTTGAGGAGGAACCTCCCTTTGAGCTTTCAAATTTCACTTTAGGTGAAACCCTGTGGCAATCAATGAATCTCCGGAACACCCCTGATAAATGTTGCAAGTTGCATCCATGCTCTTTCACTTCCTGCAATATGGCTGACATTGTATTTCAACAGGAACTTCTAAATTCAAATTTCACTGTTAGTGAAATGTTGCTGGCAGCTCAAGATTCGTAAGACTCATGAAGTCATTGCAGCACAAGCTTTCATGGAACAGGCAGCAGCTGCAAGAAACAGTCTAGAAAGCTGAGTTCTTACACTGTGAGAAATTGAAGAGGAAGGGGGAAAAACATCAGTAGTTATGAAATAAGTTTAGGGGGAAGTTTGTAACTCAGTAGTGGTGCATCTCCTTTGCATGCAGAAGGTCCCAAGTTCAATTCCTGGCATCTCCAGATAATGTTTGGAAAGACCCCTGCCTGAAACCCTGTAGAGAGCCACAGCTGGTCAGTGTTGGTAATAATGAGCTAGATGGACCAATGGTATATGGTGGTTTCCTTTTTTGCTCTGGTAAATCCCTCCTGCCTGCTACAAAATTGCTGAGATGAGCTTCCACTTAGCCATCTGCAAATATAGAAACAGACGAAGCCACCTTCTACAGTGTCAGTCCATTGCTCCACCTAGCTCAGTGTTGTCTAGACTGACTGGCAGCAGCTCTCTGAGATTTCAGGCAGAAGTCCTTCCTGTGCTCTACCTCTGCACTGCAAAATGGTGGAGGGGATTTCCCTTCAACCTTTCTTGGAATAGCTGCAACTGCTTGTTGGCTGCTCATTCCTTCTTCCTTTTTTTATAAAAGTAAATAAAAAATAAATCTATTTATTAAATTTTCCAATACAAATCACATCCAATCACATCCAAATTAATTATACAATTCCTAATTAAAAACAACAACATTCCAATTATGCCCAATTATTATAATATTTTCTTTATATATGGGCTTCCCATGCCTCGGATGTCAGAGCTTCTCTGATCACCTCTATCAAATTGCTTTTATAATTCTTTCCAATATTTCCTCAGCCTCTGATGTATGCCTGCAAGCAGACTTGTAATAAACAATGTCCCATTCCTTCTTCCAGGGTTTTCTGTTGCAACCAAGGAGCAAGCATAGCTCACTGGAAGAAAATATGTGTTACCAGCATCTAGGACACCACTGCTGACTTTGATTGGTAGCAATCACAGGCACCTCCAGTTGAATATTGGAGGTGAATTGAATATTGAATATTGAACAGATAGCTGCTGGTAGGAAATACCTCCATCTGCCTAAGACCTTGGAGAGCTGCTACCAATCAAAGTCAGCAGTGCTGTCCTAGATGGGCAAATGTCCTGGCCTAAAGGATAATTCACCATTCCACCCTATATTCATCACACACAGCACTGCTTCCATTCCTCTGCAGTTCATTTTCTGCCAAAACCCATGTTAGTCCTCTCTCTGTCCACTGTGGGAAAATTATGCAATATATGTAACTAATTGTGTAAATTACATTGTCATCATGTTATTCCACCCTGTTCATTTCAATGCAAAGTAAATACAATGCAGATATGGGCAAAAACACAATCCGTTACATGCCATTTGTGGACCATTTGTAGATCGAAAGCAACAACAACAGATAAGAATTGGATTGATTTCTGTTCCAGACGCGGGAGAAATAAGTGAACATCGGCAATTTCCTCTTCTGCTTCCGTAGGGATTGTCTGACGTGTCTAAGTATAAGGCAGCTCCCTGTGTTCTTAACTGTCACAACTTGCTAACTTCAGTGTTCACAATGCATTGAGATAAAACTGGCAGCTGCTGCTGGCTGGCTTGTGGGTGGGGTGAAATATCTTTCAGCCCTCCGTCTAGGGTGCCCAGGTTGCAGCCCATTAATTTTAATGTTGCATCTGGAGGTTTTGTAGCCTCCAGTCTGTCCTTTCTCCAGTCCTTTCACTCACCTTCTTTGCCCACCTTGTATAGCAAATGGGGCTTAAATATGGCTACAGTGCAAGTAGGACCTAAGGAGAACAAAAAGTTGGCTTCCTCAAGATGCTGGACCATGTGGCTTTTCTCCTGAGGATTAGCACTGTGCATGAAGACCTGGATATTCTTTCTTTCTTTATTATACAGTGTATTAAAACAGGATCAACTAAGCTGCCAGGGTGGGGAACTTCTGGCCTGAGGGCCTGATTAGGTTCTATGAGGGAGTTTTCCCCAAAGCACACCCACCTGCCCAGCACCAGGTGTCGTCTGTGATGTCAGGTGTGGGACAAGTAAGGACGTGGCTGCAAAGGAACATTTGGGGACTTACAGTGAGCTCCTAATTGTTCCTTGGCAAGTGGAGCTCACTGACAGCACACCCCACTGGGATTGGCGGCACTAAGCCCCACCCACTTGTCAACGTTGCCCTGAGGATCTAAGGAGTTAAGAATCAGACCCATTGCTTGGATCCAGTTCTCTGTATTGTTCCAATTTTAGTATATGTGCTGCCGAAGTGAGCACATGCTTGGATCCAGTTCACTGCCTTCCCTACACGAAACATCAGTAGTTTTCAGACTTTCTGCTTTCAGAGACTACATTCCGCCTTAACCTGTCTGCCTGGAAGAACCTATTGAGTTGGCATTGGGACGTTCATGCATCCTAGAGGTTCTGGAACATCTCCAAAAACCAGAGGCGGTTGGTGCCATGCTGCAGGGGGCACTGCAACAACGCTGTAGAATGGAGCATGAGAGACGGGGGCCACTGAATTTTAGCATCACACAGGGCACCAATGAAATTTGAGTGCCCAGAGACTGGGCTCCTTTACCATCAACTGTGTGATGAGAGGGAATTTTTTTTAGAGGCGTGCTGTGGAGATTATATATATATATATATATATATATATATATATATATATATATATCCATCCTGATCTGTGGAAACCACTCCCACTGTTCAGCATTCAGCAGGGGACATACCAAGTTGGCTTCCAACCCAGTTGACAATGGAAGGTGGTTGGAGAAGTGTCCTTTGAACAAGTGTGCCACTGGGTGCTGACCAGTGGGGCTCAGTCTAATCTATTTACCTGCTTCCACTCAGTATCAACCTGAAATATACAGAAAAAGCAATCCAGCCAAGCAGCCTGAGCCCACCACAAGCCCATCAACTACCAATGGTGCTGAGCAGGTGAAAAAAAGGGCCTTCAAAGGTTCCTTGAGGAACACCTAAAACATTTGTACACAGCCCCCATCGGGATAGCCAAACTTAAATGGCAAGACAGTGGGTAGGTGGGTCGGACTCCCATGCAGAGCAAACAGGTGTTCAGGGAGGCACCAGGCCTACAGGAAAATGCCAGTTCTGAACTCCAAGAGGAAGTTCTTGCTGTCCTCCCTCCAGGAGGCAGTCTCTTGAGACTTGCTCCTCTGAGAGGTGGCACAGATTTGAGCCCATCATTAGGACAGGAATGGCAGTTTCTCAAAATACACATTTTAAAAAAATGTGCTCATACTTCTTTTGAGCAGAAAACTGCACCAGAATAGTCCCATCTGAATTTTTTCTTCTTAAGCAGAAAGCTGCAGTGGGTAACTAAGTTCTAAATTGTATGTGACTCCAGGAGGTGCTCATGAGGTCAGTTCATTTCAGGATTCATGAAGATTGAATTCCCCAGGTATCCCTCCTCACAGCCAGTGTAAGTGAGGAAATGGCTGGGCTTGTTGGTCCTCACTGTCATGCTGAGCAAATGAAGAGTGAGTTATTTAACATATATATTGAAACTCTGGCAACTGCAGGAAGGAAGGAGAAGTTAATTCATGGTGTATAAGGAAAGAATAATTATTACAGCTGTAAGTTAGCTTTATATGCAGTTAGAGTGTAGGATCCCTTTGAAAGGGATTCACTGAACAACCCTCAGCCATTAGTGGATGTTTCAGCTCAGGAGTGGGAAAACTTTTTCAATCTGAGGGCCGGATAGATTCCTTCATGAATTAAATGCCAGTGGTGGGCACATCAAGAGATGAAAAGCAGGTGGACCAATAGTTGCTCAGGCTGTTGGTGGCTGAACTTAAAAATGGAAAGTGTAATGCTGGTGGTCAACAAAAGAGGTTTAAAGATTCTCACTAGGCAAATCTAACAAAATGTAATATAAACACCAACAACCTGCGAGTACTCCAGTTGGAGAACAGCCTTTACAAAAGTGTCATGGGCTTTGAAGATGCTTGAACTCAGGATGAAAGGGAGAAACGTGCTAAGAGGAAGGCACGCTTGGCAAACCCTCACCGTGATCAACTCCCGCCCAGAAAACTATGTCCCCACTGTGGAAGGACGTGTGGATCCAGAATTGGCCTCCATGGTCACTTATGGACTCACTGTTAAAACTGTGTTTATGGAAGACAATCTTAGTTGGCTTTGAGTGAAAGAAGATGATGATGATGATGATGAAGAAGAAGAAGAAGAAGAAGAAGACACTTTCAGAAGTTTTTTTGGGGAGGAGGAAGAACACAGACAGCATGGAACCCTTGGACCACACCATAGCTTGTAAGTACTTTAACATATTTCTCGGTGGATTTATCATGAGTTTCTATTAAACATCCACCTGGAAATGGGATGGGATGGGACAGCCCCAGTTCTATCTTCCCTGAGAACTGGACTTCAGTGGGTCCATCCATCTCTATTTCTGAGTCTGGGAAATGTTGATTCTGGTGCTGCTAACTGAAGGGAGAAGGTTGGTAGCTGGGTAAGCTGCCTTTTGGAAGTTTTGCCACCACTACTGATATTCTGATTGTGAAATTCCTGAAGAACTTCAGTGAACACTGGGGCTCCCTAGAACACCACTGGTCTGCATGATCTCCAAAGCATATCATTAGTGTTTTCAGAGGCACCAGCAGGACCAACACAGCCAGGAAGGCTTTCTGCACTGCTACAAACAAATTTATTGTGGCAGAGTTACAGGGGCATCCATCAGTTGGGAATCACTGGTGCCTTTGAGAGGAACATCTGCCTGGACTTTAAACTCCTTTATTCATTACAAATCAGGTGTCCGCCCCTGATGAGCTCACAGCTGCCAGATGTAAGCTTATTGGGCTACTGCCGGGCTGGTGTCAGTGGTGGCTTATTAAGCAGATGAAGATATATATTCAAAAAGCAGACGGTGCAAGCTGTTTGCTAACCAGATAAGGGATGGCCCCCGCAGAAAAAGACCGAATGGGAGACAAGATTGATGACTGAACTTCCTGCCAGTAGAACTGGGTTATTGTCTTTTCATACTGCATAGAGAGCCTGATGATTCCACGAGGCATCATCAAGGACGTAGTAGGCCTCAACCAGCCACATGCTCACAAGGACAAAGCAGGCCACTGGTTTCACAACACATGTAACTGTCAGCAGCATCTTAGAATGACAGAACCGTCTAGTTGAACATTCCTGCTTGATGCAGGAAATTGAGAACTGGAGCACCCCTAGCCAATGTCTCCCCAGTCTCTGCCTGAGGACTTCCAATGCAGGAGAACTCCCTTGCCCCATCCCTGTAATGGGTCCCATGGCCTTCTGAGCTAATTTCATATCGGATTCTTTCCCAGATGGCATCATACATCACTAATATGAAGGCTTGGGAAGATGAGCACAGCATTTTTTGTGTGTGTTTGCTACATTTAGGCACCCTGTTTTTGCTTTATATGTACTGTTTTCTCTTCCCTTATAGAGTTCTTTTCCTGACTCCTATTGGATAGGGTGGATCCTGTAATGAAAGAGGGCAACCCAAACGCTTTGAGTAAGTTCCACACCAGGAGGTGCTCAGAGAACAAGAGGCCACCAGGGGCTTGGCACTGCAGTGGCAAAAAGTTGCTGCATAAACGTAGCAAACACACAAAAATTCTATGCTCAGCCAAACAAACCTTCATACTCTCTAATTACAGGACTCTGGCCTGTTTTTGCTTTATATACACTGTTTCTCTTCCCTTATATAGTACTTCTCCCAACTCCCCATGGTACAGTATCCCCTCTTGCCTGCTTTTTCATCCCTCTGCCTCTTTCTGGATTACCATTAGGAATGACAACCCTAGAACCTTCTGTCCTATTAAACTTCCTTGTTGTCCTCACAGAGGCAGCCCAAATTCCTTCTGTTGTTCCCCAACTCTCCCCTCCCCACTGTAAACCTCTTTCATTTTTTCTCCAAACTTTTCTGGGTTTTTGGTACGTATTTATGTGCTGCTGCTCCCCCCCCCCCGTTGGCTATAATGAGGAATCTAAAACCAGTTCTAACTCCCTCCCCCCACCCCCGCATACTGTAAGTGGATGGACTCCATCCTCCTGGGTGGAATAAGTCTGTCAAATTTCTTAAAAATAATAAATCCCTTACTTTTCACATCCTGGAAGCACCTGTCATGACATAAAAAGTGAAAGATCTATGATTTTTACTTGTTAGGGAAACATAAATATTGGGAAAGAAACAGGTTGTCCTAATAGTCCACTTACACCCTCCTGTGACAGCCAAAACACAGAGGAAAATGATGACCCATCTGAATTAAAACTGTTTTATTGACTTTAATATGCCTCCCTCAAAACACTATGATTGGAGGGACTCAGAAAATAATTCATTGTTATGGAAAGTCGGGCCCATCTGTCAAAACAAAAGATTCCCCACCTCTCTACCCCTCTTGGGCTCTAGGCATTTTCCTTGTCAGCTTGGTTTCATTTCTCAGATAAAAGGGCCATGACTTTAATGTTTCGACTTGGAAACTTAGTGGGGGTCATTGGTCTGCCTTAAGACAATCCGTTTTGGAAACATGAAATCATGACCCAAATCACACCAATTTGCCTCATTATTCAAGATATAAACCCAGAGACCACACAAACTCCTAGTGTATAGAAGGACAACCCAAATTATCAAAGAAATGAAGCAACTCCACTATGAGGAAAAGTTGCAGAGTCTGAGACTTTTTCATTTTAGAGAAAAGATGAATAAGAGGTGACATGATAAAAGATTAGAAAATTATGGCATGGGGGGTGAGTGGGTAGAGAAGCACTTTTCTCCCTCTCCTATAATACTAGAACTTGCGGACATCCAATGAAGCATAATGCTGGAAGATTCAGAACAGATAAAAGAAAGACCTTCAAACAGCACATGGTTAAACTGTAGAACTTGCTCCCACAGGAGGCAGTGATGGCCACCAACTAGGATGGCTTTAAAAGAGGACTGGACACATTCATGGAGGAGGAGAGGGCTATCAATGGCTAATAACCACGATGATGACTATGCTCTGCCTCCATGCTCAATGGTAGAAATGCTTCTGAATACCAGTTGCTGGAAGCTACAGTTGCTGGAGAGTGTTCTTGGGCTTGCAGGTTTCCCATAGGCATCTGGCTGACCACTACGAGAACAGGATGCTGGAGTGGATGTGGAACTGATCCATTAGTCCCTTATAGGTTTTCCTCCTGTTTCTTTTCTTTTTTGAAAGGGGTGGTGGTGGTCTGAGCATTGCCTGTTTTTCTTCTGTGAAATGGGTATTTTGTGTGCCCTTGACAGTTCCTTAGATTTCCAAATGGTCCCTTGGGGCCAAAAAGGCTTAGGTCCAGAGCAACTGCTTCATGATAGGCCTTCAAACCCTTACCCAGTGCTGCTTTCTGCTTATTCTCATTCTTTGCTTGCCTATCCAGTATAGCTTGAATAGCATCACCAAGGCAAAATTGCACCAGAAGCACATTAGCAGATTAATTTCTCTGTGTGTGTGTGTGTGAGAGAGAGAGAGAGAGCGAGAGAGAGAGAGAGAGAGAGCGAGAGAGAGAGAGAGAAGTGGAGTTCAGGGGGGGGAGTGGTTTTTGAGTCGTGTAAAAAGCATAGCATAGCAAACTATTAGGTTGAAAGAATGGGGCTTTGGGGATCGTGACAATTGCTGTATTTAATTTTCCCCCTCCTAATGCTGAGAACCAAATGGGAGATTCGTTTTAATTCATTCAAACAGCAAGAAGCAGTGCCTGTCAGCCTGCACCTTTTAATCGATGCTCAATAGAAAGAACGAAAAAAGATGGTGGGGGCTTAAGTGCCGCCTAATGAATGGGTCTCTGGAAGGTCAGCCCACTGCTCATTAACTAATAGAGGAGTTACTTGTTTTGCAAATTGCTTGCCCATTTGGAGCAGCTATGTGTTAATTTTCACGGCTGGTGAAACTGAGAAGGATGCATGGTGGTGGGTGGGTGGGGGGAAACTGTTTTTGAAGACTTCAACCTGTCATCGGAAGTGGGACAGAAATAGAATGAGAGAGAGAAAGAAGGAGCCTTGTCAGTTTCATTAATTCCGGAACACGTCCTGCAGCTTGGGATCAGAAATTACCATGATCACGGGGTGGGGAGAGTGTTATTGGATGAAAGAGAACATTTCCTTCTTCTTCTTTTGCTTTGCTATAGTAGTTGGAACATCATATTAGGACTGGGGATATTTGGATGCAAAAACTGCACAGTCCTGACCTAGGGCCGGCCAGTTTCTCAAACTAACCTAACTTACCAGAGTGTTGAAAATGGGGATAGGGGGATAGGGAGAGCTAGGCTCACCATCCAGAGTAATTTGCAAGGTAGGTGAAATTAAAAAGAATGTTTGATTGCTACATCTGCACCCTGATTCAGTTCATGTTTACACAGAACTCAGTCCCACTCAGTTCACAGGGACTGATTCCCAAGTGAGCATGCAGAAGAAGCAACCCTGATCCAGGATAGCTGCACAGAAGGGAACATTTTGGCAGGTTCATCTCCCTCCATCATATCTGCAGACATGTGTCCTGTCTGTCAGGCATCTGAAACCTTGATGCACTATAACCCCTCTGAGATACCATGCAGCTGAGGTTTAGCAAAATTGATTTCCACGAATTCAGGAGGAATTTGTGCAACAGTTCTGTCTTGATCCAGCAATGCTGGTTCCGAGATATGAGAGTCAAACTACCTCCCTTTGTTTTTGATAATTTGATTTCTCTGCTGTTAAGCAAAACATCAGAAATGTCTAGGTACACTTAGTTCTGCAAAATAATTATTCTGTCCTGTTGTGGATCTCTGGTCATCTTCCAGCTATAAAAGATAATTTAGGTGGTGGTGGTGGTCTGTTTCCCCCCCAAAAGATGATGATGATGATGATTGATTGATTCAATTCATATCCCACCCCTCCTCCCAAAGGAGCCCTGGGTGGCTAATTTATGAAGAACAGCATTATAAAAATTGTTTTTTAAAAAAATCTCTGCCAATGATTTCAGGATTGCCAGGAGCAGTATCTTCAAACCATCAAAAGACTAGGTAAACTGGAATGTTTTTAACTCTTCCCTGAAAGCCAATAAGGAGGGAGGCAGGCACACCTCACCAGGGAGGGCATTCCACAAGTGAGGAAACTGCCCCAGAGAAGTGTTTTGAGTTATTAATTTATTTTTATGTTGCCTTGCAGCGGGAACACAAGCACTCAAGCAAGCAACACACTTCTAAAATTCTAGATTATGTTTTAAAAATAACGATTAAAGACCCCACTGCCTGTTTTATTTCCTTTCCTTTTTTTAAGTTTATTTCTTGAAGGAAAGGAAAGGAAAACATTGCCTTCCAGAAAGTACTCTAATATCAGAAATTTCTCCAGGAGAAAATTGGCTCATATATCTAACATCAGCTTGATATTTTGAGGTTAGATCCTTCACATATTCAAAGAGGGCAGAGCAGGGTAATTAATTTCCCCTCTGTTTGTGTCATAATGAACCTAAGATCAGGCTCCACCATTCCCAAGGCCTGGAAAGTAGCCAATGTAACCCCAAATTTTAAAAAAGGGACTGGGGGAGAGGCAATCCTGGAAACTAAAGGCCAGTTAGCTTAACAACTGTTCCAGCAAAACTGGTGTAAAGCATATGAAAAAGCAAGTTTTGCTGAAGCAGAACCAATAGGGTTTCCGCAAAGTCCTGTCTAACTAACCTTTCAGAGCTCTTTTACAAGTGTCAATAAAGCACATGGATGCAGGTGGTCTAGTCGTCACTATGTGCTTTGATTTTTGAAATGCTTTTGATAAAGTCCTTCAGTAAAGACTCCTGAGTGAGCTTAGCTGTCATGGAATAAGAATACTCTTGTGAACAGGCAACTGTTTAAAGAACAGGAAGCAGAGAGTAGGCATAAATGGGCAGTTCTCTCAGTGGAGAGATGCATGAAATGGCATTCCTCAAGAATCAATACTGGGACTTGCACTTCTAAAGTTGCTAATAAATGACCTGAGCAGCCTTACAGCCTGTCTGGGCTTCCTGGAGAGACCATGCGATGTTGCATGGTCACTCCAAGAAGCCTTGCCAGGCTGGGATTGTCTCTGCAAATAGTCCTGCACCACTTTGAGCAACAATGTGACTTAAATAAAAGTTTGTACCAATTGAAAAGAGCCTTCCTTCAGCTGTCTTGCTCAGTTCCCAAGGTGTATGCACACACAACACCCTGTCCCTTGACATTTGTGTGCTTGTGTGTGAAGTTCTCCCTCTCCCTGTGAAAGGTGCAAGGGAGAGGAGAGGAGATTGTAGTGGGGAAAACAAGCAAGTGGAGTTCAGCCTAATATAAATGGCAATAGTGCATGCATGTGAATAAAAGACAAATATGAGAACTAGTAATTGATCAAAGAACACTTATGCAATCAATCTCAGCTACAGCAGTGGAATTTATTTTCATTTGCCAGTAATTTGGAAGAAGGGGAGTCAGCTCCCACCTCAATCTGCCCCCCCCCAAGTCCTCAGGCCACCCTTCTATTTTTTGTAGGCAGTGCCCTCCCTGTAAGTTTTTCAAGTTATTCTACACCCAGAATCAGTCACTAACTCATTCTTTTTATTCATTTCCCTGCACACTGGTGAAAACTACAAAGAATATTTTTTTTGGAAGAAGGATCTCTGGTGAATTAGAAAGCAATCACCGCAAATTAGAATTTGATGAAACAATAAGTCTCTTTATTAAGCCGTTCCAGGCTCATAGGTTAAAAAAAACCACCCTCATTTGTTGCTGGCTTCTAGGGAAGGGTTCAATCTTTTTCTCTTCTTTATTTCATTTTCTTTTGTTGCAAAGACATTTGCACACTCAACATTTTACCCCTTGCCTGTGGCAAAAAGAGGTAATTGTGGCCTAGGCTGGGGCATGTGAGGGCCTTAGCAAGCTGTGCTGGGATTCCTGGAAAGACCTTGGCTTGGGATATTGGAGAACCCCTGTCAGTCTAGGTTAGATGGAGAATTCTTGTCTTCTCTCAAACTCACCCACCCACCCCTGAAGCAAATAGGGGTGTCAGTGAACTCCAATGAGAACAGGAGCAGAAGTGGCTTATTTGCCCCATGTCTGGAATGGAAATCAAGCCAGTAAATACAACCAGTGTTTGTCGTCATCGTTGCTCTCAGTCTGCAAATGATACGCAATTTATTATGCCCTCCTCCGTCTGACTGGCACTGTGTTTCCGTTGCATTGAAATGAATATGGTGGAATAACATAAATACAGCGTGACTTACATAATTTACATAATGCACATAAATGATGGAGTAAGTTATGTAAGTTTGCCCCAGTGGGCAGTGAGACAAAGGGATGTGCATATTATGAATACGGGGCAGAACAAAAATAAATAAATTCCTTTTTACATCCTGAAAAGTAAACTTCCAAAATGGCAGGCTCATGCAGCTAGGAGAAGCCTTGCCTGAACCTCTCCTGGCTACCCAATGCTGTTAAAAAGCAGCCATGGATCCTGACATGCACCTGCAATACTACTGCTGGGAGCAAGGAGAGAAAGTTCACCTGCCCCACTGACACCTCCATTCCTGAATCTTTTGCCCTAAGGAATCTTTGTGGTTTCTTTTCCTTTTTTTCCTTTTTTGCAGGTGCAGCTGGTTCAAATCCCCCTGTTCAATGTCATGAAGACATGGCATGAGGGGATTTAACTGCTGCAATAACATAAACATGGTGTGTGTGTGTGTGTGTGTGTGTGTGTGTGTGTGTGTGTGTGTGTTGGGAAGCAGTTAGGGATGGAGGTAGTGGAGGCTTGTTCACTAGAGAGAATGGGGCACTGCCTCACCACCTCAGTCTGCTCCTAGCCAGCCCCACCCCACCTGCCAGCTTTCTTACTTAAACCCTTCCAGGTATGGCCCTGACTGTCAGCTTCTTCCTTCTCAATCTCAGTGTTGCTCTTGTGGAATTAAGCAGGGAGAAGGATGGCAGACAAAATTAGAGTTATAGTTGTCTCCAGCAGCCATTTGCTGTGGCCCCACCTCCTGCCCCATCAGCCACCTCTGGAGACTGGAGGATTTCATTTGGTTCACATTTTTAATCTGTGGATCAAAACATAGTTATCCTATGGCTATCACACTCTTAGGAATTTTGTGATACACTTCTAGGCTACAAAACAAACAAACAAATTGAGTTAAAACTGCATATTGGGGGGGGGCACGAAGGGCCGCAAACTCTTTGCCCCATGCTCTGGGGACAATGCCGTTCACCCTGATAGTGCTGGAGCATGGGTTCAATCAGCTTTCAACCAAACTTGGTGTTCTCCAGATGTTTTGGAGAACAACTCCGAAACACCCCAGCCAGTGTGGCTGATGGGTGATGTAGTCCAAAACATCTGGTTGGCAGGTGGGCAAAGCTTGGATTAGATTCACATGCCACAGGACCAATTCAGAGTGCCCCAACTCCTGAAGCAGCTTTGGGCTGGTGAATATATATATATATATATATATATATATATATATATATATATATATGCATACAATCTTGTTATGTCTATTTTGCTTCTGAGTAGAAAGCAAATTGGGATTTAGTCACATGCCCCTCCAACACAAGGAGTCTGTATCAAAGATTTCTTGTATGCCAAACCCAGAGGTTGCCCAAGCTGCCAGAACTCTCTCTCCCCCCTGCCTCTTTCTGTCTTGTTTTCTTCTATTTCCCCTCCTCCCCATCACTACCTATGTATGCTGGGAAGTCAGAAAAACTCACATGCTAAGTTAATGTAGCTGGAGCTGGCTGGCGTGTAATTTAATTACAGCATGCTTAAAAGATTATATCTATGATTAACAGAATTTATATGGATTAGCGCTGGCTGGGTTTTAAACTGCTGCCAAAGCTCCAGGAAGCAGCGAAGCAACTGGCAACATGTTGTGGAAACTGTAAAAGGCTGTTTGAGGTCTGGCGGTGACTTTTTCATTGAGGACACTTTGACTTGATTCAGATGATCTGAGCGGGGAGAGTGTGTTGGGTGCGGCGCTAGGGATGGGAAAGAAATTTGGTTCAATTTGCATTTAAAAGCAAATCTAGCTAATCTGCAGTTTTTGAAGCAATACATGATTCAAAAGACATCAGTCCTTCAAAACCTGCACTCCTCTGAATTTTGCAGTGCGGTTCTCCAGCCAAGTAATGTGCACGGAAGAGCATATGCAGTTTCTATTTACCACTCTCTCACAAATTATTAGGATGCATAGCAATATAGAAACATTTTTTTAAAGTATTAAAAGTAGCACAGAACAATCATTAAAGCAGCTGGCTACTCAAGAAACATTTAAACTTTAAATGGAATGTTTCTTGGGAGGTGGGTGTGTATATGGTTGGACTGGATGGCCCTTGTGGTCTCTTCCAACTCTATGATTCTATTCTATGATTTTATGTATTTTAAAAAAAAACTAAAAAAGTAAAGAAGTTAAAGACAATTGGACTCTCCTTCCTTGGAGGTTTGTAAGCAAACTTTGGCTGGCCATCTGTCATGGATGCTTTAGCTGAGTTTCCTGCATTGCAGAGGGTTGGACGAGATGACCCTTGGGGTCCCTTCCAACTCTACAATTCTATGAGTGTTGAACTGCGGAATTCACAACCACAACATGTTGCCGATGGTTGCCAAATGACAAATTCATGGAGAAGAAAGGCATCAATAGTTCCGATTACTGGCAATATGCTACTATCAGGATCAGAGGCAGTCTGTATCTGAATGCAAGTTGCCGGGAACCACAAGTGCAAAGAGTTCTGCTGTGCTCAGGTCCTGCTTGTGGGGTTCCCCTAGGATCTGGTTGTTGGCCACTGTGGGAACAGCATGTTGGAGTAGATGGGCCTTTGGTCTGATTCAGCAGGGACTCTTCTTACATTTTTATGCAGCGTTGAAAGAGAGAAAAAAGAGAGGGAGTTAACACAAGGAAGCAGTTTAGCAATTACTGCCTTATTGGTCCTTAGCAGTTTTGCAAGCCGTCCTAGTTCGTAGCAGGATGCTGGAGCTAATGGGGAGCACACTGTCACAGAACACACTAGTGCAGCAGTAATTAAATGCACTCTTATCGGTGCGGTCGCTTAAGTTAATGTGTCACATTATAAAGTGTGAGCAATTTTCCTTACTTTTAATGCTCTCAGTAAAAGTTCCCCGGAGCCGAGATGAAGTGTATGATGATAAATTTTAAAGCTCTTTCCCCATAGTTCTGCCTCCTCTGTGCTCTGCATGGCTCAGAGGCAAGTAAAGTTTGGTCCAAGGTGGAGAAGGCAAGTAGATTAACGGGATGATGGTGATGAGGGGAGGGGAGGAAGAAAAATCCACATCAAATGGATGGCAACTACGGTACTTTCGAGGTCTTTTGCTTTTAGACAGAAATGACTTTGCCCTAAAATCTCTCCACTTTGCCAGAGAGAAGAGAAACAATTTTTCTCAACAGGGAGGAATGTGCATTTAAATAAGAAAGGACATTACAATGACCCTATCTATTCAGGCCAGCATTAAAAAAAATGTGGTTCTTGGAATAGGACCCATTAGATGATGCATTTAATTTACACATCAAAAGATTTGTTCTGGCCTGGCTTTCTCCTTTTACTTTTCTCTTAAGAAAAAAGTATACAATAGAAAAGGCATTTTCAAAGTGAAATATATTTTTCTATTTTTCCTTCCTTCCTTCCTTCCTTCCTTCCTTCCTTCCTTCCTTCCTTCCTTCCTTCCTTCCTTCCTTCCCAAAGTATACCACATGACACCCAGAAACTAAATTTCCAGCTTTTGCAATGGATGCCATACTTGTAGTATGCAAAATCAAAACCTAAATTACAGGCATGGATTTGTGCATTCCTCTCCCCAATATAGTCCTGCTCCCCATAACGTCTGAGGGACAGTGGACCAGAAAAGGTTTGCTGACCCCTGCCCTATAACATAGGATTGAACATAGAAAACAATGACCAACATTTTGTGTAGGGCTCTGGCTAAGCAATGTGTGAGCTCTCATGAGGAACGTCACTGGCCAGGTAAAAACTTATTTATTTTACTGGAAATTGTTAAACTTTCTAGGAAAGTTTAAAAACTTAGGTTTGAGCTTGCCTTCCTTCCTTCCTTCCTTCCTTCCTTCCTTCCTTCCTTCCTTCCTTCCTTCCTTCCTTTCCTCCCTTTCTCCTCTTCTTTTCCCCCATATGCCATTTCTTTTTGGAAGCCTGAGACAGGCACTGTCTTAGAAATGACTTTTGTAAGTCATTCCTGAGACCTTTCCCCCTCTGGGTATAAACACTGTAAATAAATAAAAAATGGGTGCTGAGCACGCCTTTTCTGTAGCTGAGCAATTCAATTCAAGCTGAGAATCCTGCAGTCTTGGCTAGTGCGGATACTTTTAAAAGACCCAGCCTAAGGTCCGTGTAATGCAGCATTGTAGTTCCATCAGCCAGCCAATGGATGTATATGGGGTTGTAAGCTGGTCTGTGACCGTAATAATAAATTCAATTCAATTCAATGTATATGGGGCTGGATTCCCAGCAACACTTTCTGCACCTGCTGAAGCAGATTTTTCACATGTGGAAAATGCACACAAATGCAACACCCAATTCCTCTCTTCTAGTCTAGTGCAATACTGAAAATTCAACACCCTAAGAAAAGTCTGGAATTTATGACCACAAGATGCTGTGAGGGCTCCCAACTTGGATGGCTTTAAAAGGGGATTAGACAAATTCATGGAAGAAAAGGCTATCAGTGGCTGCTAGTCACAATGATTGTGCACTACCTCCGGTAATGGAGATATGAATACCAGTAGCTGGGAACAATAGGAGGGGAGAGTGGTTGTGTGTTCAGGTCTTGCTTGGGGCTTACCACAGGCATCTGGTTTGCCACTATGAGAACAGGATTCCAGATGGACCTGATTCAGCACTGCTCTTTGTAGACTGACCTTCTCATGCACCTCTTTGTCTTTTTACCTTTTAGCATTTTACCGCAGCTGGATCTGTGAGAGTTGGAAGCCAGGCAATCATTACTCCTTTTATGAAATCTATGTCCAGAGGAAGTGCTTGCCCTGACGGTCCATTCATTCCATCAGCTGCTGCCCTCTATTTGAGTTCCAGGGAACCACAAAAAAGAACAAAAAAGAGAAAAGAACGAGGGAATAAAAAAGAAAGAACAGCCCTTGGCATGCTCATAAGAGGCCATTTCAAAATCTAATTCCCTTTTGCTTCTCCCGTGGAGTGGCTCAGCCCTCTTCCACTGACTTTTAAGGTCATTAGCTGGAGCCAATGTGTGGACCTCGACTCCCTAATGACTTCCAATAGACTAATTACCCTATTGATTGATAGCCTAATCGTTGCTACTGTGACCAGTAATGATAGTCTTAAGTCCAAGAGCTGGGAGCAAAAGGACAGCTACAGTCTGTAGGATGAAGAGCGGAGAAGTGATCAGGGATGCCTTGGAGACAAATTGCTGGGGGCAGGGTGGTAGAGAGCCATCTAGCATAGAGTTCGCAATGTGACCTACATAGATACCTCCAAATTATTCTGGGATCTGAGCAGCCAAGCAAAAGTTAATTAGATTACACTTTATCTTACAGAGAGGTCGAAGTCTTTGAACGTGAATTGATGGGGGACCTTTAGCCTTCTGCTTGGGACAGCAACCTGCAGAGAGATAGAGGAGGACAAAGAGGTGGGCAGGAACATGTTACCATTGCACCCAGTAACCTCTGTGTAAGGACAGCAACCCTCTATGGCTTAGAGAAGTATTAGTCAGGACAGCCTGTCTTGGAATAGGGGCAGGGCTTTCCCCCAAATTCTCTACATCTTCATCAGTTTCCTCCCTGGTTTTTAGGATTCTGAATTCCTTGAAAGCACAGGGCTTTGTATGAAGAACAAAAGAGCCTGCTGGATCAAGCCAATGACCATCTAATCCAGCTTCTGTTCTTACAGCAGCCAACCAGATTTCGTGGGAAATGGGCAAACAGGACTCTGTCCTCCTGTGGCTCCCAGTGACATTTCAGAAGCATTATTGACTCCAACCATAGATGCATAACCTAAGTTCTGAAGAGGGTTTCAAACAGTGCTTTGTCGAACATGCTTTGAAAACTTCCCTGCCCTTGGGAATCTTGTCTTATCAAGGATGATCATGGGAATGTTTCTAAGCATGTCCAACTGAATGCAGTTAGAAACCCTCTTTAGACCTTTGCATCAATCACCTGAAAGTCTGGAAAGGTGCTTTGATGTCTCTGGGTGTGGAGGAGTGGGTGGGGGTTGAATTGGCACTCCAGTGCCTGGCCATGGTTTAAACCAGGGGGTCACCTAAATTAGTGCCGTGCCAAAATCCATCCTCTGTATTTCACAGGTTTTCCTTCCCTGTGAAAGAAGCTTCATGTTTTTCTGCCTCATTCTCAGGGTACTTGAGAATTTCTTTAGAAATGGAGTAGGTTCTGGGTTTGAACTGATCTTATTATTGTGAGATGACTGAGGGTGGTGGGTGGGCTTCTATTTCTGTGTCTCTGTTTTGTACAAAGAACCCCAGCAACCCTTGTATCCTTAGTTTACTATGTGGAGGGGATCATGTAAGCAGCATCCACGTGCAACCTCAAGTGATTCGGCCCCACACAGGTTTACCTCTTCAGGGAGAACTAGGCCTACTTGTACAATAGCAGGCAGTGAATTTAAGGGATGGAAGCTAGCAGGTAGGCCACTGATTAAAAGAAGCACTAAACAAATATTGTCTCTGCTTAGAAGCTGGACGACATTGTTCCAACATTTATAACGAACAAGGAGAGGGGGAAGAAGGGTTTTTTAAAATAAAAAATAAAGATAGCTCTGGTTGCCTAGAAACCAATGCTTGTAAGCACCTCTAAGTAATTATGAGGCAAGGAATAACTCTTCCGCACTGAGCAGGTGGTGGGTGAATCGGAAATCCATCTGTGTTGCATCTGAGAGGGTGTGATATGATGTTATTCTCAGCATATTCTCATTTAACCAGGTTGGTCCTAGCCTAGAAGCTAAAATGCCAAGGGAGTCACAGGGAAGCTACTCTGGCATAAACCTGCCAAGGCCTTACCTCACCCCCTATCCTAATGCCCCATTTCTGTTCTTCAGGGTAATCTGTTACTAAGGCAACAGAAGCCAAAAGGTATCATTTTGGAGTTCCCACGATGTTTAAAGGGGTCACTTGAGGATGGGGGAAGAAATGAATTTGCAAAACAAGCTGCAAAAGCAATTAAGCTTACTAATAGGTGGGGAGGGACCTGATATAGAGTAATATGAACATGAATAGTGTGGAGAGATAACTTTTCCCCTCATTCTTCCATAATAGAGAAGGCAAATGAAAAAGAAGACCTTTCCTACATCTTTCAGCAGGGGGAGTTCTATACAACTGGTACATGTATAGTATCACCCGACACTTTCCTTAAAGTCACCCGGTTATTGTTTTAAACTGCTTTCATATTTTGAGTGGATATGCTAATTTTTTAATATATGGAATTCCTTTAACAGTTATTCTATACATAATTGTTTTCTAGATGTTATTGTACATCACTGTGGGATGCCTTAGGGGTGCCTCATACATAAGTGAAATATACACCCAGACAACACCATTACTGGCCCCAACAACATCCAACATACCATCTCAGGACTATTTAATTGCTCATCCTCTAACATTGTGTATGCCATCAAATGCCAACAGTGCCCTTCAGCTCTCTATATTGGACAAACAGGCCAAACCCTACGCCAAAGGATAAATGGACATAAATCTGACATCAGGAACCAGAAGACAGAAGAACCAGTAGGAGAACACTTCAATCTCCCAGGACATTCTATACAAGATCTCAAAGTAGCTGTCTTACTACAAAAGAATTTCAGAAATAGACTGGAAAGAGAAGTTGCTGAATTACAACTTATCACCAAGCTCAAAACCATGGAGGGACCTGGTTTGAACAGAGATATCGGATTCTTATCTCATTATACATGATAAGCGATCTTCAGCCATCTCAACCCTTGCTTTTTCATGCAAAACCATTTGCAGTCGTTTCCGGTCATCAACAGCTATCAGTCAGTCAATCACCCATTTCCACCACCCTTCTGAGTGATCCCCCCTCCCCCTCCCCACCCCTCCCCACCCCTTCTCTACATAAGTGCCTGGAAACTCCCATTTCACTGTATCTGAAGAAGTGTGCATGCACACGAAAGCTCATACCAAAATAAAAACTTAGTTGGTCTTTAAGGTGCTACTGAAGGAATTTTTTTTATTTTATAAGTGAAATAAGTACATGATGTATTTCTTTTACTGCGTAGTAACTTGCAGGCTCCATCCTTTGCCCTCCTTAAAGTGAAAAAGCACTTGCAGAGCCTGGGAACACATGAAGGACTAACAGTAGGTGTTGTTTCTTGTTAATCTGGAATCCTGACCTCTCCATTTCCCAATAGAGAAGTGGGTAAGCTCAGGGACAGCGCCCCCCAAATGCTCCCCACCTCTCTATTGAGCTTTTGGGACTCTTCTCAGGCCACACCCCCTACCCAGACACTCCACTCATTTGCCTTGATTCACATCTTCAATTGTTTTTGCCTGGCTAGGACATGTCCCTGAACTCTGATAAGGTCTCTTCTGGGCATTAATGTGGGATCATGTTGAGAAAATAGCCTACTGCAAAAAGGTAACATGTATATCCATTGCTGAGCCCAGTTTTGTCTCTGGCCCCACCCACCAATGGCATGTGGCCCTTGGCCCGTCAAGGTTCCCTGCCTCTGCTGTCCCAAATAAACATGTCTGATATCTTTGGGTTCCGCTTTGCAACTGCTCCGCTGGGAGAGAAAGCCACACCCTTCATGCTCCAGAACTCATGGAACATCTTGCCAGCCACTCCAATTAGCAGTCCAGGCAGGTAGCCTGACTGAGCTCAGCCCTCGACTTTCTCCTCTCTCTAATTTGCTACAGAAGTGAAGCAAATTGCTAATAACCCTTCCAGATGGCTGGCACGTGAACATATTACCTTCCAGCCTGCAATTAGGCTACAGAGTTTGGCGCTCGCGCAAAGACCATTCTGCACTCCCCTCCTCACCAACGCCCTGATCTGATAGTTTTTGTCTGCAATTGCTGGCAAGTCCCATCTGCAGGAGGAGTACAAAATGCTGGCTGCCTCTTGAAAGGGCCATTATTGAAGCTGGCTTTGTCAATATCTTTCTGCATTTGCCACAATTTGCTTCTGGCCGAATTGACAGGAAGTAGGTTTTGCCAAGTCAGATAAACCAGAGGGCACTGTTTGATACTGTGTGTGGAGACAGCACCCCTTGGAACAATTGCAGTTCCCTCCTAGAGTTTTAGTTTGCTGTGAGAAACGAATGTGTTCCCTGCAGATGACACAGGGGCGAAATGAAGAGCATTCCTGAGATAATCCGATCGAAACTCCTCTCAGACTTATTGTGATCTTTGCTGAGATAGCATGATGATGTGGTGCACTTTGCTTACATCTGCTTACAATACACTAAGCTCTGGATTGCTATTAGGTTTACCAGTCATCAGTACACTAGAACAGCAAGCCTTCTGTACATGCCATTCCTTGAGCCACTGCATCATGAAAGAGTTGCCTGTCAAGCATACAGTATTTATTATGAGTGTGCATCAGCTCTGTGTGGGAGCCAACTAATGAGGTGAATCAGGGTGATATGGAGGCCTTTATGAGCCTCCCAAGTTGAAGTACAATTTAATGCTGCCTATCCCCCCACATCCCTGCACACACACTGAGTTGGATCAGGGCCTCCACATAGCTTCATGTCATTCTGTTGCTTCTGTGCTTTTATATATCTTACAGCTCTATGTTTTCCTTGTCTTTATGTTTATCTAGATCCATAGGCTTTGCAAGAAGTGAGATTGCCCAAAATGTTGTTAATCACTCATCAACAGAGGATATTAATTTTTTTTAAAGTAAGAGCTTCATTTAAATTTCTAAATTAAAAAACCACCACCACCATGTGTTTCCCTGCTTTAAGAAAAATGGGAAAGATACAGAGCTCTTCATAACTCCACAGGCAGCATTCTAGACAGCCTCATGCTCAAGCCTCATGTAAGGCCCACTGGAGGACACAAACAAGAAAACACACACAATCCAGCCATCTCTTAAGTTTCTTAAGGCAAGAAAGAGCAGAGGGAACCCCTTCCTCATAAGAGTTTACGGAGGAACGTTATTCCCTTTTACTTCCCTCACAAAAAGGCCCTGGACCTATTTATCCATAATTTGAAAATTTTCATACACTGAGACGGGGATCCTGTGCCTGTAAATTTCAGCCACTTTGGGAAGGAAGGAAGGAAGGAAGGAAGGAAGGAAGGAAGGAAGGAAGGAAGGAAGGAAAGAAAGAAAAGAGGATTGTAATTTTGACAGTGTAGAAAGCTGCCTAGACCACTTGTCCATCTACAATAGGTCTGTTATATGAACTGCAGTTACTATAACAGACTGAGGTTTCAATCTGAGGACCACTGAGCCTCTTGGGCTTGCCAATCGGAAGGTCGGCGGTTCGAATCCCTTCAATGGAGTGAGCTCCCGTTGCTCTGTTCCAGCTCCTGCCAACCTAGCAGTTTGAAAGCCCGCCAGTGCAAGTAGATAAATAGGTACTGCTCGGGGCAGTCCCTGGCGAGAGCATGCCACTCAAATAAACACAGTGTCTAACAAATGAGCAAATATCACTGGTTGCGATTTAAGATGGAAACCTTAACTAAAGTGGGTGTCCCCAGGTCTAGCTGAAGGTAAGGGACCATTCCTTCACATCTACTTAGGGAATCTGGGCAGGGAACATTTAATCTATCCTTCTTGCTTCTGGCCAGAAAGGTTAAGTGCCCACAGGCCAGGCACCTCATATGAAGGCTATTGTAAGAAGAGGGGAGCCTAGTGTGGTGATTTCAACTGGGGACACACACAGTCAGGAAGACAGACTGATGCCTCTGACGTCTGCAATTCTAAACACACTCACCATTGACTGCAGCGCTCCATTGGACTTACTTCTCAATAGAGAACTCCATAGGTTAGGATTGTGCTATTGGTAAGGCTTGACTAGGGATCTGCTCCAAAGTTATCCACAGCTTGTTGTGAACTGCTCTTGTGAACAGCAGTGTTAACGATGCAATTGCCACTTGGTACTGTATGGATATAATTTCCTTCAGACATTCCTATCTGCACTCTACCCCTTCCAATGCTTACGCCATTCCCCAAACTCTGTGTTTAAGACACAGGGTGTGATGGGAGTTGTAGTCTACTGCTCCACAGGTATAGGCTGGATCAGAAGCTTGGATCACCCAGTCCAGTCCTGAATTATGTTGGAACTCTTTAAGTACAGATTTCCTCACAGATACTGGGTGGAGAAAACTGGTTGCGGATCTAAGCTTTCACGTACTGCTGGAAGAAGCAAGCTGGGGTCCTGGCAATGCTGTGGGATACTTTTCAATCACAAAGTTGCTCAGCTGAAGAATAAAGGATGGCTGGGAACTGTCAGATGGCTTTTCTCAACAGCTAAGCTGCTTACAAGGGCTTGGGTGAGTGAGCTGGATGAGATGGAGGAGAAGAAAACAGGAGTAATGCCATTTCCAGACAACCTGAAACGAGCTGGGGAGGGGACCCTCAAAGTTCACAGCAGAGAAACAAGGCATGGAAGACACCTATTTTACCTGTTGAGAGAGGAGGGCCTGCCTGGCAGTGCCATGGTTTAACTCTCCCATGGCCACGCCCCCTGGCACTGATTGGCCAGCGGGGCCACACTTAGTGTGGCCCCACCCAGCACCGGCAAACTGGGCAGGAAGACATGGAAGGGGGTGTCAACTCTCCACCCCCCTGTCGGATCACTACAGAGTCCCAGATGCCTGGCCACAACACCCCCCACCAGATGAGGTGAGCAGATTTATCACTCCCTCTGATACTGAACTTGGTTGGCATGTGCCAATCACCTTGTAGGCAAAATGGGGCTAGTGAGAAAGAAGGGGGGTACTATATCTTCGTGCTTGGGTGAATTCTCAGGTATGTAAAACTACTAACCAAATCAGAAAATGATTGTGACATTTGTCATTTGCTTTGCCGTGTTCCACTCATCACTGGGACTCTGCAAACATGGGGCATTTGGGGGTAAGGATGGAGAGAATCTTGTCTGGTCTAAATTTTTAGGAGGAACATACCTAACCTCTCTCCCCCACCCCCAGGACTCATACATAGATTGGAATACAATTTTATATATATATTGTGATTCTCTAAATATTGCAAGACTGTTATCGGCTCAGTATTGCAAAAATTGGAGGAATGTGATATCTGAAATACAATTACATTCCAATCTGTGTAACGGTCAAGGGGTGTGTGGGTGTGGGTGTGCAAAATTGGGTACGTTTGTTTAATAATGCAGATCAAATGAAGTTACACATTTAGAAATGCATATATCACAGATACATACCTGCCAAGTCTCCCACTGAAAAATGTGGGATCAGCAGCGGCGCGGCACCGGAAGTTGTGTAGAAGCAACTTCTGGGGCTGCTGTGCCCATGTGTGGGCACCGGAAATCGGGCAGAGCGGCACCGGAAGTCGCTTCTACGCATGCCCGGTGGCCATCTTGGTGATGGCGGCATGGCAGCACCCAAAATGGAGGCTCCCTCTATTTTTCTCCATTCGGGATAACTGCGGGAAACGGATTAAAATCCGGGGGTTTCCCGCAAAAAATGGGATACTTGGCAGCTAAGCAGATATGCATCAGTTCCTTGTCTACCATTAATTCAATGTTGAAAGAGCTGAGGGAATCTACAAAGGCTGCATTGGTGGAAAAGGACCTATCCTTTTGCAAAGGAGTTTGCAGGACTCTTCAGTTTCGTAATGGCCACAAGTACAGAGAGCTTTCAAAGGAGGCTGCAACTCCTGCCATCCCACATCCCTAAATGGCCTCGGTCCAGTATACCTGAAGGAGCATCTCCACCTCCATCATTCTGCCCGGGCACTGAGGTCCAGCACTGAGGGCCTTCTGGCAGTTCCCTCGTTGCGAGAAGCCAGGTTGCAGGGAACTAGGCAAAGGGCCTTCTCGGTGGTGGCGCCTGCCCTGTGGAACGCCCTCCCAACAGATGTCAAAGAGGAAAACAACTACCAGACTTTTAGAAGACATCTGAAGGCAGCCCTGTTCAGGGAGGCTTTTACTGTTTAATAGATTACTGTGTTTTATTTTTCTGTTGGAAGCTGCCCAGAGTGGCTGGGGAAACCCAGCCAGATGGGCGGGGTATAAATAATAAATTATTATTATTATTATTATTATTATTATTATCATCATCATCATCATCATCATTATCATTGTTCATGCTGTCTGGGGCTTCTGGGATTTGGGAGTCCACCAACGTATGGATGGCCATAGATTAACCACCCCTGCACTAGGGCATGAGTCTTCTGCTGCTGGGTTGGGAACCATTGGGCATCACTAGGGCATGAGTCTTCTGCAGCGGGGATTGGGAACCATTGTCAGCTTGAGCTCTGTTCCCTTCTGAGCAATCTTCCAAGGGCCACGTGCCAGTGGTGGGTGGGGAGAGAGGCAAAAGTGGGTGTATACATGTATACATTTACTTTTTGTACAAGAGGCTAGTTTTGCAAATCCATGTCTGTCTTCCATCCCAGGCAGGCAAAAGGCATCATTGCAGATCAAGGGCACATTTCCAACCAAGCAAAATCACTCAAGGAGGATGTTAAGTTTGGCCAGTGAGAGGTGCAGGCTGGGGAAAGAGGGAAAGAAGATTGTGAGTTGCCTGGGGAGTGTCCCAAGGTCTGGAGGACTGCATATGGCCCTAGGGCCTGAGGATTCTGACCCCTGTTGTAAAGAATCAAAGTCATTTAGGGTGTTGGAAATTTGGGGTGTTTGGAAACTCAGCTTTCTGAGAGAGGTTTGCATAGGCTAAGACAGACAGAGTGGGGGACACCCAGACAGGGCCGTCTTAAGCATATCTGGCGCCCTGGCGCCGTGGTTCGAAGATCCCTCCAGCGCCCCCCGCCCCATTTCCCAGCGCGGCTGGCAGGCGGGCACAGCCGTGCGACACTCCCCTGGCGGCCCCTGGCGCCCTGCGCCACCCAGCCTTGCCTTAGAACCGGCCCTGCACCCAGATTCCCAAACTATCCCTGTTCTTTTATTGTTTTGCTGACTTCTCTATGTCTTTGATGTCTAGACTGATATATCTTAGTTGCATCCAGTTTGCAATTTCCTGCTCCTCCTTACAGTCTTTCTCTGGACCTTGAGGCAAGAGGTCATCTTGCATCTAGCTTCTGCGAAGAGAGGGATAAGCATGGCTGCTTTGCTTCTCCAACTAGATAGTTAGCTAGAAGTACAGAACTCTTTCCTATCAAGAATGTGTTTCCTTAAAAAACATAAAGCTTTCTTACTTTATACCAAGTCTCAATCTGAATACCTTTCAACTAAAGCTGTGCTCCAAGCAAGGATTAATTTGACTGAAGTTAACTACTTCTTCTGCATATTAGCTCTATATGCTAACATGGGGAAGCATATCTGCCATTATTGATCTTTTCTTGGAGGAACCCACAGAGTTCCCATGAGCACAATTCCAAAATCATTACATTCAATGGTTCTCTTTACGTTTCTATTCTGTAGCATACTGTACATGGATGGGCAAATCTGTCCATTTTGCTTGCTCTCCGTTTCTCATTTTTCCATTTCAGTTCTCCACAATTCCTAATCAGTTTGCAATTTTGGTAAAAGTCCTCATGAAAATTCACCAGCACTTCTGTATGAATTTCTCCTAATATACACATTTTTGCATGCAAGTCTGCACGCACGCACACAATATTTGCAAGCAATTTTATTTAATATAGTGAATTTCTAATGTTATCTTCAGCAATGTATATATGTGTTTACACAGGTATTTTTGGTCACATTATTTGGGCTGGGGAGCTGTATTGCAAAATTCAGAGAAGTGTGAATTTTGACGCTTGTGCTGTGGTTCCCACCTTGTTTTAGCGAATGCAATTTTGGTATATTCGCCTTTAAATGTGAACTGAACAAAATTTCTCCACCATTCTTAGCAGCATCTGTCCTCTGTTGAAAGCATTTCTGACCCAGAAAATGGACTGCCCAGTGTGTACCACAGAGTGCTGATTTAAAAGAAAAAACCTCTGCTGCCTCCCAGGCCATCAGCTGGGCACCAATTCTCCATTGATTGCAGGAGGATTGTGAGCGAGAAGTGAGCGATCTTGCAGGACTCATAAAACACTTTGGTCGTTTGAGGTTTTTATATCTGACTATCTCCTACATTAGCCATTTAAATTAAAACATTTATAATTAATTGAGCCAATCATGCCCCCTCCCCACCCACCCCTGCTTTGGGGGATTTGGAGCGTATGAGCTGTCAGTAAATTTTAGTTTCTTAAGCAGTAGAGTAGCCATTTCATTTACGGGCATTCCGTTTCCCTGCAAGGCATGAATCAAGGGCAGACAAAGAGCAGCTTTAATATGAAAATCAATTGATAGGAAAGACAGATGAATGCATATTTTTCAGAAGCGGAAATGAAGGGAAAAGCGAGGATGTCATTAGGAATAGACCCGAAAGACAGCAAAAGAGAGAGAAAGGAGGGAAAGGAAAGAAGAGGGAGGGAGGTCAATATCCTAAAGAGATAATTTGGAAGATTAAGAGTGCAGAAGAATGTAGTGAAATTGGGGTTTCTTTGTACCTTTGTACATGCAAGTAATGCAGGTCTAGTATACCTGAATAAAGTAACTGCTAAACTCTTTGCTAAACTACGAAGCTTGTTTGCTGACCTTGGACAAGTCATTGT
Source organism: Zootoca vivipara (assembly GCF_965207765.1). NCBI lineage: Eukaryota > Metazoa > Chordata > Lepidosauria > Squamata > Lacertidae > Zootoca > Zootoca vivipara. The sequence continues at coordinate 57,502,484 of NC_142589.1, read as the reverse complement.
ATCATAGCCTAACATACCTGCCAGGATCTTTCAGCTGTGCAGTGTCTCCTGGAAAACTGGCATACATTGAGGCAAAGAATTTGAATGGGACTAGAGATACAGCTCATGGGAAGTGGGGTGGGGGTGGGGTGGGGATGGGCAAATCTGTCCATTTTAGCTTCACTTTCCAATCTTAAGTTCAGTTCTCTACATTTCCACATCAGCTTAGAATATTAAAAAAATAGGTTCTCATGAAAATTCATCAGGATCTTAGTGCAATTTTCTCCTGATAGGCACGCTTGCATTTTGCCTAATGAACACACTTTTGCAAAGCAATTACTCCTAGAACAATTCATGTCTGTCTGTTATTCTCACCCATATATGCATTTTTTAAGTCACACTTTACCCTAGTTATATGCATTTTTGTACACATTATGTGGCTGGGGAACTGCATTGCAAAATTTGGAGATGTGGAAATTCCTGCATATCATATCGGAAAGTGTGCATTAGCAAAGTTTGCCTCCAAATTCAAAAGTGGATCGAATTAGAATGGATCTCAGGAAACAGCTTGTGGAAAGTAGAGGGTGGGATAAGGAGAATGGGTTGTATATCACTATTCCATTGCTGTAACATTGTAAAATGGGACTTCCCACTTTGGGCAATTAGATTCTCAGAATTAATTGAAAAAGTTTTAGAGCTCTCAGGAAGAGGTGGAGGGGGGTGGGTAAGTAATGTGCTGGAGGAAAAGCCCATAAAGAAGCCAAGCCGCCAGCATTCTCACTCAAGTATTAAATAGAATCATCTGTAATGGAAGGGAAGTTAAATAAGAAAGCGTAATAAGCAGAGAGAATGGGTGATGGGGGGCTTTTCTCTACTGTAATTCAAAGGAAATAGAATTGATCCTGCTGGGTTTCAGTTTGTCATTCAGTAATAATCATTTCCTGATCAACAGGTAGGAACAATTCAAGCTCTTTCAATTACATTATCATCCTGCTAAGCGTACCTGTAGCGACTGCTGAAATCATCTGCTCATGATAAGAAGTGAAATGCTCACCAAACGTTAGGGATGCATGAAAACTGTAGAAATGTATTTGTATGCATTTGTATGTATTTATTGCATTTACATACAAGCATTTCTTCCCAGGAGCTCTCCCTCTCCCCATTTTATTCTCACAGCAACCCTGAGAGACAGTGAGTGGCGCAATGTCACCAAGAGAGCTTCATGGCTGAGTGGGGATTTGAACCCCAGTCTCCCAAGTCAGAGTCCAGCACTTTAACCACTACACCACAAACACTGGCTGTTGGATGGGAGTTGTGGTCCAAAACATCTGGAAGGCACCAATGTTGGATACAATGTTGGTCACAATAAAGGATTTATTTATTTACATTTGGTTGACATTGGTGGTAGCACATCTCCAGGCTTTCAGGCAGGAGACTTTTCCTGCCTTCCTGCGGGATGCCAGAGATGGACCCTGGGACCTTCTGCCTCCCGCAGCCTCTATTCCTGGAGGCTCACCAAAGACCAAGAGCTCTGCACACTGGCTCTCGATGCTGCTCTTGGAAGCCACTTTTTCTGCTCTGCATATTTTCCCCAGCTTTGTGTAGCTTCCTGAAACACAGTCCCTTCCACTCCCTCCCAGTGCTGGTATTTGTGAACAGCTTAGACATGGGTGACTTCTTTCTATTCCTGACATGTGACAAAATGACATGTGTGTTTTTTCCAGGCAGAGTGACAGAATACATTAACACCAGCATGGTGCCTTCACATTGCTAGAGAGAGACAGACAGACAGACAGACAGAGAGAGAGAGAGAGAGAGAGAGAGAGAGAGAGAGAGAGAATGTCTCTCTGTGTGTGTGTGTGTGTGTGTGTGTTTGTTTAGAGAAGGCAATTGCAAAACATCAAAGCCCTGCTGACTCCTGGTATTGGTGGAATTCATCATAAAATCTTTGTTTATGTTCCATGAGTCAGGTGGAATAACAAAGACCTGACAGTCAACACCCCCTCGTGCCCTCACTGCCATCGCTCTTCAGTGAGAAGAACAGCCGCAACATACCTGGGAACCCGTCAGGAAGACAGTGGGGCTACTGTGACAATGATAGGGACATCTGTGGAGGGGAGCCAGCCCATCTGGAAATGGGGCTTGAAAAAACCATTAATCATTCAGTGAATGCATGTAACTGATTCCTTTTCAACCTGCACAGAATATTCTCTTGTTCTGGCATTTGCTTCCAAACCAGCATACTCATCATGTTCCAGGGGTGGGGAACTTCTCTCCTGCGGGCTGAATGTGGCCCTCCAGTTTTCTCTATCTGGCTCTTGGCACTATCTCCAGGCCACACCCATCTCCACAAGCCACACCCCTCTCCAGCCATGCTTCACACCCGTTTGAAGTGCTTTTGCCTGATTGGACCTGTCTCCTTGAATTGTGCTCGTGCTTTGTGCTTCTGTGGATTGAGAGGTGTGTGCATAGTGTGTGTGTGTGTGTCTGGTCTCATGCAGTTTGTCCTCTGACTTTCCCCACTTTTGCCTCTGGCCATAGCCATCACTTCCATGTGTAAGGCTGTTAAGGAGACACCATTTCCCATTCTGCCTTGAATTCGTGGCATGCAGCTGTGGCATCTGACCACCCCGACCTCTTGGTAAAAGGCTATAAAACTTTTAAAACTCCATTGTGTCTGAGGCACCTCTCATCTTGTCTATAAATGCAATTTTTAGAATATGCTGCTCAAATATGCAAAGTTCTCGTTGCACACAAGCCGAAACACCTGTTGTTATGCTGGCCGATGGAAGTCCCCTAAGAACAAACTAGACTTGCTAAACCACAGAATGTCTAAATTCAGAAGTAGATGCAAAGTAGGTAACTGCCAGCTAGTTTGATACAATAATAGTTATTCAGCACCTCCTGGGGGGAGCAAAACAGCAATGCAGCTTGAAACTAAGAAGGCACCTGATTGGTTAAAGGGTTGCTGCAGAGGGATGGGGCCGATCTTTATTGTATGAAGTTGTATTTATACTCTGTACATGCACATGGTTTTTGGTGCAAGTAGAGAAGCCTTATTCTCACTGTACCGTATTGCTTTTGTCTGACAGAAACAATAAAATTGTTCTTCGAACTTTGAAACTGTGTTGCCTGAAGTTTTTTCATCTGGTCTATGTCTAGAGCCCTAAGACACAGTATAACACAGCAACATTTCCATTCTGCTGCAGTTTTTCTTCTGGCAACAACTACACTATTCATCTTGCTGTCTGCACTGGCAAATTTACTTAACTTATTACAGGTAGGTAGCCGTGCTGGTCTGCCATAGTCGAAACAAACAAACAAACAAAAATCCTTCCAGTGGCACCTTAGAGACCAACTAAGTTTGTCATTGGTATGAGCTTTCATGTGCATGCACACTTCTTGTATCTGATGGTGTATCTGAAGAAGTGTGCTTGCACACGAAAGCTCATACCAATGACAAACTTAGTTGGTCTCTAAGGTGCCACAGGAAGGATTTTTTAAAATTTACTTAAGTTATGAAATTTACACAATTAGTTACACAAATTAAGTTGTCCCCATGTTATTCCACCCCATTCACTTCAGTGCAAAGGAAACACACTGCAAAAAGGAGAGAGAAAAGTAATCATTTACATATCATTTGTGGACTGGAAGCCACAGCAACAGCAGTTTGGGATTGTGGGGAATAAGAAGGCATTGCTTTCCATTCAGCTCTGTATTTAGCACATGAGACACTGTTTCTGTTCATCTCCTGCCAACAACTACATTTTTCGTCTCACTGTCTGCTGTGATGAAATTCCATAACTTCCATAATTACACATAACTCCTATTGGAACGCTTCTTATGCAAAATATCAGAAATCTACCCAAATCTCGTTATACAAACAGCTGATTTAGATATCCAAACAGCCAGAGTTTGCCCACTTCCTTGCATGTTTGTATTTTGTTGGTCGGGGCCAGTCATGTTAGGCAGAAACCATGGAGGGAGGGAGAGAGGTCTGACAAATCAGGGATCAGGAGAGATTGGACAAATCAGTTTTCTCTTTGTTTGGCTTTTGCTGATTGGCTGCAGAAGTTTCAGACAGAAAGCATGGTTGGAGAAAGCATGGATTAGAAATGTTTCCATAGGAAATAATGTGAAACACCATCTTGTTATGTGACTGCTCGTCTAATGAATGATTCTCTGGGAACACATTGTGTTTGGAAAGCAAGACCTGCATGTATATAAATTACCTAAGTTACATTGGTATTATTCTATTCCATTCATTTCAATGTGAAGGAAACACAATGATAATGGCAGGGGGCTTAATAAACTATGTATCATTTGCCGACTGAAAGGAATAACAACTGTGAATGCTGATTATATTTGCTGGATAGTTTTGACATGGGCTGAAAAACTGAACTCCAGAAACTTCTGTTCCCATTTTTTGTTTTAATCTCTGACACCCCTAATTGGGTCAACTTTCACTCATGAAGCAAACATGAAATTAGGTAAATAGTTTTGGCTCAGTTCTGGTTTCCACTTTATCACAGAACTTTGTCAAAAGTCCATTCAAGAGCTATTTCTGTATTCCTCTCTCTCTCCTCTCTCTCTCTCTCTCTCTCTCTCTCATCTACTAGGAATCAACATTGATTGAGGATCAATAGCAGCCTGTGCTCATGAAATATTTGGTAGGGATGCACCATGTATCCATGGCCTTTTTGACTCCTGTGGTGAAAATCATGTATTTGAAGTTGGTTGTTCAGAATAAGGCAAGTAGTTTCCAAAAAGGTTTATTGCATCCACACATAAACAACATTCATTCAGTGAGGTGATGGAATCATAGAATTGTTGAGTTACAAGGGACCCTGAGGATCATCTAGTCTAACAACAACAACAACAACAACAACAATTTTATTATTTTTATCCCACCCATCTGGTTGGGTTTCCCCAGCCACTCTGGGGGGCTAACCCCCTGCGATGCAGGAATATGCAGCTGTCCCATGCGGGGCTCAAACCTGCGACCTTGGTGTTATCAGCACCATGCTCTAACCAACTGAGCTATCCACCAGGAACCCCACACATACCCCCTCCTTTAAAAAAGTAAATTGTTTTGTAAAGCATTTCCAAATTAAGCCTGTTTCTCTGGATGGAAAGAAGCGTAATAGTCAAGACTCTTCATCAACAATCTGACATATGTTAAACAGGAAGGTAGTCAATGCTTTGATGACAGAAAGTAGCTAGCCAGTCAGCAACTTGACAGATAACTACAGAAGGCAAAAGGGTGGTCTGCACCTTGATGGGTAAAATAATGATAAGCAACAGCCTGGCACATTGTGATATTACAAGTTGAATAAGAGACAGCAGTGCAATAGCACATTGAATGAGAGACAATACATATTTGTAGGAATAGCAAACTGAAATGCAAGTAATGTGCACACTAACCACTTGGTTATTTGTGATATAATTGCATTTTTATTGCTTATATTTGCATTTTTTATTTAAAAAATCCACCTTGTAAACATAGGATGTCTTGTAATTCAAAGTCAGGATATAATTCTTTTAAATATAGAAATTAAAGCTGCAGTCCTCTACATGCTTGGCAGCAAGTCCCATTGAACACAGTAAGACTTACTTCTAAGTAGGCATACATTTGACTGCAAAGCATGAAGTTTCCTGGCTGGCTCCCACAAACATGCAAGCAGAGGCTCTTAAAAATGAGAGGAGAGACTTATTCAGGCAAATAACACATGCTCAACAGCAGACATAAGGCTTATAAGTCATGGTTTTGGAGTTCAAGGGAAGGGCAGGTCATTCAGAACTAGACAGAAGCAACAAAGATGTCATGACAAGTTTCCATGCCTTGCCCACCAAGCTATTAAAGACAAGGTGGGGTATGCTCACTTGCAAGATTTGCATGTCATTCAGGAATGTTGGAATTTCAAATGGTCACTCCTTCATAGGTGGGGTCTGATCTGCGAAGGTGCTATCTAGGTGATTCTAGGTGACAAGACTGCACCCACTTGTTTGGGTTTCTGGTCAGTTGCTGCTGCCTCCAGTTCTGCCTTCCTGTTGACTGCCGTCCACTGCGGTTCTGTACTGCACAAGAATGTGGAGGTGGGGAGAGTCAGCATCCCTGCTCCCCATTCCAAAGTGGCTGAAGTTGGGGCAGAAAGGTGGGATTCTCCCCCCTCCAACCCAGGTTTCCAACATTCATCCCCCCTCCCCTGTTTCTTTCTCCTTATGTGTCAGGACCCAAATAAACGGATTCAAATTAGAAGGAAGGTTCCAATAAACATTAGGCAGAACTTTTTGGCAGTAAGAGCTCTTTGACAGTGGAATGGACAATCTCGGAAGGTGGTGGACTCTCCATCCAACAGAGGTTGGATGCGCATCTGTCAGGAATTCATAGAATTGTAGAGTTGTAGGGTTGGACATCTAGTCTAACACTCTGCAATACAAGAATCACAGCTAATGAAAGGAGATTCCAACTAAACATTAGGATGAACTTTCTGATGGTAAGAACTGTTCATCAGTGGAACCGACTCCCTTGGAAGGTGGTGGACTCTCCTTCTTTGGATGTTTTTAAGCAGAAGTTGGATGGCCATCTGTCATGGGTGCTTTAGTTGACATTCCTGTGTTTTGCAGTGGTTGGACTGGATGAGCACTGCTTTCCTGTGACAATTGCGTGCCATTTGGAAGGCTATATTATGGAGACACTTAACTGTCACATAGCTATAAACTTGTGGTCACCAGGATAGTTCTCCTATAACCAGCCCTTTAAGAGTAATTTGATTAACCAATTACTTAGCAAGTGATCAGGCTTACCCAAATCATATGAAAAATCTCGCATTTTAAAATAAATCTAAAAATAGATGAAGCAAACTCGAAAGTGATGCATTATAAACCCTTGGGAGTGTGAATGAAGATATTAGAGGAAAGTAGCCACTAATCCCACTCACTTTAAAGTCAAATTTAATACGCAGTCTTGTAATACTGGGCACTCTCCATTACCTTGAAGAAGGACTAATAACTATTGATATAATGTGATTGTTCTGCCAAGCTGCAAAGGGAAGTAGATTGTTGCTGTGGAAAGCACTTGGCAAACATAGTTTCAAAAAGCTCCTGGATGAGTGGAGTTCAGAAGCCCCTTTCAGAGTGCTATCTTGCAGAGCACGTTCAATAGGGCTCTTCAGGCACTGCCCCACACCTGACATCATAGTCATAGAATTGTAGGTTTGGAAGGGGGTCTGGTCCAATGTCCTGCAATGCAAAGACCACACCTAAGGAATCCCTGGCAGATGGCCAGCCAACCTTTGTTTCAAAACCTCCACACATCTGTCCGTGAGCTGTAGACCAGGTCAGTTTAGAATTTGCAAAGAAAGAATTCCTGTTTCACACTCATTCCTAAATCCTTGCCCATTGTGCCAGCAAACCTTCCTAGAAGGTTAAGGTCGTGAAGGAATGCATCTTGAAAATATTGGGTTTTACTGGACAATTGCAAGAACCTCAATCCAACATTATTATTTTCAGGGGAAGGGATGTGGCTCAGTAGCACAGAGTCTGTTTTGCAGGTCAAAGATCCCAGGTGAAGTTTCCAGGTCCAAAGCTGGTCTTCTTGACTTCAAAAATGGATGAGTGTGTTTTAGTTTAGGGATTTGGCTCCGTCTCTTCTTTGATTACTACTGCTTAAATTTTGGCTCAGAAAGTACACAGACAACTAAACTTATAACAGCCAAGGAGAAGGATGCATCCTCTGGCCTTCCTGTTGGGAATATTTCTGGTTGCAATCGCTTTGCAGACAGCAGAGTATAATGAAAAAGAATGCAAGGTGAGGCAGTGAGCTTGGGAGCAATTACCGAGATCGCCCGGCAGTCCATTTGATCGGACTCATGTTCACCCTCCCTGCCCATTTCCTGGTATCTTTTCCCAGGCAATACATTTGGAATTAAGGACAAATTGTAATTACTTTCGTTGGTAACGAGAGCTTCTGAAGAAAAAGAAAGTGATAGATTCCAAATTTTATCAGAGCTGACAGGGAACATTATTTGTGTTGCATTAGTACTGGCACATTGTCAAACTTGAAAGGCCCTAAAGATCGCTTCCCTCCTGCTCTTCCCTACAGGGGAAGAGTGGTCAACCAAGGCATTCACAAAACGAAGCCTAGAAATGACAGACACCACCCTTGCTTCATGAGAAACCCATGCAGGTCTTTCTTCTGAACAGGGAGGGGCAAATGTGTCAGTTTCAGTTCCACACACACACACACATATTCTTTTCCATTTTCCATTTTTCCATTTTACAATATTCAACAATGAATGTAAATTGACACAAATTCAATAATGTTTTCTGTGACTTTCCTCCCTCCCATTCTGCGGTTTCTTATTTTTCCATCATATTCTTACTGCATATCCAAATTTACCCTTTTTACCAGTTTATCCTTTTTAATTCCCTTAGATTTCTTGTTTATATCAACATTTTTAATTGTTCACAGTTTGTTTTCATATATTCAATAAATTCCCTCCATTCTGCTAGAAAACATTTATCATCTTGATCTCTTAATCTTCCGGTAAGTTCTGCCATTTCTGCATATTCCATCAGTTTTTGTTGCCAATCTTCTTGGGGTCAGTTCCTCTTTCCAGTTTTGTCCACCTCTTTAGTCTCCATGGAGAGATCTGCAAGTGTTTCAGGGGGTTCCAGTTCTGGGTCTAAAGCTGTTGAGTCATTTAATGTAGCTAATATCCATCTGTGAGAGTGTCTTTGTATTGACTCACTGTGGCACCCTTCAGAATGGGATTTATATCACAAAGTTCCCATACTTGCCACCTCACTGAATGAGGGAAAACCACTGGATTTTCAAATTTCTCTACCTACTCATACATTTGCAACAAACTTATGACAAGTCTGCAGGAGTTTACTCGGTTGCTGCTGCTGATACTTCTCTGATTCCTGGATGTTACGTTCAGGAGAGGAGAGCTCCTCAGAGAGTCTGGCCAAATGTTCATCCATGTTCTTCACAATCTCCTTCTCTATCTCTTTCCCCTCATTCACCAGGCACTTCTCTTCATCATCCAGAAACTGATGCACTTGGAAATATTATTGATCAGATTAAGAGACTTATCTACAATTAGAGGTATTAAGGTAGGTGCAAAGCAATTTAAAGTGAAAGCCTTTGCAGACGATTTAGTTTTAACATTGGAAAATCCAAAGGAAAGTGTTGCAGAAGCTATAGAAGTAATGGAGAAATTTGGCCAACTGGCAGGATTCAAATTAAATAGACAAAAAACCAAGGTTATGGCAATGAATATGACGAAAGAAGAAAAACAGGAATTACAGTTAAAACATGGACTTGACGTGGCTAAAAAGGTAAAATATCTGGGAATATGGATGACAGCAAAGAATATTAATCTTTATAGTGACAACTACGAACAAGTATGGAAGGAAATAAAGAAAGACCTGGAAAGATGGACTAATATGAAAATGTCATTCTTAGGAAGAATCGCAACAATAAAGATGAATGTATTACCTAAGATGTTATTCCTATTTCAAACTATACCTGTGGTTAAAGGTACGAGGCAATTCCAAGAGTGGCAAAAGATTTTATCAAGATTTGTCTGGCAGGGGAAAAAACCTAGAATAAAACATAAAATTTTGGTAGATAAGAAAGAAAGAGGTGGATTCGCCCTGCCAGACTTGAGACTTTATTATGAAGCGTCTTGTATCTGTTGGATAAAAGAATGGATAACTCTAGAGAATACGGACTTGTTAGATTTGGAAGGTTTTAACAATAGATTTGGATGGCATGCATATTTATGTTATGACAAAAAGAAATCACATACCGGGTTTATGAATCATGTGATAAGAAGATCTCTATACGAGGTGTGGGAAAGAAATAAAAGGCTGTTAGAGACTAAAACACCCTGGTGGGTCTCACCAGCAGAGGTATTAACAGTTAAGAAAGTAAATATGGAGAAGAGGCGGGCCACGTATGAGGAAATCTTGACGAAAACTGAAAAAGGATGGAGTTTAAAACCTTTTGATGACATTAAAGGAGTGTTAACAGGATGGATAGAGTACCATCAAATAAATGATGTGCTTAAAGAAGATAGAAAAATAGGTTTTGAGGATAAAAGATCCAAATTTCAAATAGAAGTGCTAGAAGGCAAAACAAAGCTTTTGGCAAAGATGTATGATTTGTTGTTGGAGTGGTATACAAAAGATGAGTTGACAAAAGAAGTGATGATTAAATGGGCAAAAGATTTGGGGCATAATATTGAATATGATGCGTGGTTGAAATTATGGAATCAAACTTTAAGATTTACAGCATGTACTGCCTTGAAAGAAAATGTATATAAGATGATGTACAGATGGTATTTAACTCCAGTTAAATTAGCTAAAATGTATAGAATGAGTGACAAAAGTTGCTGGAAATGTAAAGAGAAAGATGGTGAATTTTATCATATGTGGTGGACATGCGAAAAAATTAAAAGATTTTGGGAAAGTTTATATAATGAATTGAAAAAGATGTTTAGATATACTTTTCCAAAAAAACCAGAAGCATTTTTGTTAGGAATAATGGGAGGAGAGATTAGAAAAGAAGATCAAACACTGTTTATGTATGCAACAACCGCGGCTAGGACTTTGTTAGCCCCAAAATGGAAATTACAGGAATTACCTACAATTGTGGAGTGGCAGACAAAAATGATGGACTATGCTGAACTTGCTAGATTGACATGCAAGATTCGTGACCAGGGGGAGACAAGGTTTCAAAAGGACTGGAGTAAATATGTGGACTATATGGAGAAAAACTGTAGATCGTTAAAAACTCTCGCAGGATTAAAATAAACCTTACGAATTGACCAATATGTCAAAAAAGGAACTGCAAAAAAGGGAATTAACAAGAAACCCGCATGAAGGGAGGGGGGGGGAAGTCATAGCTCGGCGGAGCAAGGTAAAAGATGTGAATATAAGATTTTGTATAAAAGATTGGTTTTGTTAATTTGTTGAATTTGGAAAACTGGAATAAAATGTATTTAAAAAAAAAACAGAAACTGATGCACTTGTTTGAACTCAGCCACAGTTGTTTCTTTATCAGTTCCCATTATTTTAAGAAGGTCTCATTTTTCCTTTCCTGTGTTCTCTTTATGTAACAGAATAGGAGCCAGGGGGCAGTGGGTGCCTGGGGACCCAAAATAATATAATTGTGAGGGCCAAGTACCCATGACGTCATTGAGAAAAGCCAGCAGATGGCAGCGGCACTACCTCTGAGAGAGAAGCAGTTCAGCTCCGTTCTTCACAGCCGGAAAGTGAGGCACCCTTCACATGTTCATGTTGAGGGTGTGCGTCCTGGCAAAGGCCAGGCAAAGAGACCTGAGGTTCCTCATCCATTCTCTATCCTATTTCCCCTGGGATGCTCCTAGCATCTATCCCAGACATAGGCAACCTTGGCTCTCCAGATGTTTTGGAACTACAACTCCCATGATCCCTGACCACTGGCCCTATTAGCTAGGGATCATGGGAGTTGTAGTTCCAAAACATCTGGAGAGCCAAGGCTGCCTATGCCTGATCTATCCTGCGGTCCCCAGGATTGGTGCCTTAGTGCTTATGTTTTCATCTGGCCCAGCTGCAACATTTTCTGCATCTCACCACACTCAACTTTTTTTCAGATTGTTGATCTCCCTTTTTCAAATTAACACTGACTGCATTATATTGGAGGCAAAGTGGGCTTTTTTTTTCTTTTAAGGTGGGAAGGGTAATTAAGTGCCACAAAATTAAAGACTGAGGGGGAAATGATGTAAAGAAATTAGTTTGGATATTAAACGGGAAGTTTATATGAGACCTTTACAGCATTTTGTCAAGCAGAAACCAACTCATTTATTTCAAACGTTAAAAAGGAGCCCTCAATCAATCTCAGAACTTCATTTAACACCGTAATGAATTCAATTGACCTTTATGTTGCAGGGAAACTGTGTTTAAGGAAGGGGGAGGCAGCAACTTATCTGAGTGGCAAGTTTATCACTATTGGCAACAGATGGTTGATGAGGGGATTCTAATTTCCCTTGTTTAGATATACACACACTGTCATCCCTGAGCCTGCTGAACAGACTGCTCACAAATTCTGATTCCAAAGGGGGGAAAATGATTTATTACATCAGTGGAATGCAAATGTGTGTTTCACCGAGACATTGGGGCGGGGGGACCTGGGAGGGTCAAATTTGACTCAGCTCTGCCCACCTGCAGACTTGGTGTGATATCAGACTAGAATGGAGGGGCAGGGTGGCGGCGATGCTGTAGACCACAGGAGTTCATTTTCCACCACTGGGAAACCCCTCATTCTTGAAGTAAGACTGGAGGGTAAGCATCTGATGTTGGGCCAAAGGGACAAGTTAGGAATGCTGTTAGGATACCACTCACCTGATCTCCCTGATCAAGCTGGCCAAGGTTGCCTGTGGCATGGGGTTGAAGGAACCCAGGACCGTGGTTTTGGGTGACTTCAGAATTCATGCTGAGGATCCCTCAGGTCTGGCTCACGAGTTTATGTCCTCCATGGCAACCATGTGCCTCTCTCAGATGGCCATTGGTCCAATGCACAGATGTTCATGGGTCTAGAGAAGGGCATACCCTTGATTTAGTCTTTGCCCCCATGCAGTTAGGGGTGGCAGCAGCATGGAAATAGGTAGGGTGGATATCACTACATTCTCATGGTCATACAACTTCCTGGTAAGATTTGGGTTTGCTGGTAATTCTTCCTTGCAAGGGTAGGACACCAATGGTCCACCCCAGAGATTGCTCTGGATGCCCGCCCCCAAGTGAGTAGAGTAGAGCCAGTGATCTTGTTAAGGCCCTAGTTTCTCTTTGCAATTTTGACATGAACACTCTTCAGGGCTCTCTCTGGTGTGGCTATGAGGGCAACAAAGACATCCTACTTCACTGTCTCCATTGTATCATTTGAGAGGTGTTTCTTGCGGTTCAGAGGTTGGATACTCCTCACCAGGGTGGTAGACCTCTGGAGAACACAATGTTTAACTATAACCAAATGACTAAACACTTGTACATAATTTCCTTTAATTATAGACATTTTCCCCAGAGCAATTTACACTAATAGAACAAATTTTTCTATGACATTTTCACACTTTACCCTTGTACATGCATTTCTGTAGACATAGTTGGAGAACAGCAGTGGAAAATTTGGAGAAGTGTGAGTTAAGAAGGTTGACTGTGTTTTGGTTCACATATTGTTTTGGAATGTGTTGGCCTTTTGGGCTGGTTGGCCTTTAAATGTTGGTAATATTGTTATACCCACTTCTGGGCCAGGATAACTAGACCACCGTCATCCATGGTAACCTCTAGGCTGGATTACCACAAGGTGCTCTGTGTGGGACTGCCCTTGAGGTTGCTCCAGAAACTGCAGCTAGTGCCAAATGTGGCATACTGACTGTTCACTGGGGCAGGACTAGGGTTTAGTGTTACATGGAAACCTGACTCTGAGGGCTTGCATTCCAAGACATCACACACAAGGGTCAAGCGATGAAGCTGGGATGGCAGCCAAGCTCCAATTTGTAACAAGGCTGTTGTCAACAGCCAGCTGATCCCTGCTGACAAAGCATCCCTTGGGTCTTCCCTGTGAGAATCCACGACTTTTTCCTGTTCACTGCCCACATATGCAGCATTTGACCTGACTGCATCTGCTGGGGTTTACTTACTACCTGTCATACCACCACCCATCTATGTTCCCAGCAGTCTTAAGCTGAACACCTGGGTTCTTTTTGTTCACTTCCAGGCAACAAAACAAAAGGAAGCAATACTTTGTCCTCACTCAAGGACTTGTCCCGCCTGCTTCAGCTGGCATGGGAACAAACATTTTGTTCTGCAAACTAACCAGCAGAGAAAGGAACAAAAAATAAAAATGTACGGGCAACTTTCCTACTCCCAGAGCAATTATTATCAGCTAATATGAGCTGAGAGTCCCCACACCTCTCCTGCTGATTGAAATCTCATTTGTCTCTGTGCACTTGCAAAATGGAAGTGAATGCAATCACTACCACTGGAAAATAATAGAGAGCTGGGATTTGAAGCTCAGGGTCACCCTCGTTACTTAAAGAGAGGAGGAAAGCGTTGACTGGGGACAGAAAGATTATTTGTCAAGTAGAGTCATTCCAGTGGAAATGGTAGATTAGCAGTCTGATCTGATGCATGTTTACCCAGATGTTTACCAGTGGAACTTACTCTCATGCAAAAGATTGTAGCCTTACAACTTGCTCCTATGCATGTTTACTCAGAGTCCCACACCCTTAGAAATGCAGACAACTGCTTTAAACTGATCCAAACTGATCAGACTTTAAACTGATCCAGGCTAATCTAGTGCCAACACCGGTAGCCATTGATAGTCTGATCTTCCATGACGTTGTCTAACCCCTCTTCAAAATCGTTCAAGTTGCTGGTTATTATACAGGAGCACACCTCATAGTTTAACTATGTGCCATGTCAATAGATTCTATCCGCCATGACCCCAAGATCTTTTGCCTGGTCACTCACTCCCAATTCAGAACACATGTGTGTTGGCATCCATCTGTCTTGGGAGGCAATGGAAGGGTAAAGTCAAACCTTTGGGAAGTTACAGCACCTGCTGTGGCTGTAGAGACCAATAGGGGAGAGACATGTTTTATTGCAGGTGGGGCAGATGAAAGCATCCAGTTTTGCTGCTACAGGTGCACCATGGTGTTTCTTCTCTCTGCCCTCCTCCCAACAGTCATCCATGCTCTGGTCACTGTTATGGATGCATGGCCTAACTGTATCCAGGCACTGCAATCAAATGCAAGGGATTCCCATACAGTGGGGTTGATATTGCCAGCCTTCATGTCACATTTTCAGACATCCTTGTAACACAGAGTAGGTCTGTCAACAGCCCCAGGGCCAGAAGCCAGCTTCCCGTAGAGCACATCTTTGCGGATCCAGCCATCTTCCATTCTGTGTACATTACCAAGCCGGCACAGACGTTGCTGATACAAAACTGTGAACATGCTGGCAAAGTGGGCTTTGGAGAGCACATATTTGTTTGAGACTCTGTCCTGCCACGTGATGCCCAAAATCTTCCCGATGGACCACATATGGGAAGCATTGAGGCATAGCTCTTGGTGGTTGCAAGTTGTGAATGACTCACTTCTATAAAGCAGCATGCTCAGCACCAGGCATCCCCAAACTGCGGCCCTCCAGATGTTTTGGCCTACAACTCCCATGATCCCTAGCTAACAGGACCAGTGGTCGGGGAAGATGGGAACTGTAGTCCAAAACATCTGGAGGGCCGAAGTTTGGGGATGCCTGCTCGACACACAAGCCTGGTAGACTTCCACATTGGTGTTGGTTGTTAGCATCACATTCTCCCTGCACGCTTCTGTAGCTGCAGAGGTGAGCCACTGTCGTAGCTGCCTTGCCAATACACTTGCATATATGATATTATGTACTCTCTCCTGAATCTGTGGTTATATCCAGTGTTTGTCCTACTCACTGTAAACCACTGAACCTAATGGACATGGGACTACTTTGAGCAAAACTTAGTTGGTACAACCCATGGGTTCTTCACCATAAATGGCTTATGATTCACTATCCTTACCCCCATTTGGGGGTACCCCCTTTTGCCTCTTAGATTGTGTTTCCAGCCTGATTGATAGATGCCTTCAAACTGGCAGTGGTGGTGGTGGCACCTCCAAGAAAACAAAGAGATTGAGTCGTTATCCCTGGCAAGATAAGTCACAAAGGGGAGCTGTTTGCAGCATCAGTAACAGATGCTTTCCAGGTGATATCTGACAAGCTATTAACAAAGCAGACTGAGAAAAGGAGATGCTTTGTAACAGCAAGATTAATGCTGATTTGGAAGCTATTACATCCAGCACCAGCTATCAGATGCTACACTTTGAAAAGAGATCTAAGGGTTTCTTACTCTTCCTTCCTTCTTGCTTGATTTTGTGGATTCCACCTGCAAATAAGGACCACTTCCAGATAGGTTTAAAGCATTATGATACTTTAAACAGTCGTGTCCTCTCCCAAAGAATTCTTGGAGCTGTAGTTTGTTAAGAGTGCTGGGAGTTGTGGGAGACCCCCATTCTCCTCACAGAGCTACCATTCTCAGAGTGGTTCATTCACAGGAAACTCTGAGAAATGTAGCTCAGAAGAAGAAAGTTCCATTGTGTCTAATGGGGTTTACTCCCTGGTCAGTGTATGAAGGGCTTTCACTCTAATACCAGTATCAGAAGATTAATGGGCACATCAGGTTCTGAATACCTGGGGGAATCACCCAATGCCCTCTCTGTTTCCACCACCTCCTCCTTCTCAAAGCCTTTTCAGTATGATTAGTTTTCACAATCTGGGTGTTTTTTTTAAATGTAAAATGTAAATTTTAAGTTGGGGGGAGGCTAGATTACCCAAACTCTTCAGAATGAACCAATGTGGCATACATACTTCAGATAATTTGCTGTTGACTCAAAATGATTATTTATATTCTGCTATCAACTTCCAGTGCATTGTAGCGGCAGCCAATAATTTAAGTTGCTTTAAAATTGTTTTTATTTTGTTTTTAATGCTGTAACCTGCCCTAGGATCTTAGGATGAAGGGCAGGTTATTGATATTGATAACAATTTTAATAATAATAGCTCCCCCATGACTTAAGGCCTGGTATCTAATAATAGAAAATTGTCTTTGGAAAAAAAATAAAAACCCAACAATATGAGTAGTAATAGTAGTATTACTGGAAGTATTGCTATTAATTCTGGGTAGTGTTTAAACAGTTGATAAATAAATGCTTCCATGTAAGCCACTGTCAAAATTACATTGAGTGGGATGGAATACATGAGTCAAATTTTCCACTTCCTTAGACCCACACTGGTTTTCTGCAGCAGGAATTTCTCTCATGTGACTGCTTAACTGAGCAGACATTAAGCAGACAAATGACATTGTGTCTCCCACACATTGGGGGGAGAATCAGCAAACCACACTGGGAGCTTGTATACCTGAATAAATGATGCATAATGGTTATGCATTCATAACTCAGGTCTTCACTGGGTGAATTTTTTTGGTGGCGGTAAAACCATACCTGGCTTGTACTACTCCAGAGTGTAGGTGGCGCTGGGAGAAATCACACAATGGAAATCTTCCTTCTTATAGAGTGCCGGTGTGTGTGTGTGTGTGTGTGTGTGTGTGTGTGTGTGTGTGCAAATCTATCAGTTTTGGTGTCACTCATTTTTCCAATCTGAAGCTCAGTTCTCCACATTTGCACATCAAAATTCATCAGCGTTTCATTGTGAATTTCTCCTACCATGCATTTGTAGGTGAGCATAGTTAAAGTATAGAATTTGCTCCCATAGGAGGCAATGATGACCACCAACATTTTTTGGCTTTAAAAGAGGATTGGACGAATTAATGGCGAAGAAGGTTATCAATTCCCACTAGCCACAATGGCTCTGCTCTGCTTCCACAGCCAGAGACTGACTGAACACCACTTGCCGGAAGGCACAGGAGGTTTCCTACAGGCATCTTGCTGGCCACTGTGAGAACAGGATGCTGGATGAGATGAGAGGAGCCATTAGCTTGACTAAGCAGGCTCTTCTTGTGTTCTTACATTTTTGCATGCAATCTCTCCTGATATAATGCATTTTTGTTTTTTTTTATCTTATTTTCACTAATATATGCACACTTCAACCTACTTTATATACATTTTTGTACACATTGCATGGTTGGAGAACAGCACTGCAAATTGTGCTGTTGGAGAAATGACAACTTTGAAGGATGGCGGTGGCTCAGTTCACATATTGTTTCGGAAATTGCAAATTATGTAAGTTCGCCTTCAAATTTGCACTGAGCCAAATTTCTCCCCTTTCCCTAGCAGGAACACCTTTATCATGGTAGAGACGTCTGCTATGTGATAGTCTAAGGGTGGTGCAGCCAAGGCAGCGAGTTTACCACCACCACCATCACATTCTTCCAGCTCCTTTGCTAGAATAATCTTCCCAATAAACAACTGAGCCAATGCTAATGAGAAAAAAGTAGTTACAATGTATATACAGAGAAACCATCTATTGTTGAGTGGGAAACTCTATAATTGCACTAGAGATAATTGCCTTTTTGCAAGAATCCCATTCATAACCAACATGTATTAACCTTTGAGGCAAATAGAACAACAACAGAAGATGGGGGAAAAAATCTATATCTGATGCGCCAGCAAAAGGTGGGGGTTTATTTGGTGGGGGAGAAATCCACTCAGAACAGCCAGTTTCATGACCCTGAACACCAACTTTGTTGGGCTTTTCAAATATTCTTTGTCTGTCCCTTCAGCTTAAAGACAGACGACTCTTTCTGCTTTCCTCACTGTTTTTCCAGCATCAGCCCTGACTAGAGACACCCGGGATCAATTCAAGGTGTCCTTTCTGACAGCTGAGACTGCAATCCTAAATGCACTTGCTTGGAAGTAAATCTGACTGAAATCAGTGGGAAATGCTGATGGATAGAAAGGTCAGAGAATCCTGATGAAAACAGAAATAGGAGAGGAAATTGCCAACTTTTACTTCGTTGTCCCATGTCTGGAACAGAACTCTATCCAACCAATATGGTTGGTGTATCCTACTGCTGTTGCTTTCAGTCCACAAATAATCTGTAATTTAGCATGTTTTCCCCTGTTTGCATTGCATTTCCTTTGCATTGAAATGAAGAGGTTGGAGTAACGTAATAACAATGCAACCTGCGTAACTTATGAAATTAATTACACAAATTATGTATATTACATAATTTTGCTACAGCAGGTAACAAGATGAATAATGAACTTTGGCAGAAGGGAAACTGCAGCAGAAGAGAAACAGTGCTGCATGGCACAATGGGAAACAGGGCCTTTTCACATTTTCACATTCTCCCTACTTCTGAGAAATAAACTAACATTGACCCTTAGTAGAGCTGGGCAGAAACCTCTCCTGTCTGACCCAGAATTAATCCAGACCTTATTGAATTCCAAACTGGGATCCTGGTTCGGTTACCTCTAGGCATGCTTGGCCAACTGATTAGTTGTTGTTATGCCACATCCTCCTCCTTCCTGGAATCCAGGACAGCTACCAATAATCTTATAACATGAAGCAGAGCTGTGTGTCACCTGCATACTTATTTAAGCAGGTGAAAATGCACTTGTTTACCCAGGTATTTCCTTGATCTCTTGACCTGAGTCTTCTGTTTTCATGTATTTTAATTATGGATGGAACATCACACACACCCCTCACATTATAATGGGATTATTTTATCATATATTTTAGATATGGGTGTTCATATTTCAGTGTTTGTGCATTTGCTTTTTTATTTTGCAACCTATTTTGGTAATAATAATAATAATAATAATAATAATAATAATAATAATAATAACAATGACAGTATTCAAGTACCATGTCTTGTTAACACAAAGATGTCCACTTCTGAAATGGGACTTCCTCCCCCTCCTCCCTCCAAATGCAACTCTCACCCACATCTGCTTCAGAAGGTTCACTGAACATCTTGAAGAGATTTAGGGGACATATAAGAGAAGGAGATGGGGAGAATGCTTTGTTTAGCAAACAGAAATCCTCACACTGATGGAACATTCACTTAGCACTGTGATGGATACATCCTAATATATTTATTTTATGTATATAAAAATGTCCATGCACCATTCAGGGCAGCTCACCACATTAAAAATCACAAAACAACAAAACAAGCCGTAGCCCAAACTTCTGGATGACCTTACCCAATAACTCATGTAGATATTAAAGAGCATGGGAGAAAAGATTGATTCCAAGAAGCAAAGGTGTCTAGGGGTCATTCCCCTGATGTGGCCTGCCTGACCTACATGGTTGATCTCCGGCTACCCCCAATATTTTAAATGGTGACACCACCAACCACTGGGCATCACCCAGCTCCCCAACACATCTTGGACAGGCTACCCTTTAGAGCTTTTCAGGGCTCAATGAAAGGAATTTAATTTGGAGCTCTCTCTGATTCCCCGCACCCGGCAGGCTAGACTGATGTCGGCACAGCCTGAGCATCAAGAGCCAGCAGCCTCCTTGTCCACTTGTTCCTTCCCTGGAATAAATGACCCTTAACAGCATTTACCATCCTATTCCCAGGTGATTCAAGAGTGATGAGAAGTGAATGGCCCTTTCAAAGCCTTTCTTGCTGCAAAATGAGCCTCTTAGGTTCAGTTTAGTGCACTTGGTTTTGGCTGTAATCGTTTCGGCTGCCATTGCCAAGCTGATCTCTGAACTGAGCCCCTGGTGGCACCCCCTTCAGGGAAGGCCAACTGTTTCCCTCAAGCAGAACCTACCAAGGAGGTTTAAGAATAGAGCTGGCAGGGAAATTTTGCTGACAGAAAGCATCCAAGGCAAAGCTGGAGGTTCCTGCTGGAGAGGAACATCTCAGGAGAATTTTGCAGTCATGGAAAAGACCCAGTAAGACCAGTGTGTGGTATACCAAGCATTTCAGCCTGGGACACATGGAAAACATTGAGATCCCACCATGAATTTCACCTAGGGAAGTTTCAAGGCAATTTTGGAATTGGGGTGGGCTTTGGGGGGAGGCTTCTCAGGTGCAGCCCAACCATAAGAGTGAGAGAGAGAGAGAGAGAATTGATGAATGGTGGATTAATGAATGAGAGAGAGGGATGAATGAAGGGTAGAGCACCTGCTCTGTATGCAGGAGGACCCAGGTCCAATTCTTTGCATTTCCAGAGAGGGCTAGGAGCCCTCGAAAGCTTTTGCCAGTTAGTGTAGGCAATGCTGTGCTACAGACCAATGGTCTGACTCAGTATGAGGCAGCTCCCTAAGCTCCTATGAGAGGGCTGGTGGCAAAGATCACTGAGCATCAGAAGACTTTGGACTCAGATGCCATCCCACACATTCGTTGAATCATAATTCTTCCCAGATATTTTTCAAGGGCCAGGCGCCCAGATTTGTAAAAGGGGTGGGGCATCTTTCTTGCTTCTAGAGTGGGGTGTCTTCTTGGCCAACCCTTCAGGGGCTGCATGGCCCAAACCAGGAAGGATATACCAGCCATCTAATGCTGTACCACGACACTTAAAACCTCAGAGGGGACTGTTTCTATGACTCCCCCCAGTTTCCTTGTTTTGTTGCGACTTGACTCAGTTTGTTCAGTGACTGTAACAGATCCCTAGACTTCTCTTGCTTTTCCTTTGATTCATCTCCCCTCACTGCAGATGCTTTGGGCCTAGTGAGAAGCCTGCCAACACCACCCTTGTGAGGTGGGGCTCCGTACTGCCAAGTTCAATATAAGCAACCCAAGTCACCCTATCCTTGGCACGTGTCCATCTGCGAGAGCTGTGTCGACTCTAGCAGCTCTGGAAAATGCTACCGTACAAGTATCAAGGCTGGCCCAAGGTGAAGGACAAAATGGATACTTCCCCCATTCCATATGCTGAACCCAACTCAATTGGAAGTTTGATTTTCCTACACCTGAAGGCAACAACCCTGTTCTTCAGCACCTCACAAGTGCTGCCCCAGCATCTGTGACCTGAGGAAACTGCCTCACTCTCCATAATGGTAGGTCTGGCCCAGGCAGAAATGCTGCTGGGCAAAGAAATTCAGCAATGAACATGGATGTGTAAAGCAGGCCTCGGTTTCTCCTTTTGCAATTGAAACCTCTTGTGCTGTTTTCTCTTCTCAGCGGATATGGCAACAGTTGCTTTGTTTTTTCATGTTAACTCTGAACTTCAACCAGCCTGCCTGGTAGCTGTTTCTAGTATTTAACAGCCATAGGAATCATGCTGAGATTGAAAAATACCTGACTTTCCCTGATAATTGGAGGTGCTTCAATCTTTCCTTGTTTTCTCCTTTCTGCAAACATTCTGGGCAACTTCCAGAAAAGGTCAGCTAATACAGTTGTGGAGTCAATGCCCCTCAGTTTCAGCCACATGATGAGAGGCTCTGAGAAATCCCCAATCTATTAGTGAAAGCCCCCCATCAGACTGGATGAAAATTGGTCTCTCTGTTTGGGGTCCAAGGCATCTGGGTATGCCTTGCCAAATACCATCCATTGTTGTTTGCGCCAGTTATTCCCAGCACAATCTCGCTCAAAGAAATGGCAATTTAGTTTTCATTGCTTGCAACTCAAAGGACCCTCATGCACACCAGGAGAGCTGGCGCAGGGGGTGGGGGTGGGGGGAAAGACAAGGAGAGGGGAAGAAGCTTGTCCAAGATTTAAATTGAAAATAGCAATCAATATCCCCCGCTCTGCAAAAAAAGAGACGGAAAGGAAAAAGTGGGCTTGAAATTGTCCTCAGCACCTTCTCATTAGCAAAATCCTTTGCAGCTTTAGATCTATTTAGCACTTTCCCTTTTAATAGGATGTTGTAAAAAAAAAAATAATAACTAAAAAAATAAAGAATTCTGAAGGGAAATGGAAACGTTAAAAGTATGAAGGACTTGGCAGAGGTTGTGAGATGTTAAAGGATCTGTTGCTTTCATGTCTGCCTCCCAGAAGGTGAAAATGTGGACACAAGAGATGAATGTATGGATTCCACTTTGGTAGGCGCAGAATATAATGGCCTGATCCTGCCAGGTTTGGTCCATGAGAATAAGAAGAGCCTTGCTGTGGCTCAGGCCATTTAATCATGCATTGCATTCTCACAGTGACCAACCAGAGGCCTGTGGGAATGCAGCAGTCTGGGTTAAGCCAGGAGCCATGGTGTCAGCTTGTAGTCAGAACCAAAAAGGATGAACTAGGAGGCATGGTTGGGAATGAACTAAGCAAAGAGTAGGCAGTGAATGAAGGTGAAGCCAGGTGGTAGGGTTGAGGGCCAAACTAGGATTCCATGTTGAAGAATAACCAAGAATTAGAGGAACACATCAGAAGTCAGGAAGCACCTTGTTGCCAAAGCCAAGCTCAGCTGGAACAGAAAGTATTCTTATACCACTTCCTGTCTAGGAGGAGTCAGTGGGAGAGCATCTGCTTTGAATGGAGAAGGTCCCAGGTCAATCCCTGATCTCTTCAGTATAATTGGAAAAGACTTCTGCCTGAAACTCTGGCCAGAAGCTGCCAGTCAGTGTATCATACTTAGAACATCCCTTCCCAGAGCGACAGCGAGGACTCCAAAGAGGAGGGGTGGCAGCCTGGGGGAAACAGAGGCTTGCTTCCTTCCCATACTGAGAGTGATGCAAGCCCCTCCCATCCTGGAGAGATGGCTGTAAATTCCCAAGATAGCGTAGATCAGACAGAGGCAGGTTCAGAGGAACTGTAGGCTTTAGAGCTGGCTCCAGAGGGTGTGTGTGCAAACTGCCCCCCCCCGAGTCCCCACGGACACGGCGAAGGAGTAGGGTACAGGAGGAGGGGCAGCCAATGGAGGATATCCTGTTGGTGGAGGACCTGCCCTTTAGTGAGCTCAACGTCATCGTCAGCAGATGATTGAGCTGTGAGCTCAGACTGAAACTACTGTGTAAATACTAATAAATCTAAGAGCAATTAAACCACCAGCTCACTGCGTTCTTGGTGTAAGAGGGACATCTGTAATCCTGACACCCATATTGTTTTTCTCATTTAGTGATCCAGAGTGACTTACAG
Source organism: Zootoca vivipara (assembly GCF_965207765.1). Classification (NCBI taxonomy): domain Eukaryota; kingdom Metazoa; phylum Chordata; class Lepidosauria; order Squamata; family Lacertidae; genus Zootoca; species Zootoca vivipara. The sequence goes on along the minus strand of NC_142589.1, from coordinate 57,478,951 downwards.
TATACCATCCGTGTCCCTATTTTCCAGGGATAGCCCCAGAATTACAGAAACCACCCCAGTTTCTGATTTGATCCTGAGGGAAGGCAATAAATGATGATGATGATGATGATGATGATGATGATGATGATGATGTTAGTTGTAGTCTGAGTACACAATCCTAAACACACTTATCTTGGAATCAGTCTTATTAAATTCAGTTGGATTTTCCTCCTAGTAGGCGTGCCTAGGATTATGCTGCATACAAGTATAATCAGGAGACCAATCAACTAAAATTTCAGTTGATTAATTGGCTGGGAGGTGAATTTTAATTGGTGGGCTTTGAGTAAAGGGGGAAAATGCTTATTTCTTAAGGCTGTTAGGATTCTTGCAACTTACCATAGCAGAAAAAAATGTAAAATGTAAACAATGAATGATGGATGCTATTTTATTACATTGTACATTAGCTCACATTTCCTTCAATATCTCAGAAATGCACCTGTATGGAGGCTTAAGCAATATGCAAATTTATTGAAATTTAATTCATTACTCACTTAATATGAATGAAAGCAAATGAATGACAGCCCTAAATGTAACATTTCTCTTTTTAGAAATATTCTAGTTGTTAGGGATAGACAAGGGGTAATTTTAGGCATATTTTTACTTATATAATTCTATATATGAAGACAGGAGTGCCTGGCGTGCTCTGGTCCATGGGGTCACGAAGAGTCGGACACGACTAAATGACTAAACAACAATATATGTGTTTTTTTAAAATGACTGCTTTAGGAAAAAGGAAGACATGAGGAATATCTTGCCTTATTGGCTACTAGCACATTTCTTCACCAAGCAGGTAAATTGTCAGTGTCGCACCTCATTTAACAAGAAACTAATAATGATCAATAACTAGGTTTTCTTTTTTCTTTTTTGCCTACTCAGTTGCTCTGTTATTAGCAGAACTGGCAAAGTTCCCATATCAGGTCATTAGCAGAAATGCATAGCCCTGCAGAGCTGATGAATGACCATTTATGCTTAGAAGTACAAAGCCAGATTGCAGAAGGCTAAATGTTAGTCTTCAGGGTGGAAGAGAAAATGGAGGGGAAAGAGAATGAACTATTTCCGCTTGGGTTGGGTTGGGTTGGGGGGGGGGGAGAGAAACCATTATCTTTCATCATATCAATCTCAGGTGGTCAACTGCTTATCAGCTTGGAAGCAAGAGAGAACCACCCAAATATAAAGGAGAATAGGCAATCTTCGTTTTGCACAGGGGTTACATTCTGGACCCCTGCACACGTCAGCAGAGTGCATGTAAGCCCACTCTGCCTGCCCCTTTTTGTGACATCTTTATGACATTGTGGGGGCTACTTCCAGGTTTAACACTGTACGCATATGTGTGATCGCACATCCTTAGTATGCACCTAAATTGCTTGTTGCCTGTTCATATATATTTATTTATCACTTTTATATCACACCTTTCCTCCAAGGAGCTCAAGGTGACGTATGTAGCTGCTCTTCCTCCCCACAACAACCATGTGAGGTAGGTTAAGCTGAGAGTGAAGGAATGACACGAGTCACTCAGTGTGCTCCATGGCTGAGAAGGGATTTGAACCTTGGTCTCTCAGCTCTTAGTCCAAGACTCTATCAACTATGACACACACTTTCCTAGGGAGTCTAGGAAAACAAAAGTACATTGGCTATAGACTTATTATTACTTTTAATCAAAATCAAATGTTTAATATAATAAGAACCTGTGAGCTTCCAGGATGTGTGGAATGTTGAGGTGCAGGTTCAGAAACTGGAACAACTCCAAAGGCAAAAAACCAAAACAAGGGAACACCCCATAAAGAAATATGACATCTAGTTTCTTTATGCTTTGCATATACAGAATGCTCCACTGCATATTCTTACTGGTTAAATAGTGCTCATCAGTCTTCACTGTTGCACCTAATGACTTGATTCCAACGTAGCACTGTCACTTTTTCTGTTAGCACAAGGATTTCTACTTACACAATGGAACTCTCCACCCCCCCTTTCCCTTGTGCCCTTCCCAAAATCTGTTGTGAGTTTCCCTCAAACCCTCCAGAGCAGATCTGGGGAGGGTGGCAGGGCATGCATAGGGAAAGGTTCCCTTGCACTAGCATCAATCTGTGCACTAATGGAACAATTCTGTGTCCAGGGCAGCTGCCTTTCAGCTCCATCTGGTACACAGCTTGAGACCCTACCTGCCCGCAGACTGTCTTGCTAGAGTGGTGCATGCTCTAGTTATCTCTCGCTTGGACTACTGCAATGCACTCTACGTGGGGCTGCCTTTGAAGGTGACCCGGAAACTACAACTAATCCAGAATGCGGCAGCTAGACTGGTGACTGGGAGCGGCCACCGAGACCACATAACACCAGTCTTGAAAGATCTACATTGGCTCCCAGTATGTTTCCGAGCACAGTTCAAAGTGTTGGTGCTGACCTTTAAAGCCCTAAATGGCCTCGGTCCAGTATACCTGAAGGAGCGTCTCCACCCCCATCGTTCTGCCCAGACACTGAGGTCCAGTACCAAGAGCCTTCTGGCGGTTCCCTCGTTGTGAGAAGCCAAGTTGCAGGGAACCAGGCAGAGGGCCTCCTCGATGGTGGCACCCACCCTGTGGAACGCCCTCCCTTCAGATGTCAAAGAGAAAAATAGCTACCAGATTTTTAGAAGACATCTGAAGGCAGCCCTGTTTAGGGAGGCTTTTAATGTTTAATAGATCACTGTGTTTTATTTTTCTGTTGGAAGCCACCCAGAGTGGCTGGGGAAACCCAGCCAGATGGGTGGGGTATAAATAAATTATTATTATTATTATTATTATTATTATTATTATTATTATTATTATTAACACCCCACCATATAACTGCACATCCTTCTGTTTCTAAAAAAAGAAATATTCATTTCTTGATTTTGAAAATTTTCTATACTGCTTGATTGAAAAGAAAAGAAAACTCGAAGTGGTTTACAAAGAGAATAAAACAATAACATTATCAGTAAAAACAGTTAAAGGCAGGTATTTAAAAGCATGCAAACAAAACTACAATCATTAATAGGCTAAAACAGTTGAAATCACCTATCAAGATTCTACATATCTGGGTCCGTATGTCTAAACAAAAATGTTTTTAGGGGGCAATGGAAAGCAGTGAAAGCAATAGGCATATATGCGGGAGACTTTTCTGGATGGGAGAAAAGCTTTCCATTTAAAGCTCTGTCTACTTTGCTCACTGTATTGCAATGATGATGGCAAGCTGTGACAAGCACCAGAAAGCAACAGTAACGCAACCATTTCTCTGTTTTGCTCCATAACTCCCAGCTGGGAGCAGCAACTGCCCTGTGCTGTTCCTGTCTAAACTTTCTCATCCTTCTTGCCCTGTTTGGCTTTGGTGGCCTTTCCATGGCAGTATGAGCAGCTTTGGACACCACTAATGCAGAGGGAACCTGAAGAGATGACAGGTCATGTGCTCTAATGAAAGGCACTTTCCAGTGTTATTATGTCATCAGAGGAGTGCCTTTGACCAGAGTCTGATCACAGGTCCATCTAGCTCAGTAACGTCTGCTGCTCTCCAGGGTTTCGAGCAAACCTTCCTCAGTCCTATTTAAGGATCCCAGGGATTAACTGGGATGTTCTGCATGCAAAGCCTTTGCTGTACCACAACACATGCCCAACCCATTATGGCAGTTATAATGCCTGGAGTGAATACCCATCTCCTACACTCATACCGGTACTACCAGAGGCACAAGATATATATTGTGCGTCTCACAGTTGGTAGAGTTGTGCAAGTAGAGAAGACGGGAAGGTCAAGCTTCAGACTCAAAAAAGGGCAATCCAAGCAATCCAAGGATTGGATTAACTCCTCTATGAGAAAAGGTTGCACCGTGTGAGCTTTTTAGTTTGCAGAAAAGGCAAGCAAGAAGTGATATAACAGAGGTGTATAAAATTGTATAAGTTGTGGAGATGGTGGAGAGAGAGACATTTTTCTCCCAAAATAATAGAACTCAATGAAGCTGAATACTAATACTAATAATTTATTTATACTCCACTTATCTGGCTGGGTTTCCCCAGCCACTCTGGGCAGCTCCCAACAGAATATTAAAAGCACGATAAAACACCAAACATTAAAAACTTCCCTAAACAGGGCTGCCTTCAGATATCTTCTAAAAGTCAGATAGTTGTTTATTTCCTTGACATCTGATGGGAGCGTGTTCCACAGGGTGGGTGCCACCACCGAGAAGGCCCTCTGCCTGGTTCCCTATAACCCCACCTCTCACAGAGAGGGAACCGCTAGAAGATCCTCAGAGCTGGACCTCAGTGTCCAGGCTGAACGATGGGGTTGGAGATGCTCCTTCAGGTTGGAAGATTCAGGGAAGACCGAAAAAGGTACTTATTCATGCTGTGCGTACTATGGATCTCTCTCCGACAAGAGGCACTGGTGGCAACCAACTTGGATGGATTTAGGAAAGGGTTACAGAAATTCATGAAGGGCAAGGCTACTGATGGCTACTAGCCATGATGGCTGTGTTCTACCTCCACTGTCTGAGTACCAGTTTCTTGTAATCACAGGTAGGCAGAGTGCTACTGCACCCAGGTCTTGTTTTGGGGATTCCCATGGGCACCTGTTCTATCACTGTAAGAACCGGATGGTCTGATTCAGCAGGATCTTGTGTTCTTAAGCAATTGGCACTTCCTCTCTATCCCCCCCTCCCTCTTACACATTTCTGAAGCTTTTCCATATACACCTGAAAATATAGATTTGGTTCTTAGAATCTTTGAATGCTCTCTGACAGTTCCTTCTCCTCCAGATCCTGGTGAATTTGTTTATTGCACATGCAGGAATAGCATATCGGAAGGGATTGGTTTCAAGAAACTTCTCTCAGACCCAGGCATTTTATTACTCAGCAATCAAGAGGCACCGGGGACTTTCACCGTTATGCACAGTACTCCATAAAGATTCCTAGAGTCAACAAAAGGTGATTGAATTCAGTGCAGCTATAAAAGTAGGAGATGTTTTCAGAGGGAACAATGAGAAGCAATTATGCTTATCTCAACCATTTTAGAGGAATTTTGCAAGTCCGCAGTCTGGGTGCCAGTAATCAAAGTAAATTTTACGAAGTCAGAGTGAAATATTGGAGAGATTTAGATGTTCTAATTATGTGGGAGAATGCAGGAAGGAGGCGAGGCTGAGGCTGCTGATCAAAATGTAGAAAAAAAGAAACTCAAGGGACTGTTAAGGACAAGAAGAGAGGCACAACTTGCATGTCCTCTACACAATTACTTGGGGAATTGAAAGCCCATTGTGTAAGTCGACAAGGACAGGGACTGCCAAGTTTGCCAGACTTGCATTGCCACAAGATATACAGTTCATTTCAGGCAGAGAACATTGGACCGCGTGTGTGTTTGGGGGGGGGGGGCAGAGGAGAACAGTTCAGAGATGATAGGGGACAAAACTTTCTTCCTTCATTTGTATTTCGGGGGTGGTGTGGGCAAATTTGGGGGACTGGGGGTGAAATTAGCCAGCCCTTTTGCAACCTTCTTTTCTTCTCCAGAAAGCCCTGGAATAATATCACATCACAGTGTCATGTCATTCCTAGAGCATGCTGGGGAAAAGGGGGAAATCTAATTAAATTACAACATTTTAATATACAATATTACAACATTTTAATATACGCCGGCTCCCTCGGCTAATAATGCGAGATGAGCGTGCAACCCCAGAGTCGGTCACGACTGGACCTAATGGTCAGGGGTCCCTTTACCTTTTTTAATATCACTCTTCAGCCAAAAACAGTTCCCAGAGTGGCCTACAAATATCAATATTTTCCCAGTCAAGCTACCGGATCCTCCTACCAAAGAAAGTACAAAGTAACCTTTAAAACTCCTTCTTTCCACCTTGTTTCTCCCACAAAAGTATTTGCCTCATTGCTTTGTACAAAGTAACAGAGGTCTTTTTCTGTGTACCTCACTCAGCAGGCACTTTCACTTTCTGCTGCTTCACTCCTGTGATTTCCTTCCTGCGCCATTTTTCTCCCCGCTGCCGGGACGGACTCCCTATTTTCGCCCCTCAGCTTACCGAATTCGATCGTTGTAAATTTCTAATTTTTAGAAGATTCAAATTCCAGTCCGAATTCTTTTATTTATGGATGCTCACCGCTTTCACCAGAAGCCAGAGACTGTGCTGCGTTGGGCTAGTGGTGTTCCCCCTTTGTACCCGCAGCTCGATCCTGTCCTTGGCTTTATGGTAAAAAACAAAAACAAATATCAATATTAAAGCTATTCTTGCCCTCAGGTTTACAATCTAAAAGACGTAGCACAACAGAAAACTGGGGAAGGAGGAGGGAAAAAGCATACTCAGGCATTATTTTGTAGTTACACAATACATGTAATGACCATCTTGAATAGAAGGAGTTCAAGGAGAGGAGGAGATCCAAAGGTTGTTGGTCCTTCAGCAGAATTGATAGATGGCCCTGCAGCCCCAGCCCTCCCCTTCTCCTCTATCATGATGGAACACCCATAGGTGCATTGGGTGCTTCCCAGCCATCAAGCAGAATACCACCCCAATAGCAAGGGCTGCTTGGAATGCTGACCCACTCCTTGCCCTGCTGCCATGCCAACCTTACTTATCAGCTGTGTAGTCAATAAAGTTGTGGCCCGTTTTCACCCAAGACCACATCACACATGTATCATTTCCGCTGCACCCATGAGCCACAAATCTGTGACTGCCCCACATGCCAGGGGAACCCATAGGCCTTCCAGGGGTGGTTGGACTCCAACTCCCATCAACACCAGCCAGCATGGCCAATGGTCAGGGTTGAAGGGAGTTGTAGTCCAGCAACATCTGGAGGGCTGAAAGGCTCCCATCTTTGCTACATCAGAATACACAATTGTCCTTCAAGGGTGTGCTAGGTCTGGGTCTTGGGACATCAGAAACCCCCCAAATAGTGGAACCAGGAGAAGTCACCCATATGTTTCCATAGCCTTCCACCCCGCTTGTTCTTTTCTTCAGTCCAGCTCTTTCAGTCCTGCTTATTACCTGATTGTCATCAGGGAGGGAGGGAGGGAGGGAGGAGAGAGACATTATTACAGCAATGTCATTGACAAGTAGCTGAAAGTATTCACTTGGGCTTCTTTTTTCTCCTATCCTCAGCTGGACCCTTGAACCAGATGGAGTTTCTTATTGAATCAGAGCCTTTTGCTTCCAATCAACCCAAAGACTTCACTTAAAGGTTTTGATGGAAGGCTTCTTGTAAATGGCTAATAGGATACATGTTCCTCACCCTGCCCTTTTCTCCAGGCCTCTTGTCAGGCCTTTCAAATGAATCTGAAGAAAACGAGATAGGGATTTTTAGGGCATCGGTTTGTGGAGGCAAGTGATTATTGGGCCTGTTAAGGGACGGAGCTCATTTCAAAGAGACTTTTCTGCTGGTAGCTTCTATTAAGGGGTGACCTGAAGCAACTCAACCTTTGGGGAGGTGAACATTTTTGGTGGTATTCTGCCCCCCACCTTCAACCCCAATTTGGGGTTGTATACAATGTTTATCCTACTCAGAGCAGACACATTGAAATCAAAGGACTCAAGTTAGTTGTATCCATTAGTTTTTATGAGACTACTCTGAGTCAACCCTCAGTCAGTAGTTTGAATTGCCGTCAGATCTGTGTCTATTCATTCATGATAGGAACCAGAAGGTTCAAATCACAATTCAACCTTATTCTTTATTAGGAGGAATATGACCAGAAGCTGTCTCTTTCATTCCTTGGGTCACATCCAGCTATGTTCTACTCAGAGCAGCTCAACTGAAATTAATTAACCAAAGTGAGTCATGACCATTCGTTCCAGTGGTTCTACTCTGGGTACAATCCTTTCATTTTTATTTAGGAGGATGTTGTCAGAGTTGTCATTTTCTGACCATTATTATGTATCTCTACTTTTCCACTATTGTGGATTCCTCCCCTTTATCTTTGTTATTAAAATTTCTTATAAGGTCATCATTATAAATGATAACAGCAAAAACTCTTTCCCTCACTTACTCTTACTTGCCCACAAGTAAAAGTGGGGAATGAGTGCATTCTCCCTTCATAAACAAGGGGAATACCATCAGAGTTTCTTTCTGTATTGTGAAAATTATATTTAAAAGATTTACCAAAAATGGGAGGCACTTGGTTTTGTTAGTAGGAGCTGGTGATGTGGCTGAATATTATCCATTAATTTATCTAAAAGATTTCTACTGCACCCTTCATTGTTGCTGATTCCAGGGCAAGTGAGACCACAACAACAATAAAATAAGAGCAGATAACGATGCAACGATTAAACCACCATTATTATTATTTTTAAATCCTATTAAAAATTCAGAGGATACCACAAACAATTCCATAGACTTATCTCACATAAATGCTTGGGGGCACAGGAATGTTTTACATTGGCGCCAGAAAGAAAGGCCTGTTGGCATCAACCCTACCTCTGTTTAAGATTTCAATCGATTTATGAAGAACAGGAGAGAATACAGAGTTTACTGCTGTGGACATGAACAAACGTAATGTCTGCTGGTTTTATGCATAAAGATGGTATCTGATTTTGCGACTAAAATAATGTGTGTGCATTTACCTTATTTGTGTTGAGAATGGTAAATGGGACAATGTGGAAAGAGCAACAGGTTTAAATTTTACTTTGTACAGTAGGACCCCTTCTACACACTCTGGCACTCTCTCCTCTGTTCTCCATCCAGGAAAGCTAGAGGCATTATCAGAGTTCAAGGACACTTTAAAGCTTGCTAGGCAAAAACACTCCAGGAGAGTGTGAGAGTCTTGAGGGCCAGACAGAGAGGCTTGGAAGAATGCATTTGTGGCTGAGAGGGAGTCTGGGTGTTCAAGGGTGGGATGGTGGGGGCCATGAGGGCATTTGGATTTTTTAAGCCTCCTCCAAAGTTGGTGAAATGCAAGCTGCCCAACCAGTGGAAGCAGGTCCATTAAAGTCAATGGGGCACTACCCCACCAACATCAGTCTGCACTCAACCAATTACCACCTGTCCACCTAGCTACTTCCAACCAGTCCAGGGCATTGTAGCCCTGGCCATCCTCCTCCTCCTCCTCCTCCTCCTCCTCCGGCTCAGTGCTGTCCTTGTAGAACTCAGCAGGGAAAGAATGGGGCCGAAACTAGACTGGAATATCTGCCACTGACTCTGCCTCCACCTACTGTTGGCCTCCTTAGCTTCTGCCCTACCAGTCCCAGTGAGCACCAGACCATGCTGCTCCCCACACCCCCTTTGAGGGCTCCTTGAAGAAGCTAGACCGGGAGGCGAATCCCATAAAATGTTTCCCAGGCCATGCTCATGGAGCTCATCCCTCATGGATGTGTTTCAGCTCCTGGAAGTTTGAGAAATGCTGTGCTAGGTTTAGACAATTCATTTCTGGAGAGTAATAGAGATGAGTCACTCCACTCACAGCCTTCCACTCCCCCTCTCTCCTTTCTGTCTGACCTCTGTGTGTTTTGACCACCTTGTTTCAGGAGCAGATAAATACACAATAGAAGGGGTTCTCATTTCCCACGGGATGGAGCAGGCATTCGAGCCTTGATATATTAGCGTTTGAGTCTCTGGATAAGTGTAGACTTCTAACAGCTGAGAAGAACACATTAATACATCAACCGATCCATTGGTAACTTTAATAAGACATTGTTGCTTTTAATCTTCTTTTATGGCTGCCTCCTACAGAATTTCAACAGGATACTAAGACGAAGAAGTGTCTAGAATGGGCAATTATAGGCTTGTGTGTATATGTTTTTGTTTCCTCTGGTTTATAAAAGAACCTGCAACTAGAAAGATGTGAAAAAGGAGGGGAAGGGAGAAAGAGTATACAAGGGTTAGAGTGTTTATTTTATGTTGTCCTTACATTCCTTACATTTCCCCATCAGTTTGTGATTCTCTTAAGACTTCATGTGGCCCTCCTCTCCCTTAATGTTGGCCGTATAGGGATTTTTGCAAATTAATAAAAAATAAACAAGCCTGGCACTACAACCAGAAACAGGGTTTTCCATAGCTGCCCCCTCTGCAATTTACAAGGTGCTTTCAGTTATCTGTCTTGACTGCCTCTCATAAACATCTCTTTTTGCCTGGGCCTTTCTGGATCCCTGAGGCTGGATCTTTACCCCTTTGTGGTTTTTGTTCTTCTGCTGTTGTAATTTTTTACTGTTCTTATGATGTGTTTAATGATTTTGTGGCATCTTCTTACGTTATGTTTTATAGCGTATTGTATATGGCTTAGATAGTTTTAAATTTTAAGCTGTCTAGGAATGTTCTACATGAACAGCAACTACGTCTTCTTGTTCTGTCCTTATCTTGCCTTTTGGAGAGGTGCGGGGCATGTCTCCAGAGCTCAGCCCTGCTTGCCAGGTCTCTGGAAGTTAAATTTCAGGATAGTTTCCTCTTTTGCCATGATGTCCATGAGCATCTGGTCAGCCACTGTGAGAACAGGACAGTGGATTAGATGGGTCTTTGGCCTGAACCGGCAGGGCTCTTCCTATATGTTTGTCCTGGAAGCCGTGGGTGTGTTTGCCTTTTGTGCAGCTTTCTAGCTCCTGACCCATGGCTGCAAGCCTGTGTTTTCTTACTCCATGTGGTCCTATCCATTGGTTTCCTAAGCAGCTTAACATGAGAGGGGGAAATAAAGCAGGAAATGTAATTATTTCATTTGGTAGCACTTATCTATAGATGCTCTGTGTTCAGAGGCCCTTCAGTACCAGGCACCCACATACAAAAGCATGATATTACTCAAGTGGTCAGCTACTTTCAGGATATATTTGTCCCAAACAATCCACAATTTCTCCTGAAAGAAATTTTCCTTTCTCTGAAAGGTTGGCAAGTGTTCTGAGGAAGGTAGAGTTATGAACTTGGTACTAGCAAAGTCTTTGGAGGAATCCCTTCAATTCAGATCAGCTCAGAGCAGTTTGGTGGGTAAAAAACAGAATGTCCTCGGGTTTAGCTAGCAAATCTAATAGGCCACCTATCCCTTATCAGGTCCTTGCTTAAGATACTCTCTTAGGACCCTTCAGATGGATGATTAATGAAGAAACCATCTTTAATGTGGTGGCGCCAAGACTATGAAATGTTCTCCCAGGATATGTCCACTTGCTACCAAACCTGTTATCTGTTATGCACTAGATAGGGATGAGTGGTGGGAAATGTGCCCATTTCGTTTTATTTCAGTTTCTTATTTTTCCAATTTCAAGTTCAATTCCTTACATTTCCCCATCAGTTTGTGATTCTCTTAAGAGTTCATGAAAGTTCACCAGCATTTTAGTGCAATTTATCCTAACACACCTTTTTGCGTGCATTTTTGCCTGATACACATATTTTTGCAAAACAGTTTCCCCTAATATAATGTAGTATTGTATGCTATTTTCAATAATATATCACTACAAGGGCACCTTCTGTGCAGGGAAAAAAACACTCAAGGAGGGTATGAAGTGGGGCTGGAGAGGGGGGCATGGTCTGAGGAGAGACCAGGGGCCAAGTAAAGGGGCCCAGAGAGCCACACTCAGTCTCTTGGACTGCCGTTCCCCACCCCTGCACTAAGCAAAGGCCATCTTGTTCTCTCATTCTTCTAATGACACTGAAGATCATTTTATATGTTTCTTGCTTCTATTTTAATGCACTGCATTTATCATTGTGCCTCTATTCTTGTTTTGCTGTTTTATTACGCGTCATTGTTAATATTGATTGCTTGTAAGCCACCTTTGCATCAAAAGGTGGAGTATAAATACTATAGATAAGTAGAGAGAGCATGGAGAGAGGTGAAATGAGGATAGTGGAGTCAAATTGGAGTGGAGGATACGGCTATCAATGGCGACTAGCCACAATGGCTATGAACTGCCTCCATGGTTACGAGGCAGTAATGCTTCTGCATACCAGATGCTGGAAGCCACAGTAGGGGAGAGTGCTCTTGTGCTTGGATTCTGCTTGTCAGTTTCCTACAGGTATCTGGTTGGTCACTGTGAGAACAGGATGCTGGGCTAGATGGGCCATTTGCTTGATCCAGCAGGCTCTTTGTATGGATTTTGAATCTGGAAATTAAACTTCACATCCAGGACTAGGAGCAGTACCTGGCATCTTCAGGCAATTGCTAATAGCCAAGCATCTTGGAAGCTCAATTGAGTTGGGTTTCCTGTCTTCTCCAGTGAATTAACTGAGTGGCAGGTGGCGAGGAAGCCATTTTGGCATTCCTACAATGCTCTGGGGTGATGCTATGTTGGGACATTAGGAAAATGTCAAAATGTTGGTCATCTCTTGTCAGCCTGCTGAAAATTGCAGTGGTGCTGTCATGACTGGCAAATCTACCAGGGAAGGGGGCACCCCAATTAAAGTTGTTTTGTCCATGTCGTGGGTCCCATGGTACTGCCTGGCTCATGGCTGGAAGGATCTGTCAGAGGGTGATTCAAAGGCTGGAGTTGGGGAGAACTTCAGTATTCAGTTGGGATAGTCCTCTGCCTCATTATTGCTGGACATCATAGAAGGGAATGGACAACCAAGTGGACCAGTTCTTAACCTACCTTCCAAGAGTGAGGCCTCCATGACCTGAATCCATGCTGAGGTCTGAAGAACCAGAGATGGAAGGGGCTCAGAGGGATTGGTTCACCTCCCATTGCCAAGGACATGCATGAACAGACGTAGACTATTTGCTGGAGTGCATGCTTGCAAGCCATGTGAATGATTGGTCCTACCCTGTTCTTTAAAAGAGGGGCATGTCAAGTGCTGGGACCATGTCTTAGCTATTGCCTAATCATGAAAAGGAACAACTGGCAAGTTTGGCCTTGGAGTTCAAAATGAAGCAGGGCAAAGGCTAATAGAGTTCTGTCAAGAGAACAAGCTGGTCATCACAAACACTCTCTTCCAACAACACAAGAGACGACTCTACACGTGGATATCACCAAATGGGCAGCATCGAAATCAGATTGATTATATTCTCTGCAGCCAAAGATGGAGAAGCTCTATACAGTCAGCAAAAACAAGACCTGGAGCTGACTGTAACTCAGATCATCAGCTTCTTATAGCAAAATTCCAGCTTAAACTGAAGAAAGTAGGAAAAACCACTGGGCCAGTAAGATACAATCTGAATCAAATCCCTTATGAATACACAGTGGAAGTGAGGAACAGGTTTAAGGATTTAGATTTGGTGGACAGAGTGCCTGAAGAACTATGGATGGAGGCTCGTAACATTATACAGGAGGCAGCAACGAAAACCATCCCAAGGAAAAGGAAATGCAAGAAAGCAAAATGGCTGTCCAACGAGGCCTTACAAATAGCAGAGGAGAGGAGGCAAGCAAAATGCAAGGGAGATAGGGAAAGATACAGGAAACTGAATGCAGATTTCCAAAAAAACAGCAAGGAGAGACAAGAGGGTCTTCTTAAATGAGCAATGCAAAGAAATAGAGGAAAACAATAGAATGGGGAAAACCAGAGATCTGTTCAAGAAAATTGGAGATATGAAAGGAACATTTCGTACAAAGATTACCATAATCAAGGACAAAAGTGGTAAGGACCTAACAGAAGCAGAAGACATCAAGAAGAGGTGGCAAGAATACACAGAGGAATTATACCAGAAAGATATGGAGGTCTCGTACACCCCAGGTAGTGTGGTTGCTGACCTTGAGCCAGACATCTTGGAGAGTGAAGTCAAATGGGCCTTAGAAAGCACTGCTAATAACAAGGCCAGTGGAAGTGATGATATTCCAGCTGAACTATTTAAAATTTTAAAAGATGATGCTGTTAAGGTGCTACACCCAATATGCCAGCAAGTTTGGAAAACTCAGCAATGGCCAGAGGATTGGAGAAGATCAGTCTACATCCCAATTCCAAAGAAGGGCAGTGCCAAAGAATGCTCCAACTACCGCACAATTGCGCTCATTTCACACGCTAGCAAGGTTATGCTTAAAATTCTACAAGGCAGGCTTAGGCAGTATGTGGACCGAGAACTCCCAGAAGTGCAAGCTGGATTTCGAAAGGGCAGAGGAACCAGAGACCAAATAGCAAACATGCGCTGGATTATGGAGAAAGCTAGAGAGTTCCAGAAAAACGTCTACTTCTGCTTCATTGACTATGCAAAAGCCTTTGACTGTGTCGACCACAGCAAACTTTGGCAAGTTCTTAAAGAAATGGGAGTGCCTGATCACCTCATCTGTCTCCTGAGAAATCTCTATGTGGGACAAGAAGCTACAGTTAGAACTGGATATGGAACAACTGATTGGTTCAAAATTGGGAAAGGAGTACGACAAGGTTGTATATTGTCTCCCTGCTTATTTAACTTATATGCAGAATTCATCATGCGAAAGGCTAGACTAGATGAATCCCAAGCCGGAATTAAGATTGCCGGAAGAAATATCAACAACCTCAGATATGCAGATGACACAACCTTGATGGCAGAAAGCGAGGAGGAATTAAAGAACCTTTTAATGAGGGTGAAAGAGGAGAGCGCAAAATATGGTCTGAAGCTCAACATCAAAAAAACCAAGATCATGGCCACTGGTCCCATCACCTCCTGGCAAATAGAAGGGGAAGAAATGGAGGCAGTGAGAGATTTTACTTTCTTGGGCTCCTTGATCACTGCAGATGGTGACAGCAGTCACGAAATTAAAAGACGCCTGCTTCTTGGGAGAAAAGCAATGACAAACCTAGACAGCATCTTAAAAAGCAGAGACATCACCTTGCCGACAAAGGTCCGTATAGTTAAAGCTATGGTTTTCCCAGTAGTGATGTATGGAAGTGAGAGCTGGACCATAAAGAAGGCTGATCGCCAAAGAATTGATGCTTTTGAATTATGGTGCTGGAGGAGACTCTTGAGAGTCCCATGGACTGCTAGAAGATCAAACCTATCCATTCTTAAGGAAATCAGCCCTGAGTGCTCCCTGGAAGGACAGATCGTGAAGCTGAGGCTCCAATACTTTGGCCACCTCATGAGAAGAGAAGAATCCTTGGAAAAGACCCTGATGTTGGGAAAGATGGAGGGCACTAGGAGAAGGGGACGACAGAGGACAAGATGGTTGGACAGTGTTCTCGAAGCTACGAACATGAGTTTGACCAAACTGCGGGAGGCAGTGCAAGACAGGAGTGCCTGGCGTGCTATGGTCCATGGGGTCACGAAGAGTCGGACACGACTAAATGACTAAACAACAACAACAATCATGAACCTTAGAGATCTGTTGTAGACTTATGAGTCTTGTATCTTGTCTTTTGAGCTGATACTGAGACTTTGTACTGATTTATTGAACAAGCTTTCGGGTTTCCTCAAATCTCACCTTGCACTTTGCAGTGTAGATTCCACTCTGCAGCTAAACCTTGCAGCTATTTTTCATAAGCTTTAGTGCAGCCTTCCTTAACCAGGTGACCTCTAGGGCTGTTGGGAGTAGCAGTTCAAAACATCTGGAAGGTACCAAGTTGGAGAAGGCTGCTGTAGGGTAACATGATTGAAATTTACTGTGCTCCCATTCTTCATACTCTTGTGCCACCACATGCTTGATGTCCAAGCACATCCTGCAGGAACTGGAAAGGAATTGTTACCGGCACAAGGACTGTAGGTAGATTACACAGGAAGCATGATTTCAATTCAGTATTAGTTTATTATCTACACACTGGACAAGACTGGGTCTCTTGACTGGGTGCAGAAAGCAAAATGTTCAGCTGCTGTGGCACAGAAGTTGCTCTGCATTGCCAGGATTCTAATGTACAGCATAAATCCAGCTTTGAAAAATGGAGTCTTGATATAGTTACCTAAAATTGTATATAGAGAGCCAAGCTTTGTATGCAATTACATCTTGGTCTTGCCTACCATGTGCTGATTGATTCAGGCAAAACTGATCCAGGTATTCCAGAGAAATTTGAGAAGGCCTTGAATTTCAAAAGGGTTGTGTTGAGGTGCTTAAAGGGTTAATTAATTCAGATCCAAGAGCTGAGGGTGCATTTACAACATCCTCTCTAAATGAGGTGCATGTGTGTCAATCTCAGAGTAGGCAAAAGATTCTGAGTAATTACTCCCAGTTTGGTTAGCTAAAGCATAATTGCAGCAGTTAATAACCAGCTGCATATACTCATAGAATCATAGGACTGCAGAGTTGGAAGGGACCCAAAGGGCCATCTAGTCCAACCCCTGCAATGCAGGAATCATAGCTATGCACCAAGCTGGCAAAGAGATTCCAAATGACTTGAATTAACATACCTCCTTGCTAGGTTAGCAAGCCTACAACACAGGGCAGTAGGGTCCTTAAGCCAGGGGTAGAGGACATATGACCCTCCAGAACTTCTTTGACCACAACACACATCAACCCGAGAAACAGGTCCAATGGTTAGGGCTTATAAGGGTCATCAAACGTCATCATCTGAAGAGCCCATCCCTGCTGTTCTGACTGGCATAGGAACATAGAAAGCTACCTAATATGGAGTCCGGTCATTGCTCCATCTAGCTCAATATTGTCTAGACTGAATGGCAAACGTTCCCTGGATTTTTAGACATCAGCCTTTCTTGCCCGTCCCTGGAGATGCCCCTGGGGATTGAACCCTGGGAATTCTGCTTGCAAACAGATACTTTACCACCGAGCCATCTCCACCCACTCCCTGCCCACCCACCCTAGTCTACTGACAGGCAAGGAATTCTCCAGACCTGGGGGAGTTCCTCATGGGTTAGGAGTGTGGAGTGGCTCCTGATGGGGAAGATACTTAATCGGATCTCCAAGTAGTTCTCTGTCACTGTCTGTTACATGGTTTTCTTGCCTATGCGTGAGTGAAGGATTGTTGTGGGCACTGCATCCTCTGCCAGAGCTCCATATGTGCTTGTCTGTCTCATCGTATTACCCAGCTCTTCCCAAATAGGATTTCATCTCCAACTGGGTCATCAGCTGCTCACCTTCCTTGCAGCAGATGTTTACCTTGAGGTCATGTGTTTCTCCTTCTCCTCTGAAGATGGAATCTTTCCTATTCTGTACTCAAAGCGTGGTACCCATGGGAAATACTCCCACAAAACTGTTGCCTGCCATTACATGAAAGGCAGAAAATTAAATCTGCGGGACACCGAACCGTCGCAGGCCAACTGGCAATTGCTGCCGTCAAATCAGAGAAACATCAGGAAGGAAATAATAAATCAGAACAAGGAGGAGGAGGCAGGAAAGGGGAACCTTTCAAGTTCATAACCTAGCTTCCTAGCCTACGTGGGAACCTCACAGAATATTTCTTCCAGCTCAGGTTGCTCGTTTTAGGAACATATGAATCATAGAATTGTAGAGTTGGAAGTGTCCGAAAGGGTTATGTAATCCAATCCCCTGAAATGCAGGAATCTCAGCTAAAGAATCCCTGACAGATTGACATCCAACCTCTATTTAAAAACCTCCACTGCAGGGGAGTCCACCTTCCTCTCATGTCTAAATAGCTTGTTGAGTTTGTTGCCACAATATGCAATGACGGTCACTAGCTTTACACAAGGATTAGCTGAATTCACGGAGGATGGCCCTCCGAAAAGTAATGCACCATGACAGTTAGCTTCCATGTTTAATATGCCCTAGAATACCGATGGTTGGAGCCAGACATCAGAAGACAACTCATGTTCTCATGATGCTCCTGTCTATGGGCTTTTTGGGAAGTTGGTCAGTGTTAGGAAGAAGACCCTACAGGAGCAGGGAACCTTTACAACCTGAGGGCCACATTCCCTTTTAGGCAGAGGAGCCAACTGATAGGGGGTAAGGTCCCTTCAGCCTCCCCAATAAAATATTTGAGAAGGCCAGGCCCCCATATTTTATTCAAGTTGGCACCCTTGCTTTTATTTTTTTTAAATAATTTTTATTAGTTTTACAAACAAAATTAAACAAACTACACAAACATACAAACATACAATATAACACTGTCCCTTCGTTTTCCCTCCACCCACTGGTTCACCTCTGCCACCAGTGAAACCCGTGTGCTTTGAGAACCAAAGGGGGTCCATTGTAAGTTGGGTTTAGCCTCCCCCCTCCCTCCTCCCCCCTCCTCCCCCCCTGCCACTGAAAGGAAAAGAGTGGAGGAGCTCTGAGGATTGGCTTCCCCCAGCTCTTTCATAAGTACACATTAACAAAAACAGACATGGTAGGGGAGAATCTTAGCTCCCCAATTCTTATTACCTTAACCTAATACTTGTGACTTCCTCGATAGTCTTCCTCCTGGTTTTCCTTAAACAAAATCTAAAATTTATGGCGGGTTTTCTATTTCAGTTTAAAATCCTTTTCTTATAATATTGACTCAACCCTCCTCCTTTTCCATGCTGCCCTCCCACAGACCCCCTCCTGCCACAAGAGGGACCCGTGGGGTACAGCATTTCCAAGGTTCCATTATATCCCCTCCTCACCCCTCTGAGCACCCCCTGCCACTGAGTATCTCAGAGTAAGGAGAGGAGAGTAGGCAGCTTTCTGCCTAAACCTGACTTAACTTACAAAATTTTACATTAACTTAAATTCTTTCCTAAGCCGTTCTTATACTTCCCTCCAGAAAGCACAACTTTTTCCATTCATATTTACACTCCATCTCTTCTCCCTAAGTCTTTTCCCCCATTTGGATCAGCATTTCCGTTAACAGGCCAAAATTTCAGAAACCGTCTCTCAGAAACTAAAAACATAGTCTTTTAACTAGATTATTCACCCCACACCCATTCTTTCCCATATCCATCTCCAGGCCCTTGTCCCCCCCTGCCCCTGTCTTTCCCATTCCTTCCTAACATTACCCCACATTTCAACCCCTCCAGGATCTTTAAGTCCATCAATCCTCAAATTCCTTTGCTTCTCATTTTCTTGCTCTGCTTGATTTTCTTCCTTTTGAGGTCCATGCTTTGCTTCATCCCAAACATATTTTTTAAAGTCCAAGTCCTCTTTAAGATTTTCATCTAATTGTTTCTCTTGGCATCCAGATTCAGTCTCCACAGTCTCGAAAATCAAATTTTCCTCTAAATCCTGGACTTGGACTTCATCCTCATCTGCTGGTAAATTGGGATGCTGCCGTTCCTTGTAGATATCCTCCCATATTTGTAGATAGTTTAGCACAGCCTCCTGGAAGGCTCGAGAGTACTTTGTTTTCATATTTCTCCTGACCGCAGACAAACAGGAGGTGGAGGACAAAGAGGTGCTGGAAAATTCCTTTCTCAGACGGTCGACTCCATTTTGGCTGTTCTTTTCCTTTGTCTTTTAGCTCAATCACAACTCCATTCTTGATTCCAATATTAAATAGTTCTACCACATTTTCAGTCAATTTTTACTGATTTTAACAGTGCAATAAGTCCACCCGGTCTTTTGACAGCTTGACAGCTTTTGACAGCTGTCAAAGCACTCTCCCCCTTAATAATGCTGTACCTCAAGGGGTGCCGGACTCGGGAGTTGAGAGGGTTCAAAAAGGTCTTTCTTTCTCTCGGGTCCACAATTCCAGATGCCTTTTGTCGTTCAGCTTAAGATTATTTAAAGCGCCTCCCAATTTTCCATTAGGAAGAGACCGACTTCCGTTTCTTTAGGGTCTCTCCTGTTTTCCAATTAACGAATTTGAAGTCCGTAATCGCAATTCCACTTACTTTTTGGACGTTTAAATTTGTTCGGAAGAATCTGCCGCTTGCCGGGTCAGGACTCGGAGCTTCACTTCTCGGAGGTAAGATATAGCCCAAAATGGCTCCCGCGGTTCCACCCCGCCGGCTCTCGATCGCTCTATTGAGCTCTCGGGCAGCGGGGGATCCGCAAAAAACGGAGCAGCCGCTGGGCTCGTGAGTCACCGGGACTCTCTACCCGGTGTTTTTACGGGGAATCCGCTCGCTCTGCGGACCTCCCCCCCTCCGCGAAGCCAGGGACATCAGCACGCGAGGTCCCTGCGTCCTTCTCTCCGCCGCGACAGACCGGAAGTGGCACCCTTGCTTTTAGGCTACCTTCAGGGCCCACATGTCAGTTTGGGTGAGGCCAGAGGCAAAATCAGGTGGAGCAAAGATGCATACTGGCCAGGCCAAAAACAGATGGGGTGTGAAGCAGAGCTCATGAGGGGTTTAATCTGGGGCAAGTTCAGAGGGCCAGAGTTCCAGAAGGGCCACATTCACCCCCCAGCCCTGAGGTTCCTCACTCCTGAGATACTGAATGAATTTTGAGCCTTGATGAGATCCAAAAGGATGCTTCTTGTGGAGAATCCATCTACTGCAAGGCTCTCGGAAGCCTAGCCTGTGAGCTTTGGTGACAGCAGTCAGAAACTGGACTAATGAGCAATGTTTGTGTGAAAGCTATTAATAGCCAGAATAAATAAGAGCTTACAGGACCGGTGCTGCTATAACACCCTCCACCCCCTTCTTGGCAAGGAGCAGCAGAGAAAATGCACAGGGGAGCTAATATTCTCCACTAAACAGCAGGCTACACTATAGTATTGTAGTATTAAAAGGTGTGAGAGAGAGCGGGGTGGGGAGGGGAAAGATTGCTACCAGCTGTGTAAATCTGATGGCTATGAGGATTTTCATGAAGACTCACACCCAATGTGCACCCAACATGGATAAAAATGTAGTTTAAAAAAGTTATTTCAGAAACAGTTTGTGGTGGGATTCCGCCCCCCACTTTCTCTAAAGCTTGCAGGCTTTATAAAGCCAGATGTCCAGGGAATTTGATGATGGAGATGAGCAGCAAGGCAATGCTGGGTCCAAAATGACTGATTTTTCTTCCCAAGGAACCTTTGCAGCCTGCAAAATTTGGGGGTTTTCTATAAGCATGAAGACTGTCGGACCACAAGATGCTGGATCATTGGTGCTCAGTATAGTCTATACTGACTAGTAGTGGCTCTCCGGGGTTTCAGGCAGGGAACATTTCTGGTCCTAACCGGAGATGTTGGGCACTGAACCTGGGACCTTCTGCAACCGAGGCAGATATTCTACTGCTGAGCTATGGCTCTTCTCCAATTTCACCTTGCAGAGTCAGATGGCAATGCTGTACCCCTTCCTGAGCGGGTGACAGGAAGAAAGACAAACCATTGATGCAAACTGGAGGCTGCTTGAACAGAAATTGACATAAAGAGGCTCTCCCTAACCTTGTGTCCTCCAAATGTTTTGGACTACAATTCCCACCAGCCCCAGCAACCTTGACATAGTTGTGGTCCAAAACATCTGGAGGGCACTGGATTAGAGGGAAATTGTGGTTCTGGTGGTCTCATTGATGTGCTAAGGTTTGGAGAGATATTGAAGGTCCCATGAAAGAGTAATGCAATGCAGAAGCTTCTCAGCAGATGCAGATTCCCCTTTCTAACATCAAAATTAAGAAAGAAGTGCAAAATGATCAGGGGGGTGGAGTGACTGACTTATGAGTTTGGAACTTTTTCGTTTAAGAGAAAAATATGTGAGTAATATGTTACCAGATAGAAGTTTATAAAATTATGCATAGCATGGAAAAAGTGGAGAAAGAAAAAGTTCTTCTCCATCTCTCGTAACACTAGCAACTCATTGACATCCAATGAAGCTGACTGTTGGAAGATTCAGGATGGATAAAAGAAATTATTTCTTCACCCAGAGCATAGTTAAACTATGGAACTTGCTCCCACAGCAGCTAGCAATAAAAGAAAGTACTATTCCACCTAACACATAATTAAACTGTGGAGCTCGCTTCTACAGGAGGCAGCGATGGCCACCGTATTGGATGCCTTTAAAAGAAGATTGGGCAAATCCGTAGAGGATAAGGCTATTAATTGCTACAAGCCAAGATGGCTCTGCTCTGCTGCCGTGGTTAGTAATGCTTCTGAATCCCTTCTGCTGGAAACTACAGGAGGGCAGAGTGCTCTTGCGCTCAGGTCCTGATTGCAGGTTTCCCACAGGCATTTGGTTGGCCACTCTGGGAACAGGTTATTGGATTGGCTGGGCCATTGGCCTGATCAGCAGGCTCTTCTTGTGTTCTTATGTCCTTGCTTCTGGGTGGGTGCCAAAGGTGAGTAAGAGGCTGGGAGAAAGTCAGACTGTCACTCCCAAATGCAATAATATAATGCCCCTCTCCCAAACCTTATGATGTTTCCACTCTAGGGTGAAAACTTGGGCATTCAGGTGGATGCAGCTCAACAGCACTGAGGCTGGTGAACCTAACAGCTCGAACATGTGATCAGCAGTCTCCCATGATGTATCGGAATTTCACAAGCCTCTTTTCAATCCATCTAAGCCAGGCATCCCCAAAGTGCGGTCCTCCAGATGTTTTGGCCTACAACTCCCATGATCCCTAGCTAACAGGACCAGTGGTTGGGGAAGATGGGAATTGTAGTTCTAAACTTCTGGAGGGCCACAGTTTGGGGATGCCTGGATCAGACAAAGGAGCCTCAGGTTGCTGATGAAGGACCCAGGAGAGGAGCAGCCGTAGGGAACTGTGGGAAGGTGGGGACCTTCAGTCCTCACAGCTGTCTCATTGGGGCAAGACCTACTGGGAAGAGTTGTTGTGATCACAGCAAGAGTTAACTTCACTGAAACTGGTGTTTTATTGCTGACCTGTTTCTGACTCCAGCTCCTGACACCCTCCCCTCCCCTCCCAATTCCTCTGATGTAAATTGTTTTAACTGATTTCAACATTGTATCATTATATTGTCACAGCCTGCCCTGGAACCTTATGGTGAAGGGTGAGTAACAAATCCTATAAATAAAGTAAATAAATAATAAACAATACTGGCTGACATTACATCTTGTGGCCACAGATTCTGCACATTAATGATGTGCTGCTTGAAGAATTAATCACGAGCCCCAGGATTTTGTGGGGATCAGTGTGATGACAGTAAAGCCCCTGGCACTTTGGAAATGCTACAGTAAATCATTGTGATCGACAGATCAGGGAGCTGGACTCGTCACCTCACTTTTATTTTTTATTTTTATGTGAGCCTGAATTGCCTCACTGGTTTAGAAATACTTTGTTTCCCGGCAACCCTGACGGCAATGCATCACGCTAGACTGACGAGGCCATGCTGCACTGTCACCTGCTTTCATCCTGGCCCCATCAGAACATCTCTTGTCGATGAGGGGGGGAAAGATTCCACACACCTGGCAGCTGGCTTGGTTTGCAAACAGATGCTCTTCCTCTTCACTTGGCCTTGCCTTGAATGGATCAGACAGTGAAGGTGAGCAGCAGAAAGGGAGCTACATGGCATGCAGGCTTGTTGTCTTCAGTCTGCCTTGTGGTGCACTGCCTCGGAGGATGGTAGAAATGCAACCTGATCAACGCACTTGGAGGATGCAACCCCCTGCCTCCTGGGGCCAGTTCACAACAGGACACCTGCCTATAACAAGGAGCATTTGGGAGCGTTCCTTGTATTGGTTTGGAGCAGGCACCCCCAAACTGCGGCCCTCCAGATGTTTTGGCCTACAACTCCCATGATCCCTAGCTAACAAGACCAGTGGTTGGGAAAGATGGGAATTGTAGTCCAAAACATCTGGAGGGCCGAAGTTTGGGGATGCCTGGTTTGGAGCATTGGCTTAGCTAGCTCAATACTTACTGTAGAAGTCGGCTCACATGACCTCTCCTGTGCATTCACAAATATGTGGGGTGAATACGGTCATGACTATCACCCACAGCAACTGCACATCTCTGTGCGTGCTGGCTACTCTCCTCATCTGCCACAGGTTTGGCATCAGTGTGAAGGATTGTAGTGTGTGGACAGATATTTGCACATAGGGTTTTTTCAGGGCTGAGTAAACTTTTTCAGCTGGAGACCCGTGTTCCTTCTGGCCACATATATGGGGGTTATGTGCAAAAGGTGAGTAGCACCATATACCAAAATGGGGGGGGGAGATCCTTTTGTGCACTCACATGTCTCTTTCTATTCACCATCCAGGGAAGCAAGATGCTGTGTTCAAGGACACATTCCAACCAGGCAAAAAATACTCCATGTGGGGTGCAGAGCAGAGCCAGGAGGAGGTATGGCTGGGAGCGGGTGTGGTCTGGAGGGAGACCCAAGGCCCAGATAGAGAGGTGTGCAGGACCTGGGTTACTGGATGTTAGTGAGAACCCTGATTTTTACAGAGTGTGGAGGAGCACAATGTGCATAAATTTGTGTGCATGTAACACCGCTTCATGGTAATCTCAAATGTGCTGGGGTCATGTCTGTGGTGCGAGCTTGCTCCTGCTCACATGGAGTTATAGGAACTCTTCTACTGTCTTCTCCAATTGGCAGTATCCCATTTCCATCAGCCTAGAATGATAAGGCTTTGTATTCCTCATCATACCAGCAAGGACAGCAACCAGCACAACAGGTCAAGAAGTCAATCTATGACAAGGTTGCTGAAGTTGCAGGGAGTTGTCCAGCCAAGGAAACACCACTAGAACTGGATGGAAGGTGTGGCTACACTAGAAGCACCCATGCATTTTGAGCAGTTTGATACCTGGTCCGATTTGACTCCCTGTTTTCTGTCTTGATGTCAGGCAGTCCAGATGAAACCATTCATCTCATTCAAACAGCCTTATATTGGCTTCTACTATGTGAGCATGTGTGTGTCCAGACCTCTGATAGCAAATGCTTGGAGAGCAGTTGGGCATGGGTATGCTCCTTTGTAGTTGCCTCTCTACCCCTTTAATCCTGGATCTTTATTCAGAACTGGTTTGTTAGCAGCTGGATAGGGAGTCAGAGGACAAAAGAGGGATAGAAGATGAATGCCTTCAATGTCATGCCACTAACGTCACTGGTGGAAGCAGCCTTTATTTACCAAAGAACTAAACCCACAGAGGTCTCTAGGTGATGAAGAGAAGTGTCTCTACCCTTCTGTGAACTGAATTGCAGTAGCAATGAAATAGCAAATAGGGTTGGGGAATTCACATTCCACTGCAGCAATCTAAAGCAGGGGAGGGGAACCTGTGTCCCTCCAGTTGTTACTGGACTCCAGCTCCCATCAGCCCCAACCAGCATGGCCTTATCTGATGTCTTTCTGGTGTCAGAGGAAGGCTTCATTGATTTATTTGTCTCAAACTCTGGCATTTCATCAGTAACTGGTAACTTGGAGTCAGGAGCGCAAGGGATATTCCATAGCTGTCTGCATGGCTCTTCTCTTAGCCCAATTGGATAGAGAAATTGGCAGGCTGGAACTGGAGCAACGTGACAACATAGGGGCTGGGGGGGGGTAGCAGTCGGAAGAAAGTTAGACAGGGAAGTTGACAAAACGAGGAAGGTGTAACCTGAGAAACAAGAAGGGGGAAAAGAGAGGACAGAGACATAAGTATACAGTAGTGGCATATATGACAAAGGAACCACTTTGGGGTTTGTTAAGCCTAGTGACAAGCTAGGAAAGAGGGAAGGGGAAAACCTGGACTGCGAGGGAGGATCAGCTTTACTACAGAAAATAAATTAAGGGTCATGTGATGTGATAGGTGCCCAAGCCTTGGTAGCAAGGGACACACCAGGTAGTGTCTGAAGGTAAGAGAATGCTGGAAATCTTAAGTAGGTTGAGTCTGACATCTGGCCTTAGTTGCTTCGTTTTGTTTTTCCTGATTCTGGTGGTTTTATTGGTAGGTTGTTCTTTTAGTGGTTCCCCTGATTTAAGATTGTGTTTTATTGCATTTGAAACTGTTTTGATTAGTCTGTGAGCTGCCTTAGGAGTTTTGCAAAATGAAAGATGGCATACAAATGCGCCGTGTATATGTCAGGGTGTAATTACATGCTTATGAACGAACCAGCAAACAAACATTCAAAGATTAATTTGGGATTCTTCCACTCCTTCCCAGAATACATAAAAAGCTTTTGGCTGTCCACATAGTGGCCTGTGATCTGTATGCTCTTCAGCTGTGTCTTACAAAAAGGAAAAATGCTTTTAAATGAGCTACGTCAAGCCAGGCGACCAAGAAAACACACAGCCTTGCAGGAGCAATTTCCATTAAGTGTAGGGATAGCTGTGTGAAAATTCTCTTCTGCCCAAGACAGGAAGTGAAGCGGGTTGCTCATAATGACCCCTGCTGCTTTTAATACCTAGGAACATATGGGGAAAATGAGAGGGCCATGTTGGTTATTCACACTGGTCTTTTTTTGTCTCGTTTGGAGAGGACGAATGGCTCATCCCTCTCCCTCCTCCCCTCCCACAACCCTTTCTTTTAACAAATGTAAATAAGAAGAAAAATATCTTGGACGGTATCTTTCAAGCTTATTCCCTTAGCCGCAGGGGTCTGATGAAGGGAAACTTTGCCGAGACTGACGTCACAGGGAATTTTGTTGCCAAGGAGACAGAGGCTCTTTTGTGTGTCCAGCATGTAGCCAGAGCTTAGGAGGGGGGGAAACAGCCCCTTGATCTCTTTCTGACGTTTGTTATCTTGAAACCTGTAGCCAGTGGAGACTGGTCCATTTGGGCGAATGGATCACTGTCCCATCAACCTCTGTCCTACCTGCTTACCTTCCGACTTACATAGCATCCCAGGGTTGGCACTGCCTGCCACTTTCATCCTCCTTAGTCTCAGTGCTGCCGCATTTAGGGAAGAGGATGGGGACGAAAACTGGAACGAGTAGGCTGTGGATGTGATTGGCTCTGGGGCAACCTCTTGTTGGCTTCCCTGCCTTCAGCCTCACCAGCCCCAATGGTAACCAGCCACCACTGCCAATCTGGATGGCCTCTGTTGGACCAGCGGCAAAGCATATGCTGGTGGGGTGCTCCCATGGAGGGAGCACATGGTGGCTACAGCTCACCGCTGCTTCAAGGGTGCACTCAGGCCACCCTGACAGCCCTGCCTGGCTTTGCAAGTGTGGGGTCAGGCCCCAAGGCTGGGATCAGTAAACGCTGCCATCGCCTCTTCTCTGCCTCTTTGCCCCTGGGTCAGACCTGACCCAAGAGCGGAGATGTGGCCACCTGGTGGCATTGGGCCATTGCACAAATAAGCTGTCTTCACGGCTCCCTCATCCACCAGAGCCAGGCCTCAAAGGCCTGTCCCAGCCCCAGCTTCCCACCCCATGGGTCTGGCCTCAACAAGGGAGCCTGTCATGGAGGCACCTGATTGTGCCCCCTCAAAAAATGTCGTTGAGGCCACAGCTCCCCCAGCCCCCCATGCAACGCCAATGTGTCGGGCTATTGACCAGGAAGAGCAGGGGCTAGGGGGAGGACTGATCACAGCCCCCCTTGGCCCATTGAGTATTCTACCATAGGTATCAGTACCTTCCAATCTGCTATCAGGATTGAGAGCTATTTTTCTTTTAATTGCTATGTGACCACACTTGCACCACAGCAGCTAAGTTCCTGGCAGCACTTAACATCTAACATGCAAACCTGCAAACCTTTTAAAATCGCAGAGCATTAGGAGCCATGCTGTCTGGGTGGGTATGATTGTGTACCAAGGATGTGGAGTGAGGCAAGGCTGTAGCTCATTGATAGAACATGTGGCTTTACGTGGAGAAAGACCAGGTTCAGTCTCCATAGATAGGGCTGGGTATGTCCCCTGTCTGAAACCCCAGAGATATAGGCAACTGTGAGCTAAACGGACCTAGATGGACCAATGGTTGACTAAGTATACAACATCTTCCTATGTTCCTAGTCCTTCATTATGAGGTTCATACAATCTGAGACCCCATTACCATTTCCATTAAATGTTGATCTCTTTTGCAACTTTGGTCTTGATTTTTCTCCCTTTCCCCTTGAGGGTTCTTTCAAAAGGCTGAAAACCTAGATCAGTGTCTCTCTCTCTTGGGCCACAGGTCTTCATACCATGGGGAGCCATCCCAGCTCAGCCACAGCCTTTGGCAAAAGTAATCATTGACAGGTGCAGGAAGGCCATGGGCTGTCCTGGCGGTGTTTGCAACTTGCAAACAGGGCAGTGAGGTGAGGAAATTCATTTAGGCTCAGGTCTACCCAGTTTCTCAGCAGCTGTTGGTCTCTGGTGCTGATGGGTAGAACCAAATAGACTAGAGTCTTGAACCCTTTATAGTCTGGGGTAACTGATGATTTTGATCAAAGCCCCACAGAAATATTCGCGTTGCCTTCCAGCAGAATATACACTCAAAGCAGTAAGAATTTAGCAAAATGGAGTGATCTGAAGGAAAGTTTCTTTAGATTAAGCACTTCTTACCTTAAGCTACTTCAGCTTCTTACCTTAAGACTCTCGAAATATGGGCCCAAATCCACCAATATCAGAGTCTAGAACAGCTTCTACGATCTTTTGTACTGCTACAAAAAAAAGCCAGGTATCCTTTCTCGGTTCACTCTTTTGTCAAGAGGATTTGGCTGTGGTCAGGTTGTAGACATGCAAAGCAAGCGGTAATCTCAAGACAAGCTATTCATGGGTTCATATGTTATCGGCGCTGCGTCATTCTCTGTGCCAATGTTATGGAAGAGGCTTTTCATTGTGAATCGATTCCAGGACTCCGTAAAGCAGCTTGAATGAGTTGTTAATGTTCTGTAAGGAATTGTCCAAATCGCTTCATTCGAAACCTGGGAGGATGAGAGAGGCAAAGCAGATTTAGAAGGGGGGGGGAAAGCCCTCTCCCTGTTGTGTTAACAGAGTCGTTCTTGCTGATGATATGGTGAGTTTTGTGTGCCTGAGACTTTGGTACCTGACACACAGGTTCTTTCAGAATTAAAACTGGAGGCTTCATTTATTTATTCATTTCAAATTATAACTGGGATGGGCAGGGGGTGGTGGATCTGGGTATTAAGATCATGGTGTGTGTGAAAGTAAGACAATCTGTAGTACTTGAGGGAATTAAACCTGATTTCTACATGAATCATGAATTCTAAGAGTCTGGAGGATAGGGATGTAATATGGCATCATTTGCCATCCCACTCTGTATTTGTCACGTGCAGGACTGTTTCCATTCCGCTGCTGTTCATTTTCTGCAAAGAAGAAGAAGAACAAGAACAAGAAGAAGAAGAAGAAGAAGAAGAAGAAGAGGAAGAAGAAGAAGAAGAAGAAGAAGAAGAGGAAGAAGAAGAAGAAGAAGAAGAAGAAGAAGAAGAAGAAGAAGAAGAAGAAGAAGTGGTTTACTTATTTTTTGTAATTAATTAAATCTTTTGCCTGACAGGTGAGAGTGATACATTGTTCCATTTAAGGCTGTGTGGTTTGGTCATAAAGTGACACATTGCTGGATTTGGGTTGCAGGCGAGTCTGAGAGGAGCAATTGAACTAAATTGTGATATTTTTGTAATCTGCCCTGGGAATGCTTGGTGATGTGTGCCCTAGAAGTATGACTAATAAACAAACATGCAAATAAACAGATATTTGCTGAGACCCAAGGTGTATTTTGTAGAGGTATTTGAAACCAAACCACCCATTGGCATAAAGTGACCGAATGGGGGAGGGGTGAGAATTAGGACTTTGGGTGCAGCATGTAAAGTACTGCTAAAGAGCACAGGGATTAATCTATATACATGGTTGTTTCGTGGAATTTTAAATAGGAAAGCTTAGTTGGGGGGGGGTGTTGCTAAGTTTACTGAAGAAGCATCACTGGAAGGGGTGTGTGATAAAGATTTCCCTTTCCCTTTTTCAAATCCCATCCCATCTCTGCCTGCAGGTCCTTGCCTCCTTTCCTGCATGAATGGGAAAGCAATTACTTATCCCATTTCACCCTTTCATTCCACCCCAGCAATGCTGCTACAATCAACTTCACAGCCTCCTCCCCACATCTAAAGATGGGCAAATGTGCCAGTCTCAGTTTCTCTCAGTTTCTCATTTCTCCAATCTATAAGTTCCGTTTGCTACATTCCTGCAGCAGTTTGTGATGTTTATAAAAAATATTCCCCGAAAAATTCATCAGTATTTCATTGCACATTTCTCATAGAATCATAGAATCATAGAGTTGGAAGAGACCACAAGGGTCATCCAGTCCAGCCCCCTGCCAAGCAGGAAACACCATCAAAGCATTCTTGACATATGCCTGTCAAGCCTCTGCTTAAAGACCTCCAAAGAAGGAGACTCCACCACACTCCTTGGTTGCAAATTCCACTGCTGAACAGCTCTTACTGTCAGGAAGTTCTTCCTAATGTTTAGGTGGAATCTTCTTTCTTGTAGTTTGAATCCATTGCTTCGTGTCCGCTTCTCTGGAGCAGCAGAAAACAATCTTTCTCCCTCCTCCATATGACATCTGTCACAGTGGCCGGAGTGGGCTACTTCAGAGTAACGACGCTACGCAGCTCTGCATTTTATTCTTTTATTGGTGCTGCGTATTTACAGTGCTGAAGTCATTGCTATTTACACAGAGTGATGTGGTCAGTCGGTTCCAGAACCTCCGAATGGCTTTTGGCGCGTCTTTCTCCAACACAAAAGCTTTGGCAGACCCATCCTCTTTCCCCTCCTCTTTCT
This sequence comes from Zootoca vivipara, assembly GCF_965207765.1. Taxonomy (NCBI): domain Eukaryota; kingdom Metazoa; phylum Chordata; class Lepidosauria; order Squamata; family Lacertidae; genus Zootoca; species Zootoca vivipara. The sequence goes on along the minus strand of NC_142589.1, from coordinate 57,448,735 downwards.
GCGTAATTCCGGAGTTGGGGGGATGGGCCTCCCCCCCTTATTCGCCCCCTCCTGTCCCACCTGGGACCCTGGCTCCTCTACCTTGCCTGAGCCTCGGACACGACTTCCTGCTTCCCCATTGGAATCGGAACTCTCTCTGCTTTCCCCTGTGCTCGGGGATGGGCTTGAACTCAGGAGGGGAGGGACTTCGCGATATCCCCTGTCCCTCACATCCACCCCCCTCCCAAGCTCTCCTTCACCCCTCCCCAGGTCCCCCCCAGGTGTCGGTGACGACTGGAAGCCTAAGAACTCAGTGCTTTCCGAGCCCGTTGGTGTGAACACCTCCCCCCAGTCCTGCGAGCCCCCCCTTCCGCCTGGGAGGACGGGAATCCCAAAAAGTCCGTGGCGTCAGAGCTGGTAGGGGTAAAAATGTTCTGCCAATCTGCTCCTTCCTCTGACTGGGTGGATCTCGGTGACACCCATACCTCATCCTCTGGTTCCTCGAACTCCGCTTCCCAGCGCCATGGTGAACTGCTCTCCCGTGCTTCCTCCCCCTCCCCCTCCCTTTCCATGTGCCAGGGCTTGGGTCTATGGGGAAAGAGGGCGTGAAATTCTTCTACCAGGAATTCCTCCTGTATCTGAGTGGCTGGGACCCATTCATTCTGGGACGGTGGAGCATCCTCCCATGCCATGAGGTACTCCAGGCCCCCCACCCCCCTCCTTGAGTCCAGGATGGCCGTGGCCTCATTGAGTTGCTCCCTGCCTTCTCTCTCCCCCCCTCCCTCAGGGGTTTGTTCGCTGCCTCGGAGCCTGCTGCTTTCCCTGTACGGCGACAGCAGCGATCTATGAAACACTGGGTGCACCCTCATGTCCTCTGGCAGTGCCAGCCTGTATGCCACCGGGTTGACCTGTTGCGTGACCGTGAAGGGGCCCAACCTTCTGGGCGCCAGCTTTCTGCACCTCCCTCTGATGGGAAGGCCCTCCGAGGACAACCAAACTTTGTCCCCCACCCTAATGACCTCCCCCGGTCGCCTGTGGCGATCTGCCCCCTTCTTGTACGCTTCCTTGGCTCTCTCCAAGTGTTCTCTAAGCTGCTGGTGCACCGTCTCCAGTTCCTCTGCCCAATCCTCAGCCTGTGGGCCCTCCTCCTCCTCCTCCCCCTCCCTCTCTGGGAAAGATCTGAGGTCGCGCCCGTAATTGGCCTTAAAGGGCGACACCCCTGTGGAGACGTGCACCGCATTGTTGTATGCAAATTCTGCCAGTGGCAGGCGATCCACCCAGTCCGTTTGCCGCTGGCTGACGTAGCATCTCAGGTACTGCTGCAGAATGGCGTTGACCCTCTCCGCCTGTCCATTGGTCTGCGGGTGTCTAGCCGTCGACAAGCTGACCTCCACCTGCAGGAGGTTCATGAGCCGCCGCCAGAACCTGGAAACAAATTGGCGGCCACGATCCGAAATAACCCTTAAAGGTAATCCATGCAGTCTGAATACGTGATCCACAAACAGTTTGGCTGTCTCCTCTGCAGAGACCGCCCTGGCACACGGTATAAAGTGGCACATTTTGGACATTAGGTCCACCACCACCAACACTGCGGTCTTGCCCCTGGAAGAAGGCAGGTCTGTGATGAAGTCCATGGACACCACTTCCCACGGCCTGTGTGGCGTGGCTAAGGGCTCCAGCAATCCCGGTGGCGCTGCTCTGACCACCTTTGCCCGCTGGCAGGTGTCACAGCCCCGTACATAGTCTCTAACATCTTCCCGCACCCCTGGCCACCAGAAGTGTCTCATGACTAGGTGAGTGGTTTTGTCCCTCCCAAAATGACCCGCCGTTGGGTTGTCGTGCATCTGCTTGAGGACCGTACGTCTAAGCTGGGTGGTGGGCAGGTACAGTGCACCCTTGTAGAAAAGCAGCCCCCTGCGTTCTGCAAAGTCTTTTGCCTGCTCCCCCCCCTCTCAGTTCTCTGAAGATGCGGTTGGCAAATTCATCCGCTGCCGTCAGTGCTGTGAGTTCCGCCTCGCTCACCACTGCTGCTCCGCAGGACCATGCTGACGGGGGGGAAAATATGTCTGGGTGCCGGTGGCGCCTCCTCCTCCATGTACTCTGGCTTGCGGGAGAGGGCATCCGCCCTGACATTCTGCTCTCCCGGGATGTAGTGTATGGAGAAGTTGAAGTTCGAGAAGAACTCTGCCCACCGTATCTGCCGCTGGTTGAGCACCCTGGCAGTTCTCCAGAACTCCAGGTTCTTGTGGTCTGTGCACACCTGGATGGGGTGCTTGGCGCCCACCAGGAAGTGTCTCCAGTGCTGGAACGCAGCGTGGATCGCAAGAAGTTCCCGATCAAACACCGTGTAGTTTCGCTCTGGCTGGGTCAACTTCCTGGAGAAGAAGGCACAGGGTCTCCACTCTCTGTTGGCGTCCAGTTGCAACAAAATGGCGCCCACAGCTTTATCAGAAGCATCTGTCTCCACGCGTAGGGGCGCGTCCTGAACCACGTGGAACAGGTTCTGGTCTGAGGCGAACACCCTCTTGAGGCTTTCGAACGCTGCTTGCGCCTCTGGTGTCCACCTGAACTTCTGCTTGCCTCTCAGGCAGTCAGTGATGGGAGCCGTAACGCGAGAGAAGTTCTTGATGAACTTCCTGTAGAAGTTGGCGAAGCCTAGTAGGCGTTGGGCATCTTTGCGCGTCCTGGGGCTGTGCCAGTCCAGGATGGCCTGCACCTTGTCCTTGTCCATCGCCAGCCCCTTGTCTGACAGCTTGTAGCCCAGGAAGTCCACCTCCTTGGTGTGAAACTTGCACTTCTCCAGCTTCACATACAGGTGGTTCTCCTTCAGGCGCTGCAACACCTCCCTGACATCTTTCACATGCTGCACTGGGTCATCGGAATAGATAAGGATGTCATCCAGGAAGACCAAGCATTTCCTGAAGAGGAGGGACCCCAGGACGTGGTGCATGAAGGCCTGGAAGCATGCTGAGCCCCCTTGCAACCCGAAGGGCATCACCAGATATTCAAAAGAGCCCAGAGGCGTGAACATCGTGGTTTTCCATTCATCGCCCTCCCGGATCCTGATCAAGTTGTACGCCCCTCTTAGGTCTAGCTTGGTGAAAATCTTGCCCCTGCGTGCCGCTGTCAACAGATCGTCCACTCTGGGCATGGGGAAAGCCACTGGCTCTGTCACTGAATTCAGCCGTCTAAAATCCACCACAAGACGGCGCTGTTGCGTGTCTTTCTTGTCCACCCAGAAGACTGGGCTGCCCCCTGCTGCCTTGCTTTCTCTGATGAACCCCCGCTTGAGGTTCTTGTCGATGAAAGCGCGCAGATCCTCCAGTTCCTGGTCTGACATGGCGTACAGCTTGGCTGGGGGTATAGTTGCCCCTGGCACCAGGTTGATCTGGCAGTCAAAAGGCCTGTGTGGGGGTAGGTGGTCGGACTCAGCTTCACTGAAGACCTCCTGCAGGTCCCAGTACGGCTTGGGTATCGCCTCACTTTGACGTGCATGGTGGCCACCGTGGCTATCGGAGGCCCCTCCCCTGGTTGGTGCTGCATGCAATGTTCCAGGCAAAAGTCCGATCCAAAAGTGATGCATCTCTGGTGCCAACTGATGGAGGGGTCGTGGCGCGCCAGCCAGCTCATGCCCAAGACGATGGGGGGGTCTGAGATGGTGGTGACGTTGAATGCCAGTGTCTCTGAGTGCCTTCCCACCGTCATTTTCATGGGGGGGGGGTTGATGAGTGATGGCCCCTCCCAGCAGCTCTCTGCCGTCAATGGTCGCCACGTGCAGAGGAAAATCCAGCTGCAGAAGCTGGATCTGGTGCTCTTCTGCAAAGTTTCTCGAGAAGAAGTTCGCTGACGCCCCACTGTCAATTAGGGCGAGGACCGTCAGGGGATAGCCATTTGGGAGCGTTAGCGTGACTTCTAGAACCACTCCTGCTCTGGGAGGGGTGGGCTGGCTCTGCTCCTCTCTGTGCGGGTGGGTGGGCTGGGGCTGTTGTCTGCTGACTGTGCCTGGCTGCTGCCCCTTGTCTCCTGCAGCCAGGCTTTCCCGTTTCCCTGCTGTGGTGCTGCGTCAGTGGGGGAGGGCAAAACCGTTCCCGCCTTTCCTTGCCACTCCCTGCGATGTGGGCAGTCTCTGACGAGATGCTGGGGGGAGTTGCAGAGAAAGCAATTCCCACCCCTTCCCTCCTTGCGTCTTGGCGCCGCTGGGGTTTGAAAAGCCCACGCGCGCGCGCTATCAATCTGCATGGGTTCCTGGTCCTGGCTGGCCCCAGGCGTGGCTTGAAAAGGTTGTTGGGGGAGTGGCTTCTCCTGCGACCGTGGGAACCAAGCCCGCTTTGCGCGCGTTGCTTGCTTGTCGCTCCACCGGGATTCCTGTCTCACCCCCACCGCCAGAGCCGCTTTGCTCAGCTGATCCATATTACTGGGCTTTGGACCTCTCGAGAGCTCATCCTTCACCTCCTCATGCAACCCCAAGTAGAACGCCGCTTGCATTGGGGGTGACTCCAGTTCCCACCCCAATCTGTGCACCAGCATGGTGAATTTCGCCCAATACGCGCGAACTGTCATATTTCCTTGGCGTAAATTATGAAGTTCCTCCTTAGTCTGGTCCATATGACTATCGGACGAATACATCGTTTTCAAACCTTCTAGAAATAGTTTGACATTCTTCATGCAAGGATTCTTTGTTGCGATTAACGGTCTTAGCCACTCCCTGGCTGCCCCGGTAAGGTGCTCCACAATAAACGCTACCCTGTGCTCATCATCAGGGAACTCATCGTGGTGCAGCTCAAGAGCATACACAATCTCAGTCTCAAAGCCCTGATATTCCCTCGGGTCTCCGTTGAACTTGCTTACTAGGGTCCCGGCTCTCCTTCCTGGCAGCACTTGGACTTGGGGTGCCCCTCCCGCCTTGTTTTTCTCTGCATCCAGCTTGTTTTGGAGGTCTACCGCCACCGCCCTTAATTCCTGCTCTCTTTCCTGTAGCGCTCTCACCTGTTCCGCAAGTTGTAGCCGGTCGTCCTGGACCTTCTTAGTCTCTTCTTTAGCTGCCTTCAATTCCCCCTGCGCCTGCAGCGACAGCTGCTGCAGTTCTTGCTGGGCTTGCTCCGCGATCTGCCGCCATCTCTCCGCCTCTGAGACGCTCATCCCGGCAACTCCAAAGTAGCCCAAAAAGTGATTCGGAGGTTGCTGTCACAGTGGCCGGAGTGGGCTACTTCAGAGTAACGACGCTACGCAGCTCTGCATTTTATTCTTTTATTGGTGCTGCGTATTTACAGTGCTGGAGTCATTGCTATTTACACAGAGTGATGTGGTCAGTCGGTTCCAGAACCTCCGAATGGCTTTTGGCGCGTCTTTCTCCAACACAAAAGCTTTGGCAGACCCATCCTCTTTCCCCTCCTCTTTCTGCGTAATTCCGGAGTTGGGGGGATGGGCCTCCCCCCCTTATTCGCCCCCTCCTGTCCCACCTGGGACCCTGGCTCCTCTACCTTCCCTGAGCCTCGGACACGACTTCCTGCTTCCCCATTGGAATCGGAACTCTCTCTGCTTTCCCCTGTGCTCGGGGATGGGCTTGAACTCAGGAGGGGAGGGACTTCGCGATATCCCCTGTCCCTCACAACATCCTTTCATATATTTGAACATGGCTATCATATCACCCCTTAACCTTCTCTTCTCCAGGCTAAACATACCCAGCTCCCTAAGCCGTTTCTCATAAGGCATTTTTTCCAGGCCTTTGACCATTTTGGTTGCCCTCCTCTGGACACGTTCCAGTTTGTCAGTATCCTTCTTGAACTGTGGTGCCCAGAACTGGACACAGTACTCCAGGTGAGGTCTGACCAGAGCAGAATATAGTGGTACTATTACTTCCCTTGATCTAGATGCTATACTCCTATTGATGCAGCCCAGAATTGCATTGGCTTTTTTAGCTGCTGCATCACACCGCTGACTCATGTCAAGTTTGTGGTCTACCAAGACTCCTAGATCCTCTTCACATGTACTGCTCTCAAGCCAGGTGTCACCCATCCTGTATTTGTGCCTTTCATTTTTTCTGCCCAAGTGTAGTACCTTTCCATTTCTCCTAATGCATACATTTTTAAAGCAATTCCCCCTAATATCATGAACTTTCATATGTTATTTTCACTTACTAATGCATTTTACGAGCACTTTCCCCTAATTTCCCTCTAATTTTGCATTGCAAAATTCAGAGAAGCGTGAATGCTGAAGGACAACGGCATTTCATTTTTTTGTATTGTTGCAGAAAACGTGGTTTTGCACTAAATACTATTAAAATGTGAACTGGTCTGAATTTCTCCCCATCCCTAATCCCCCAACTACATTTCCTTAAAAAGCAAGGAATATATATAGCAACGCTGGCGTATATTGCAGAATTTCCATACACTGCTCTCTCTCCATCCCCCAAGCTGGCAATACGGATGTAACAATCCTCGGCTCTTTTGCAGAACTGCATTGGTAGGGTATTTCTTGAAAAGAAGCCCTGAGCGAGAAAGAACATGAACTGCTGTCTCTGCTTCTTCCTTTTGTTCTGGGCAGAATAACTAATGCTCAATAACAGCTATACTGAAATTCAGGATTTTGCTATTCTTTTCTATGAACAATACTCCAGCAGCGAAGAAGAAAAATAAGAAAAGGATTCAAAATGAACCAAAGCATCCCTTCTCCCTTCTGACAATGGCTATGCCACTCATCACTTTCATACAAGCAGTCTCCTAAATGTCAATCATATCTGGGACTGCACTCATTGGTTTAAAACTCTGAAACGCAGGAAGGGGCTCATTTCTCACAATACCTGTAGATTTATTTTTGGTGTTTTGTGGCCTCTGAAGCAAGTTCAGCCTTATGCAGTAGTGGTAGATTTCCCGACTTAGCTCTGATTTCCCTGCAGTTTGGAGCTTTAAAGGAAGTATCCAAACTGTGTCCAACAGAGGGAATGGTCTGCAAGTGTGGGGGAGGTGTCAATATAGCAAAGCAGTAAGCTAGTTATGGCAAGTCGAGTTATTGTTCCTGTGGTGTAAGGTACCAAATAAAGGGGAAGCTTTCAGAACTAACTCTACAGTGGCCCATGTTCTTAGCTGCTACTCCAGAGCTCTCCAAAACAGGGGTCTGCTAATAGGGGTCCACATCAGCCGTTTACTTCCCGAATTATGAGACCAGTTGTGGTGATTTAGGTGAGCTGTCCACATTCTCAAGTCAAACTGCACTGTAAACAAGGAGTCTCAGATAGGATCAGAAATTCCCTAATGTTCCAAGTCACTTGGTCTGTTTGGCTGCCCACAAAATGTGACATTTTTAAAGTGACTGTTGCAATCTTCTTCTTTTTAAAAAAAATAAAAGAAAAGAAAAGAAAGAAAGCTAACTAGTGGGGAGAGCATAGGTGCTGACTCCCTGGGGCTCTGGGTGCTCAAGCACCCCCCAAAATTCCCCATGAAGGGGCCGGGCACCCACAAATGTCAGCACCAGGGCCATGCACGCTGCATGGGACCCATGGCCCTGGGCACTCACAGTCACGGGGCCAAGCTGGCACTCCTGGGGGAGAGAGTGGAAAGATGGGAGGGGGGGTGTTTAATTATAACTGACAGATCTCAGTCACAGTGAACTGTTTTCTCTGGGAACTTCAGTCACAGTGATTCGTGGGTCTTTGCTGTCGTTTATACCACTACCCTCTCTCCTATGCAAGTCAGCAGAGACATTCTTTCCCCAGCATTTTCTGTTAAACAGCCTTGCTGTTAGTTTTAGATCATCCACACACTGTATAGGTGACCACCCCCTTGGTCTTTTAAAATTTCAGGGTCCTCACACTAGCAATGCCCCCCCAATTGGTCTGAATCGCCTCTTGCCACATGTCCTGTATATGTCTGTTTCAACTTCGCAGCCTTTTCCACTACTTTCACAACTTTTGATTTTTGATGTATCCAATTAGTTTCTATATCTTTTAATTATATTCCTAACATTGCATGTCCCACGGCATGTTGTGTTGTCAAGGGTCAATTTAAAAAATAATGGTACCAAATATTTGAACCCTATGTGAACCCTTTAAAACATAGCCATCCTTTGAAATTCTCACTTTGGAATTTAATACTCTAACAAAAGAATGTGTACAAAAATGCATATATTAGGGTAAAATGCGCATCAAAGTACACATATTAGTGAAAACAATATGCAAATATACAAATTTGCTTTGCAAAAATCTGTATATGATGCAAGATTGCATACAAAAAATGTGTATATCAGAAAAAATGCATTAAAAAGCTAATGAATTTTCATGAAGGTTTTTTTTTTTAAGTTATGGACTGATGAGAATGTGGAGCATTGACCTTAATACTGGAAAAAATGGGGAAATGGGAGAACTCAAAATTGACAGATTTCCCAATCTCTAATCAGTGCATTAGGAAGGGTCTGCCTGCTCCAGTGAGCATAGAGTGATGGGTTTCTGTACAACTTTATTTTCCAAGGCACCATCTTACAGGCCTCTCTAGTGGCGCTCTAATTGTGCTGCTGCACTCAGCCTGAGACCTACTGTCTTGCAGAAAGGGCACCTTCCATGAATGAAATTGACATGAATATTAACAGATACCTAACTATTAAAAAGAGAGCTTGACATATCCACTACGATTTTTCGCCCAACCATTCACTGGAAGAGTGGCTTGGGGAAGCTGTGTTAAGGTGCACCTAGTTTCAGCAGAGCTAATTTTAAATGTCAGTCCCTGTTCACCGAGGAGGGCTAATTAGGATGGAAAAGAGAGGGGGGGAAAGGACGGGTAAAAAAAAAACCAAGCAAAGCTAAATAGAGATGCAAGGAATTCAATTTTAGGCGCAGGCAACCTTGAAAAACATTCTGGGCTGGTCATTAGCCTTGACTTCCTAATTTTGACTCCAAATGTTAGTCAACATAAGAAATGGACTACAAATAGCATATGGAGGACTTGCTGAAGCAATCAGGGTTGCTGACTTCTGCAGGTAGTTCACCCTATTCCTGGGCCAACTTTCAGAAAGACTTCTAGCACAGTGGCTCCAGGCGTTGGGACATAGCCAGAGGTGGCCCTATCATAAGGCAGAATGAACCTATCATCTCATGTAGCAGATATTAGGCAACAGTGAGAGTGGAATAAACTCTCCCCCACCCAATATTTTGTTTATTCTTTATTTATTTTGAACCCCCCCAACACCCCGGTTTCTGTTTTCTGGATCCCACAAACTTGGGAAGGTGGTGCTGTGATGATAAAATACAGCAGGCAACTGTGGGTTAGATGGACCAGTGATGTGTCTCAGAATAAGGTAGGTGTTGTTGAGCTGGGCCAGAATTCCTCAGAAAAGAATTTGCTGATACGTTGCATGAGAATGTCTGCTTTTGAACTCCTCTTGTTGGGAGCTGATGGAAAAAAATGTCACCCCTATTCAGAGAATATTCAGTACTACTTCCCCATCCCCCCACTCCCACAATTTCACCATCTGAAAATAGTTGTACAACCTGCCTTCGCTATTGCTCCCCTGTTTCAAATTGTCTTCATGCAAATCCAGGATTGTAACGAGGCACAACAAATCCTCCAATGGGGGTTGTATGATGGCATTCTTACTTTTTTATTCTGTAAAGAGGCATATTATTGATACTGCTTCTCCTGTTTTATTTGTTGTATTTTCACTGCTCTTAGCTGATTATTCTGTTGTAGTTGTACATGCTTTTATTTTATTTTTTGCTCTACTGCTACAGTTTAGTGAAACTGCTGTGGGATTCATTAAGTACTGCACTTTGAAGATTCAGCTGTTTGCTTATGTGTCTGGGCAGTGAAGATGGAGGGACGGAGGTAACACATGCCATTTTTACAAGGAGACTGTAGATATTTTTATACTGGCCAGACATTTGTATACGGTAAACTTCTGTTAGTTGTGGGTTGACCAATATTTTTTGCATTTGCATTGCTGCTGTTAGGAACACAAGAAGCTGCCTTCTACTGAGTCAGACCATTGACGCATCTGCGTAGCTCAGCATTATCTACACTTACCTTACAGTACAGGATTTCAGACAGGGCTTTCTCCCTGCCTGAAATAAAGATGCCAGGGATTGAACCTGGGACCTTCTACATGCAAAGCAGGAGCTCTACCACTAAGCCACACCCTCTCACCTCTTATGGCTTTATTACTGCTACTATTACTGTTTATCTATTGGTTGTGAGCTGCTCTGAGCTCCAGATGGGAGATGAGTGGGATAGAACACTCTTGAATAACGAAAAAATAAAGAAATAAGATGCTCTGAGCACCTACGTCAGGGAAAATGCAGCTTACCATTTTTGTTTTTATTTTAAGCACAGTCGCTGAAAAAGTTACAAAGCCATTGTTGCAAATGATGGGTTTTCATTATCAAGACAATAGATTAAGATGGTGGCCGGGGCAGTGTCCTTCTGCTAGATTCAAAGTCAAAGCAGATGAGCTGAGAAGAAGCTCTGGAGAAGCAGAGTGCACACATTTTCCACCTGGTCAGCCAGAGAAGAGGGCAGATTCATTTCTCTTTGTCTCTGCAGCCAGTGGGTTTCCTTTCACGCCTTTGTGTGTGTGTGTGAAGCAGAACATCAAACACACTTATGTCATTCCCCCCTTCTCTTTCTGACCTTCATCTTCTTAGATGTCTCTCGGCAAAGAACAAAGTAGACAGAAAAAGCCAATTGAAATCTGTTATCATCCGTGCCTACTAATATGACACACACAAACGTTCTTGTTCCGTTGCAAAAACAAAGCCCAAAAGGAAATTGCATTTCCAGTTTCCTGTGGCTGGGCCATCCTTTCATCCGGTTAAGATATTCTTCATGAAAGAGGGCAGTGGTGCAGATACGATTCCAGAACAGAAAGCAGTAGGCCGGCCTTGTGTAATGGGCAGCATGGCTTCTCTGTAGTTGTGCAGGAGAAAGGATTTCAGTAAGGACATCTTTTTCTTCCCTTGAAGGACAAAAACATAAGAAGAGCCTTGCTGGATCAGATCAGTGGTCCACCAAGTCCATATGTCTGTTTCCAAAAGTGGACAGAAGCCCATCAGAATGGAGTGAGGGCAGTAGTTCTCTACTTCTATCACCACCACCACCCATCTGGTATCTTGAAGTATACATTCCCTCAGTTCCACCTAGCTTTCATGGCTACTAGCATCTGATAAAATCCATGAATTTATCTAATCCCCTTTAAAATGGGGCTGGGTGAAAAAGTCCTCCCCAAATTCTCTCAGTCCTGCCTGTCAGTATCAGCCTATTTTCACTAGGTGGAAGTTTCACACATTCCCCCTCATAAATCCAACCAGTTTCCTGTAGATTGCTGAGAAAATATAAATGAAAAAACTGCCCATGAGTTGTGTGCATTTCCCCCTAATACATCAGTTGCTAATACGATATCTGTGAGTGCAGAGGCACCCACAGGACCCAATTCTCCCTACCTTCTCTCCACACTGAAAGTAGGTTTGAAGGAAGATTTCTATTGTAGCCAATAGAAGCCCCCCCCCCATCAAAATAATAATAGTAATAATTGTAGTGCATGGGGACAATGGGGTGGGGTTACCATATACACTTCTAACCTGTGGCTCCCCCACAAAAACTAATGAAGCTGTGTTCAGATGTTATGCCTGGACTGGAAACATTAACACAAGAAGAAGGCAATAAAGATGCATCGATAACATAGATGTCCCTGGCCACATAGTTCCCAACCTTTCCATGTGGACTGGAAGTTTCTACTCAATTAAGTACAAAAGAGGAACATGTTGGATCAGGCAAAAGGCCCATTTAGTGCAACACTCTACTTTTACCGTGCCCCACCAGATGTCCATGGCAGGACCTGTGTAATTCCCAGCAACTGGTATTCAGACTGGTACTGTATACTGTTCTGACATTGGAGGTAGAAAGTAGTTATCCTCCATGAGTCTGTCTAACATACTTTTAAATTCATCTAAACTGGTGGATATCACTGCTTCCTGTGGGAGTGAGTTGCATAGTTTAACTACACGCTCCGCAAAGAGTGCATAGCTAAACATTTGTCTGTCCTGAATCTTCCAACATTCAGCTTTATTGAGTGCCCACAAGTTCTAGTAGGAGGAGAGAGGTCGAGAAGCTTTTCACTCTGTGGTGAACCTATTAAGGAAGAAGGTTGAGCAAGTAAGGGGTTAAGTTTGGAACCTTAGAACCCTCAGGGGCAGGTGCTGGCAGGGTATAAAAAAACCCTTCCCAGTGGCAGTTAGGGCAGTTGAGTTGAGTTGCAGTTGGGGTTGGAGTTGGAGGTGGGGGAATTGTGGAAGAGAGCTGGAGCTGTCAGTGAGAGTCAGAGAACTAGGTGGATTATTGGGGGAAAGGAACACACAGGATAGGAGATTGAGGTGAAACTGGTGGCGTGGTTTAATTAGAGGTATAGGCCGGTAATTAATTTAGCAGGTATAGGCCGGTATAGGGTAATAGTTATACGTTTATGTATGACTTTATGCTTTCAGTAACCACACGCTTCTGTACCAACAAATAAAACACACTTGTTATTTAAAACCTATCCTGGTCTGTGTTATCTGAGTAAAGTGCAAGCATCCAGCTGGCAGCCTGAGGGAAACTGCAGCTGCAGATACAAAGTGTCATTGGTGCAGCATCAATTGATCTTAAAACCTCCAGTGGTGCTGTACAGGTCCATGCAGGACCGTGACATAAATTTGTAACAGGGCGTTGCTAGTTTTAAGTAACCCCCTGTTACACACTCCACTTCCTCCTTACTATGCATAATTTTATACACCTCTATCATGTCCTCTCTTACCCCCCCCCCTTTTCTTTAAGCTAAACAGCCACACATGTTGTAAGCTTTCTTCATGGGTGTGTGTGTCGCTCCATCCCCTTGATCATTTTGGGAGATGATCATAACAGTACACAGTATTCCAAGTAATGTCAGGCCATAGATGTGCATAATCCCATTATGATATTGGCAGTTTTCTATATACTGGGACTGTACTCCAGAACACAGAGGGAGGAAGGTCAGTTAATAAGCTGTATTGTGTGTTAATAAGAGCTGGTGCTCTTTTAAACTGCTTTACAGGTTTCCTCCTTTCCCCAATCTCCTCCTCAACTGAGCAAGGGAGGTAACTCAGTGGCAGAGGATCAGCTTTGCATGAGGAAGGTCAATCAATCGCCAGCATTTCCAGGTACAGATGGGAATGTTCCCTCCCCCAAACTCTGAAGAGCTGCTGCCAGTCAGTGTAGACAGTTCTGAGCTAGATGAACCAATGGGTTGATTCAGTGTAAGGCAGCTTCTGATGACTCTAACTCTGCTGGAACTCCCCCCCCCCCCCATCTGGAATTTTTGCCACCTTGCTAGGAATGCTTGAAGTAGAGAGCAAGCCCCCAAGGAGAATACCTGTGCTAGGCTAGTTCATCATGGGACAGAGCTAAAACCAATTGCACCCTGCAGAAGATGTGCAGATTTAGAAGAATGGCTAGGTTTGCATTCACATATTGGGTTGGCAAGTAAGAATCAGGTCATTGGAATTCAAACCTCATCAAATTTCTCCTCCATGCTTACAGTCTAGGCTTTTACCTGGGCCCTCTCCCACACTTGATGTTCAGTATTGGAAGCAGAGGCGGAGAAAGGTGGGTGCGGTGGGTGCAGCCTGCCCGGGTGCCATCCCTGAGGAGTGACATCGCTGCCCCGCCCCTGAAGCACACCACAGGGGGCGCACCCCCCAGGACATGCATGGCAGCTGGATCACCCGCTGGGAAGTGCGCCCCAGCACCGTGGGCGGCTAGCCCCGCCCCCTGGGTGCATGCCGCCCTGGGTGCCAGAGCAGCTAGCTCTGCCTCTAATTGGGGGGGGGGGGTTTCTAACAAATGGAGCAGGTTCACTCAAGCTCAGTAGCACTGGGCTTCTCAGCAGGATCCCACTCCTCCTCTTCAGATCTCTCCAAGCTAGTTTGGGCAGGATCCTGACAGGGATCTTTAGACTAGCTCTTTAGACAGGTTGCATTTTGAAGGTAGAATGTATGAAAAGCATCATTTTCAAGGCAGTCCTCAAGCTATAACCTTAGCTTGACTGAAGCCAAAAGGTTCTCTACTCTCCTTTTTATGAAAGAGCACTGGAATAGTGAGTCTTGCTGACAGATGTGTGTTTTTTTAAAGCTTAGCCTCTGTCTGCTTGAGGGGTGGAGGAAAGGAGCCATTTCAGATATGTTGGATGAAAACTGTTATAAAATATCAATACAGTATAATTTTATCTACCTGGAGAACTGACAGGCATTTTTGACACCAGACTATTTTCAATTATCAGTCCCACAGCATATCTTCTCTTTTACAATTTCAGGGAAATCGCTTGTCAGGAGGATGGAAGGAAACCTCAGCTCTTTTCCTGCAGACAGGCAGTCCCATTTGCTGAGCAATCTATCCTGACCTCTAGGAGCCACTTCATACAATCAGAATAATCAAGTGGAAACATTTCCCTTCTTCTTCAGTGGTCTCATTTCATAGAATTGTAGAAACCATTAAGTTGGAGGAGACCTCAAATATAATCTAGTCAACCCCCTGCCAGTACAGGAAAATTTCGTGTAACACTAGAATTTGTGGACATCCAATGAAGTGGAATGTTGGAAGATCCAGGACTGAGAAAAGAAAAGACTTCTTCACACAGCACTTACTGGTAGTTAAACTAAGGAACTCGCTTCCACAGGATGCAGCAATGACCGCCTACTTGGATGGCTTTAAATGGGGAGTAGACTAAATCAAGGAGGAGGAGACTGCCAATGGCGACTAGCTATGATGGCTGTATTCTACCTTCACTTTGGAGGCTCTGAATACTACCGGTAGCTGCTGGGAATCACAAGTTGAGAGAGTTGCTGTTGTGCTCAAATTCTGCTTGTGGCATCTGACTAGCCACAGCAAGAAAAGGAGGCTGAACAAGATGGGTCATTGGCCTGATCCAGCAGGCTCCTCTTATGTTAATAAACCCACTAATACAGCATTCTTTATCGGTGGCCATTAGGATGAGGGAGATTGTCCCTTCACGCTTGAGTATCCTCCTTTCCATCAAAAAGCAAAAAACTCCCCACACTAACTAGCATCATCTAATAGGGCTTTGCACAAGTTTTGACCCAGCCAAAACAGACATAATTGAAGAGCCTTGGACAAGTCGGGTACATACAGTGATGGATTGCTGCAAGTCGGGTTGGATTGACCCAGAGCAATCTGTGACTGGGGGTGGGGACAGGAAGGGGTCAAAGAAGAAGGAAAAGATGGCAGGTAGGGTGGGAAAATCATGCAAGAAAGGTCAAGACCTACCTGATTGGCAGCTATGTCTTCCTGGAAGGAAGGCTCAACACCAGGCTTCCTCAACCTTGGCCCTCCGGAAGTTTTTGGCCTACAACTCCCATGATCCCTAGCTAGCAGGACCAGTGGTCAGGGATGATGGGAATTGTAGTCTCAAAACATCTGGAGGGCCAAGGTTGAGGAAGCCTGCTCAACACCATGGAGTGTAGCACCAGATCCTTGGCAGCTTTTAAGCAGGAGGATCCAATTCTGTTCAGTGCTGGCTCCTCCTCATTTGGGAGCAGCTTCCCTCGAATGCCACTCATGAAGGAGCAGCAATCAGCACTATGCAGGATTAGGTCATGCCTAATAGCTGTTTAGCGGGAAGAGCCAATCCTATGTGGTGCCATGTACTCACCAACCTTTTAAAACCTGTATCTTAAAAGTCTTTCCCCAAATTATTGTAGGGATGGATGCATGGTAGGGTGGGTGGTTCTCCAGGACAGAACAGGGCAAATTGCCACAGGGTAGCCTAGGGAGTCTATGCACACCCCTGTTTTCGGATGATGGCCAAGTCAAACCTTTGTACTTGACCTCCAAGCTTTCCAAGTGGAAGGAGTGTTTTTATAAGAGAGGCCAAAGGTGCCACAGTCCAGGAAAATATTGTCTCTGTAATGTAACCCTTGACTCTGTAAAGCAACTTCATACGTGCCTACTAAATCCTAAATACACTTGAATGACGATTTATTTTTAAAGCACCTAAATATTTCTAAGTGGGGGTATATGAAATAAAGAACAAAATAATACATGGTGTCAGGCTTATAAACTGAAATGCATGACACAAAAGGGAAGGGGGGTGAGGGGAGAGGAAGAAAAGCAAGCTCAGGAGACCCTCGTTCTTAAAGTTACCAGGTTCTTATAGTAACCATGTTGAATGGAAACCTTTCAGGGAAAAGAGGAGCCAAAAGGCAGCTAGTATCTCAGTTGAGATGATGGAGTGGGAGCTGCTGTCCCATTTCTGCTCCTGTTGCAGCCATGTGGAATTGTTGTTGACCACTGAGGGCAAAGGCGGCTTGATATTGTCTGCTTTAACAGCCTATGAGGACAATAAACCAGCCCTTTGAAAATTCTGTGCAGAATTAAACCAGATTCTGCATTAAATGCAGCTTCAAAGAAACCTTCTAATAACAAGTTTGAAGGTAAGTCTTCTGTTAGTCAGGAGGAGGGGGGAGTGTGGAATTTAGCAATCGTATAATAGATTTGCTCCCCCAAGATTCTGTTGAAGGCAACAAAGGATAATGTTTTCTAATGTTTTTTTCATTACAAATCTTCGGCTTCTTGTGTGCACAGACCTCTGGGTATTATAATGCCAGCTGCAATAATCACTTGCTGCTAGGGTATCCTTTATATTACTTCTCTCTCTCCCTCCCTCCCTCCCTCCCTCAAATATAGGAACTAACCTCCTACACACACACATACACCATAAAATGGCTTAATCAGTTTTGCTTTTGGAATTTCTTGAGATGTGCAATTGCAACTGACTTTACAATATAATGTTATGGGAGGCATTCTTGATATTCAGTGGAGGGGGAGCATCCAGGGGCTATAATCATGGCAAGGTTTTCTCATATGCATTTGCATTAATTAAGTCATCGGTGGAAGCAGCAATTCCCTGATCCACATCCTTGATTGTGCTTTTGGAGGAACATTCAGACTTGGTAAAAGAAACAAAGAAACTCCCAACATTGTGGAAGATTATCACTGATAGTTATAACATCTTCCCCTTTAAAAGTTTGGAGGGAGGGGGACTGAGGCCAAGAGGGAGTGGCTTTTTTGACCCATTTCACAATCAGTTAATGACTCAGGTGTTCTTTGAGTTGTGTTTTAGCTTGCACCCTTGGTGTTTATTCAGAATCAGCTTGGCAAATGGAGCTATTTCACAAGGAACAACTTGGTTTCCCCCAATACTGCAACTCCTTCACACTAGTAGGGAACACTGATCATTTCCCCATGGCTTGGATGAAATGACCTTGCAGGCCTAATTGTTGTTGTTGTTTAGTCATTTAGTTAGTTTTCCAAGGATTTTTCGCTTCTCATGAGGTGGCCAAAGTATTGGAGCCTCAGCTTCACAATCTGTCCTTCCAGTGAGCACTCAGGGCTGATTTCCTTAAGAATGGATAGGTTTGATCTTCTTGCAGTCCATGGGACTCTCAAGAGTCTCGTCCAGCACCATAATTCAAAAGCTTCAATTCTTCGGCGATCAGCCTTCTTTATGGTCAAGGCCTAATAAGGAGGCTTTTCGGGGATTTTCACTGAATTCTCAAGTCAGGTATGGGGCTCATTTGTCCTCATGCTAAATGGGTCTTTTATATTATATATTAAAAAATCCCTGTTCCCCCCCTTAAAACCTTATTTTTAAACAATGATTGGTCAAGAGGTCTCATAGTGTCTCTAGTTCTCTCTGCAGAATATCTCCAGTTCCTAGGCTTTGCATCTCTCTGCCAACTCACGACCTCCCTGACACCAATCTTCCTCTGCTATCATTACTGAGCATCCCACAGTGATGGCTGATGCCTCTTAGGACTGGTAGGGCAGAAGGCAGAGAGAACAGCAGGAAGTGGGGCCACAGCCAATTTCACGCAGAGCCAACTAATTCCAACTTTGCCTCCATCCTCCTCCTTACATGGGGCAACACTGAGGCTAAGGAGGAGGAAGCTGACCGCCAGAACCAGCCCCTGGACAGGTTGGAAATAAGAAGGCTGGCTGGCAGGGATTGGCTGAGGGCAGACTGAGCTTGGTGGGGCAGTGCCCGTTTGTCCTCCTAGCACTTGGCACATTCCCCACCATCACCCCCTGACCCAGGGACTATCTGCCTCACCCCAGATCCAGCCCCAATGGGGTGTTTTCCGCCCCTTTAAACCAATTTAACATACTGTACAGTCAGGAGTGAGAAGACACTTGCACCCCACATGTCTCAGTCTCTTGGGGCTCTGCTTCCCCAGCACATTCCCTGTGGGGAACACACACTGGTGAAGCAGACCCCTGCAGCCTTCCTGCCTGATGTCCTGCCCCCTGGCAGCCCTGGATCACCCTGGGCAACTCAGCCCAAGCTTGGATCCTCCCAGAATTGGTCCAATTTAGTTCAGGCTGTGGCCAAAGCTGGTTGACAGCCCTCGTTTTCTTTCCTTGTTCCTGGGAGATAGTTTTCTTGTTCCGTCATCCCTTTGCCCAATGCATTCCTCTGTCTTGTTGCCCTGTGCTCTGATGCCAGTGATGAAAACTCTGTGTCTTGCTTGCCCTCCCTTAAGTGTCATTCATTTGGACCACTATGGACAGCACAGAGGGGACTGGTATACCAGGATGAAGTGCTCTCACACAGCCTGTGTGTTTGAAGTGCAGAAATGAAAGGTTGACTCAAGGTATCTTTGCCCACAGCTGGAACCCAGCATGAACATCTGGGAAGTGACAGAAATGGTTTGCGGTGAGGTTCGTTCCTGTAATGAGCATAAAGGAGGGAGTTGATTAAAAAAGGAGCTTCCTTTTACATCAAAGCAAACCTAAACCATAGGGTGACCAAATGCAAATGAGGACAGGGTTCGCACACCTGTAATAGCAGTGCAGGAGAGGGAATGAGGAACATCACAGGAGGTTTTCTTATAGCCAGTCGGACCATTGATCATTCTATCCTAGTATTGTCTGTGCTGGCTAGCTGTGACTCTCTAGGTTTCAGGCAGGATTCTTTCCCAGAGATGCTGGTGATGGAGTGTGGGACCTTCTGCATGCAGATCAGATGCTCTGCATCAGAGATATGACCCGTCCCTTTTTGGGGGCAGATACAGGTTCTCTCAAGCAGCACTTATCAAAATTAGATGGTTCAATCTTTTAACCTGGCAAATTATAGGGAGCTCAGCCATTACCTTTGTGAGTGGGCAAAATCCCTTTCCACTCTAACTGTGATCTGCACAGCATGCAAATGCAAGAAATCTATAGGGCTTGGATGTCCTTCCTATTCTGCCTGCCACTGATGTCTTTGTGCGTTAACCCAGCTATGCAGATCTGGACATGTATCAATTGCTGGATCAGTAAACATTGATGCAAACTGGTGCTAAGCTGAATGTCATCCAGGTTCAACTTTCACCTTGAAAGCAGTGGGAATTTTCTGAAAAGCTCATCGATTCTTCCCTTATTGTCACTGCTTGCAAATGATTGCAGACACACTGCATATTTTTTTTAATTTTTTTTCCAATATACTCCCAATAATAGCCAAATTATAACAATAACAATTCCAAAATTATACATTTATCAAAATGCCAATCAACTTCCAGTTAACACATTTTAATTAAAGTGGCTCCCTGCATGGTGGTTTGGGTGCATATCCAATCTTATATCACTGCGTTCCATAATCTTAATTAATGTCAGTTACAGTGGTACCTCTACTTACGAATTTAATGCGTTCCGAACGCACATTCATAAGTCGAAAAAAATTGTAAGTAGAATCCCATAGGAATGCATTGGGAGAAAAAAATTCTTAAGTAGAAGCAACCCTATCTAAAAATTCATAAGTAGAAAAAATCCTATCTAAACCGCATCCAAGATGGCGGACGGAGCTCCATTCATAAGTAGAAACATTCGTAAGTAGAGTTATTCGTAAGTAGAGGTACCACTGTACATTTCAGTTATAATAATAACTCAGTCAAAAACTACATAATTAATGATTTCCATTCGTAATGTTACGATATATAATTCATAAAGCTTCAAGTGAGGAACCCAAACTATTATCTTTATTCTGCCCTGCGTGTGAAAACTGTTATATCCATGGAGATTCCACCTGTCCATATATGGTGTTGTCTCTTTCACTTCTCAGCTGTTGTTTCTTCCATCATGGCTTGGGATGGAACTGAATCTTGAAGTTTCTCAGAGGTCTTATCTCTCCATCCCTTGCTTCGATGTTTTGGAACAGGTGACAGTCTGCTAGAAACCATTCTGTCTCACTAGAAAAACGTGCCACAGATCTTTGCCATTTTCCCCAAGATCCAATTAAACTGAAAACCTCTGCTTCTTAATGGCAGCATTTGTTGTGGTTTAGTAGTTTGGTCGTGTCTGACTCTCTGTGACCTCATGGAGCACGCCAGGCACTCCTGTCTTCCACTGCCTCCCGCAACTTGGTCAAACTCATGTTCGTAGCTTCGAGAACACTGTTCAACTATCTCGTCCTCTGTCGTCCCCTTCTCCTTGTGCCCTCCATCTTTCCCAACATCAGGGTCTTTTCCAGGGAGTCTTCTCTTCTCATGAGGTGGCCAAAGTCTTGGAGCCTCAGCTTCAGGATCTGTCCTTCCAGTGAGCACTCAGGGCTGATTTCCTTAAGAATGCATAGGTTTGATCTTCTTACAGTCCATGGGACTCTCAAGAGTCTCCTCCAGCACCATAGTTCAAAAGCATCAATTCTTTGGCGATCAGCCTTCTTTATGGTCCAGCTCTCACTGCCATACATCACTACTGGGAAAACCATAGCTTTAACTATATGGGCCTTTGTCGGCAAGGTGATGTCTCTGCTTTTAGGAGGGTTTTTGCCAGGCGAAGTATTTTTGCACTCAGCGCCTCCCTGCCACCCACATTCCATGCTGGAGTGAGAGCCAGGTACCGAGACAAACTGCAAGTCAAGCCCATTCCCCCTGTCCCTGAGGAGACTTTGCAAGGATGTTTTACCCTCTGTCATCCTTGTTTTCCATTCACCGACGATCCCCCACTGTCATAGGGGCTTCCTCCATTAAAGCAGGCAGGACCAGAAGCGCATCCACACTGCACACTCATAATTTCCAGCACATAGAAACCTCTGCTGCTCAATTGGCAGCCGGTTTTCCTCTGTTATTCTTCCTTTACTGATCACAACCAGTGAAGTTTCATGTACTGGCTGTGGAGGCATCGTGGCTCCGGGTTGTTACTGTCTATTTGTAGGCCACCCTGAGAACTCTGTTATAGAGTACCCAGTGAATGGATGAATGCAACCAGTGAGATTAAGATACTTGTTGATGTCTCTCATGGTTAGCTCAAGCCTGTTAGACAGGTCAATGCCTTCTGTTTAAGCCACATCCTAGTCAATCACATATCACCATAATAACTGGGCAGTTGCTCAACACTTTCACAATGATCTCTGGGACCAAAATGCTGAAAGGAGATGCTGCCTTTCAGTTTTGACTAGGGATGGGTGATTCTGTGAATTTCGGTTTCTCTGTTGTTGTTTTTTTCCATTCTTAAGTCCAATTCTCCACATTGCCATATCGGTTTGTGTGTGTTGTTGTTGTTTTTTAAAGTTCTCATGAAAATGCATCAACTGTTCAGTGCAAATTTCTCCTAATGTACACATTTTGTTATGCACTTTTCTCTAATGCACACGTTTTTGTAAGTGATTTGCTTGTCATTTGTATATATTTTATGCACACTTTACCCTAATATATACATTTTTGCCTACATTACATGGCTAGAAAACTGTACTGCACAATTCAAAAGATGATTGTGTTTTGGTTTGCATTCAGAAAAGTATTAATTAGATTGGTTCGCCTTTATACGCAAACCAAAATGACTTTCTTCCCCATCCCAAGTCTGATGCACATATTTTTGAAAATGCCTTCCTGACTTTGGCTCAGCACTAGAAAATCAGATGCCCATCAGAGCATACATCCAGTTTTGGCTATCATATAACTTTTGCTTCAACAGGATGAACATTTGCATGCACATCAGAATAGATATTTGAGCTAGAAAAAAATGCTTTATTGGGATATGCATTTGAATGTGCATTCCAGTCAAGAGTACTTACCTTATAAAAGAATTTCTGGAACTGGATTGGGATAGTTATTTGCTACATTTGTCTGTGCACATCCAAAAGAATCCAAGGCCAGGGCTTGTACAGTGGGTTTATTGTCTTCAAGTCCAGAAAGCATCAGTGATGTCCTCAGTTGTTTTGACCTTTGCTCTATTGACTTAGCTCCATGTAGCCCCATGGAGAGAAGATTTCTTTATTCATGAGCTTTGTTGAGAGATGAGAGAAATGGGGGAGAAATGAAGGCTGTGACAATGACCTCAGGAAAATAAAATAAAATACAATGCTTGACATGGTTTGCCCAGAATGAAGGCCAAGGGACTGCGATCTTGTCAAGGACTTGAAACGATGTGAACGGCAGTGTGATTTCATTCACTGACATCTGATCACTACAGAGCCATCTCACATGCTGACAGGCATATGCGCGTGCCTGCACACACACACACACACACACAGCCCAACAGTGAGGTGATGTCAACATGATGTGGCATTTGTTCAAGCAGGAATTCTATCTGTGTATACAACTTTGTATAGATATATATGACAAAGACAGAAAGTAGAGTTTCCATTGGAAGAAGGGGAACATCCATTCAACTCATATGTGACAGATATGAGGCCCTTGAGAAGGTTCTTAAGAAGGCTTTAGTTGGGATGAGGAGTATACCCCCTCTTTCTCAAATGAGAGCAAGGGGACTCGATCCCGTGGGGTGATGCTTCACAAGAAGCACACACTCCTACTGCAGCTGCAGCTTATATGGGAGGAGGGGTGATGTTAGGAAATTGTAGCCTTGATGTCAGTGGGACCATGTCATCTCTTGCACGTCCATGTTTACATCTGTCCGAGCCCATACAACAACCTGCACAGCACAGATTTTTTTTGTTTTGTTTGAATTCTTGAAAATTGGCATCATGGATACATAATGAATACAGTGTGGTGTAATGGTTAGAGTATTGGACTAGGACTTGGGAGACCAGGGTTCAAATCTCTACTCAGCCATGAACTTCACTGGGTGACCTTGTGCCAGTCATCATCTCTTAGCCTAAACTACCTCACTACCTCACAGGGTTCTGGTGAGGATGAAATGGGGAGGAAGAGAACCATGCCCACCACCTTGAGCTCCTTGGAAGAAAAAGGTGGTATATAAATGCAACAAATAAATAAATACAATTTTGCTGAAACTAGAATATGACTTTTCCCATTTGTGAATCGTTCTATTGGTGGCGTTTGAAATCAGCATAATGACAAGTTGCTCCCCACCGTTCAAAAGTCAAGCAGTATAATGCTGCCCATCGCACATGCAATAGGCTTGATTGCACAAGGCCTGGCATTCTGCAAGTCTGGGTTAAGGTTGGGTATTTGATATGCGGTTGGCTTCATTTGTACAACACCCTTCACAATTAAGCTGTCGCTTGTGAGGGCATATCAGGTTAAGAACAGTTTCAGGTTAAGAACGGACCTCCAGAACAAATTAAGTTCTTAACCAGAGGTACCACTGCACAATCTTGCTGGAGTTATTCACAAGGGATACCTGCATTAGCCCAATAAGGGTTTCACTTTGGTACAAGAAAGTAACAGGTGTTGCTGCATCCCTCACTCTGCCAAAGGAAAAATAGAACTGGACTAGTAGCAGGGATGGAGGATAAATTTTATTCTGTTCACTTTTTAATGCGAACCTACTGTAACTAATTCACACCAATAAGTAAGCTGAATTGCAGAAAACCTTTGAAAGTTATAATTGTCCAAATTTTGTGATAAGGGTTCTCCAAACAGAAAAATTGGGGGAATGCATATATTAAGGGAAGTTGTTTGTAAAGATTGCATATTAGGCAAAACTGGACACAAAAATGTGTGTATCAGGAGAAATGTACATTAAGTTGACGGAAAACAAATCACAAACCAATGTGGAAATGGGATGAACCGAACAGAACTTCGGAAAAATGAGAAGCCGAGTGAAACCCAAACTTGATGGCTATGTCCATCTCTAGTTAGGACTGGAATGGTGTGAAGGGAATGGTGAGGCATGAGAATGAAGAAAATGACAGAAGGAGGGGAAGACACAGGGGGGTTAGAGAGCACATTAGGAGCAAGCTTCAGAATAAAATAGCTGAATTAATTAAATGTTTTATATCTGTTGTTAGCTGCCCTGAGCCCGGTCTTCGCTGGGGAGGGTGGGGTATAAATAATAATAATAATAATAATAATAATAATAATAATAATAATAATAATAATAAGACTGGATAAAAGAAGCATTTGAAAAAATAATATTTTACAATGCAAGTCATTTTTAGTGGTTGACACAGCTTTTCATTCTTCACCAAATGAAGCCTGCAAGGAATCTCTATTACAGTTATGAGGTCTGGCAAGAGAAGCAGAGTTGGCAAATATTCCCATCTCAACTGTAAAGAAGCGCCTCATTGTGCTTCTAGTGTTGTACTTTTCAATTTGGACTAGATGGGGTGATTTACAGTGGAGGAGGAAGAGTCTGATGTCTCTTCCCCACCACATCTCCCTCAGTTCAACACCCACTGGTGTAAAGAATCAACAGAAGCTGAATGCTGAGTTTAATGGCTCGTGAATTTTGCTGTGATGTGATCCTGCATGGGATTTTTATTTTTTGGGAGGGGCGATACAATGTCACCTTTATTTTTAGAGATGAGGCAAGGTGAAGGACGTAGCAGTCAGAATTGGCTCATCTGGTGGTCTGAGGCAACAGTAACCCAATAATAATAATAATAATAATAATAATAATAATAATAATAATATTTATTTATACCCCACCCTCCCTGGCCAAGACCGGGCTCAGGGCAGCTAACACCAGGTATAAAAACAATTGATTAAAATACAACTTAAAATACAGGATTAAAATACAATTAAAATGCAGCCTCATTTCAGTGGAAGCTCAGATTAAAACTTTTTTGGGGGGAGAAAATGTCAAATCTTCACCAAGGTCAACTATCCAAACAGGGAAGTCCCCAAATAGGGGTTCCATCACAGAAGCAAAAAGGAAAGAGGGGGAGGGGATAAAGTTGATTCCAAGCCAAAGGCCAGGCAGAACAATTCTGTCTTACAGGCCCTGCAGAATGAAATCAGATTCCGCAGGGCCCTGGTCTCAGGAGACAGAGTGTTCCACCAGGTCAAAGCCAGTGTTGAAAAGGCCCTGGCTCTGGTTGAGGCTAATCTGACTTCCTTAGGGCCTGGGACCTCTAGCTGCTTAAACAAACAGGCAGCTATCTGGAAGATTTTTTAGGAGACAGGGCAGGGATGGGTGGCTAAACTGTGGCCCTCCGGTGGTTTTCGGCCCGCAACACCCATCAGCCACAGCCAGAAGAGCTATGGAAGTTGCCGTCCCCAACAGCACCTGGATGGTTAAACACTTCTGGGTTAGACACTATCACCAGGGCCGGCTCTAGGTAGAGTCCCGGTGGTGCGGGGTGCCAGGGCGCCGGGCCGGTAGGCCGTGCGCTGCGCGGCAAGGCCACGCGGAAGCCATGCTGCGCCCTGCAAGGGCGGGGGCGCCGGAGCGATCTCCGCCCCTCAGCGCCAGAGCGTGCGACCTGCTCGAGACTGCCCTGACTATCACCTGGCCCACTCAGCTCTATAAATGCAAGGAAGTTGTTTTGGCTGATGTGAGTAGTTGTTTCCCGCATCTGCCATTCCTTCCTCAAGTGGTGGGCCACTCAAATTGAGCTCCACTCCATGGTTCTATATAAGGTTGACTAGCCTCATGCAGCCACCATAACACCATTGCCACACAGTGGACAGGGTAGTGAATGAGGAGAGCTGCATGCAATCTCCACTCAGTCTCTAAAATCACTGGATTATCTCGGCCAGCCATTAATTCTCAGCCTCTCCTACATCACTGTGTTGTTGTGGGGACAGAATGTGCAGGAGAACCGTGCATACCATGCTGAGCTTCTTGGAAGAAAGACAGGGTAGAAAAAGCAGCAGCAAAGGACAGATCAATACATTAATGCCACTATGTGCAGCTGTGCTCATTCTGCGTGCCTATTTTATAGTTTGCTTCCCTTTTCTCATTTTCTCCTGTTGTTACAATTGTTCTCTCTGTGCTATATATATTACAAAATGAAATAAAAATCTTCACCTCCTCCCCAAAATACACAAATGCCAAACTGAAACATCCTGCTTTATTTTAGTCATTTGAAGTGGAGGAGCCCTTGGAGATGGGGTAGGGGCAGATGAATGTCCTTGAACCTTTCAGTTTAGGGAAGGGTTTAGCTTTTCCTGCCTCAGGGGTAGGATGCCTGTTGCCCCCCAGATGTTGCTAGACTACAAATCCCAGCATCTCTAACCATGAATGACCCACTGGTGCAACTTGCAGTCCAGCATCTGGAGGGATGCAGGTGCCCCATCCCTTCCTTGCATAAATGGACATTTGGGGCCAACACCCAGTAGGAATCATATCAGGGGCAGAGGTTTCCAAAGTTGATTTGCACCTATTCAGGCTAGTCACATGAGGCTTGTTTATCTATGCTAAAAGGGGGGGGGGTATATCAGCATCTCATTTAGGTAAATTAAGACTAAAGGGACCCCTGACCATTAGGTCCAGTTGTGACCGACTCTGGGGTTGCAGCGCTAATCTCGCATTATTGACTGAGGGAGCCGGCATACAGCTTCCAGGTCATGTGGCCAGCATGACAAAGCCGCTTCTGGCGAACCAGAGCAGCACACGGAAACGGCGTTTACCTTCCTGCTGTAGCGGTACCTATTTATCTACTTGCACTTTGACGTGCTTTCGAACTGCTAGGTTGGCAGGAGCTGGGACCGAGCAACAGGAGCTCACCCCGTCGCAGGGATTCGAACCGCCGATCTTCTGATCGGCAAGCCCTAGGCTCTGTGGTTTAACCCACAGCGCCACCTGCGTCCCAAATTAAGACTAATCCTCCCTTAATCTCCCCAATAGTTCAATAAACATTATCTCATCCCCATGTAGCATCTCATTTTATAAGGCATGGACCATCTTCTTGAAAACGGGGTGCAAATTTCAGTTTAGTACTGCGATAAACCAGCCATTGGAAACCTGATGCCTAGGTTGGTGAGGGGAGCAATAATTCACGCAATAATTTGTGCAGAAAGGTGCTGTTAAAAGAGTCTGTGTGCTGTTGCTTTTAGGGTGTCAGATTAGGACCTGGGAGACCAAAGTTCAAGTCCCCACTTGGTCATAAAGCTCAGTGGGGGACCTTGAGCCAGTCACTGCCTCAGCCTAATCTGCCTCACAGGGTTGTTGCAGGGATTAAATGGGGTGAAATGAGTTCCTTGGAGAGAAAGATGGGGATATAAAGACAGTAAATAAATACCGGTAATAATAAGGTGCTAACTTAAACGAAATGTTACCAAAATTCCACAACTGGTAAAAGCTGCAGCCTCCCCTTGGAGGAATCGCCCTGGTGTGTCATTCACAAAGAGAAACCATCTTAAAATGACTGTAGCGCATCAAGAAGTCATATGTGAATCATTCCCCGGTTGATCAAAATGGGAAAAGGCTTATTGGCACGTGGCTCACTCTGGAACCTCTTCAACAAATCATTTGCAACGAGGGTTGGAAGAGATGATGTGATCGCAAAGCCTGTACCAGTTGGAAACAATTGTTAAACATGATCCCTGTGGAGCAGAGGGTGTGCGCTTCATGATCCATCTCTTTCTCGGTGCATTCCCTTTGAGTTCATTTCACTGGCGTATGAGGAGGAATTCCTAGAGATAAGCAATTAAGCCCCTAATCAATAACTTTCACAGTTCTGGCTCCTTCGGGAGGCTTAATTGGCAACTCCAAGTCATATGGGAAGAGAGGCCAGACCTTTGAAGAGAAAGTAAGCAGAATCCTTTGGCTTCAGAGTCAACATGGCAAACATTTTATGCCCAAATTAGGTGGTTTCTGTTCTGCTGCGGCAAAATTATTAAGTAAAGGGAAGATTTAGATGTGGTGTGATCGGCTCCAATTCACATTAGGACAAGTACATCAGCTAACAAACCCGTTTCATTTTTAATTCAACAACCAACTTGAGTAGCTCTCATATTAAATGAGGGGTGAAGCTAAGCTTCACAAAAAAAGTCAAAATCTTCAAAATTTAAACCCTTCAGTTTAGACTTTAATATCTGACTATCTCCCCAACCCAGGGGGAACTCCTGGCTCTTATGACTGACTTGCAAAGAATTATCTGGGTTTTAAAGCACCACATACAGTATAATGCCCTTGTAAACTACACATAAGAGCTGACCACTGGAATTTTGCTTAAATTAAATAGCTATGCGGGGTTGGATCCAGAGAAGACATGAGAGAAACTGAAGTAATGTGTTGGGGTTTCCCTAGCTCCAGCTCCCCCCACCCATGAGTGTGAAAGGCCCCTCAGGAAGGATGTAGGGTAGGGCTGTAGATCAGGGGTGGGGAACAGGATCTGGCAAGAGAGCTGGATCCTTGTGTTTCTGACCCATTCTCAACAGCTCTTTTGACAAGTGCATAGAAATTCCCACCTGTTAATCGCCTTATGTCACAATGATGTCAGGTTAATCAAAACAAAACAAAAACTGTTAAGGGTGTGGCTCAAGCTACACCTACAGAAGAACATTCTTCACACTGCTTGCTTTTTCAATCCAGTAATGAGCAAATGTACAGAAACCCCCACTTTGTCTGTACAGATCAGCTGACTGGCACTTAAAGCAAGGCAGCTTTGGGCAGGTGTTGGCTGTGCTATGAAGTTCCCCATCAGGAACTCTGAAGGGCAGCCAATCCCAGTGGACTCCCTGCGAGCACCAAGCAGCTGTTCAGTGCTTCCAGTTAGCCCACTGAACTTGGTTGCACCATAAAGTTCCCAGTGAGAAATTCCATAGTGCACTTGTTTGCTGCTGTGGTTTGCTCCCACTGTTGGTTGACTCTGACGGACAGCCTCCTTGACCAAGGAACGATGGATGATGGGCTTGAGGGCATCCTGAGCAAGTTTGCAGATGACACCAAATTGGGAGGGGTGGCTAATACCCCAGAGGACAGGATCACACTTCAAAATGACCTTAACAGATTAGACAACTGCACCAAAGCAAACAAGATGAATTTTAACAGGGAGAAATGTAAAGTACTACACTTGGGCAAACAACAACAACAACAAACAAACAAACAAAAAACCCTGAAAGGCACAAATACAGGATGGGTGACACCTGGCTTGAGAGCAGTACATGTGAATAGGATCTAGGAGTCTTGGTAGAACACAAACTTGACATGAGTCAACAGTGTGAAGCAGCAGCTAAAAAAGCCAATGCAATTCTGGGCTGCATCAATAGGGGTATAACATCTAGATCAAGGGAAGTAATAGTACCACTGTATTCCTGGAACGTGTCCAGAAGAGGGCAACCAAAATGGTCAAAGGCCTGGAAACGATGCCTTATGAGGAACGGCTTAGGGAGCTGGGTATGTTTAGCCTGGAGAAGAGAAGGTTAAGGGGTGATATGATAGCCATGTTCAAATATATGAAAGGATGTCATATAGAAGTGGGTGAAAGGTTGAGAAGCGGACATGGAGCAATGGATTCAAGCTATAAGAAAGCTATAAGAAAGAATATTCCACCTAAACATTAGGAAGAACTTCCTGACAGTAAGAGCTATTCAACAGTGGAACTTGCTGCCAAGGAGTGTGGTGGAGTCTCCTTCTTTGGAGGTCTTTAAGCGGAGGCTTGGCAGCCATCTGTCAGGAATGCTTTGATGGTGTTTCCTGCTTGGCAGGGGGTTGGACTGGATGGCCCTTGTGGTCTCTTCCAACTCTATGATTCTATGATTCTAACTATAGGAAAAATGGCCTTATGGGGCTAAACTGGGATCTGTACTCGACTTAACTGGGGCTTGTGTTGGGGTGCATCCTGCAGATCAGGAATGGTACCACAAGGACCAAGAGGATGCCTGGGTGGTTAACAAGCAGAGTCAAAGAGGCTGTTAAAGGTAAGAAGGCTTCATTCAAAAAATTGAAGTCTTGTCCAAATGAAGAGAACACCAGTTTTTGTTTTAAGGATCCAAGTTTGGAAATCACAGGCCAGTTACATTAATGTCTGTCCCATGAAAACTGGTGGAATGTATTAAAGATAAAATAAGCTAGCATGTAGAACAACAAGGCTTGTTGAAGCAGAGCCAGCATGGGCAAGTCTTGTCTCACAAACCTATTAGAGTTCTTTGAGGGTGTCAACAAGCATATAGATACAGGTGATTGACATAGCATATAAGCAGGAGACAAACAGAAACTTCTCCCCAGTAATGCAGAGTTTTAAACGATACAAAATACTCTTCACCAAAGGAGAAAGTAGGCTGAGTTGACACAGTCTGGGCTGCCACCCTTCTTTCAAATTGCCTTCCACTCCAACCATCTGTTGTCATTTCTAACCATCTGTTGGAGAAGGGCCATGGCTCAGTGGAAGAGCATCTGTTTTGCATGCAGAGGGCCCCAGTTTCAATCCTCGTCATTTCTAGGTATGGGTTGGAGAGGTCCCTGCCTCATACCCTGGAGAGTTAATACCAGTCAGTGTAGATAATACTAAATTCGATGGACCAGTGGTCTGACTTGGTATAAGGCATCTATCTATTTATTGGATCAGCAGGAGGTTAGACTAGAAGATTATTGAGGTCTCTCACAACTATGTATTTGATTGTAGGTATAATTGTAATTTCAGTTCAAGAAGAAAGCAAGCAAAATAGGTCCTGCCCACCTAGCAGTTTGAAAGCACGTCCAAGTGCAAGTAGATAAATAGGTACCACTCAGGTGGGAAGGTAAACGGTGTTTCCGTGTGCTGCTCTGGTTTCACCAGAAGTGGCTTAGTCATGCTGTCCACATGACCCAGAAAAACTGTCTGCAGACAAATTTCGGCTCCCTTGGCCAGTAAAGCAAGATGAGCGCAGCAACCCCAGAGTCATGACTGGACTTAACTGTCAGGGGTTATTTACCTTTACCTTTTATGTCTCCTTCCACCTCCTGAAACTTGAGCTGAATGTTCACTTTCAGCTCAGTCTTAGGCGTGATACAAATGTCACAATGGGTTAAATAACAGTCCATGTTCTGGGTTCTAGGGGCCATGACTCTTTACGGCGCATCAAATAGCCTGATTCACAAAAAGTGTGTTCTGCTAAGCTGTCGCTTCCTCCTAATCGTGGTCTCCAGCAGACACAGGAATTTGTCAGTCCAAAAGTGATTTCTGTTTAAGTGTTTAGAGACAAGCGGCTTCATTTAGCTTGTCACTGCAGATTCCACCTGGGAGATAAATAGGCAGAAATGAAAACCAAATTAAATGAGGGATGGGGCGGGGGAAGAAGAGAAATATATTAATATATCAGGTTGCCACAAGGGAGATAGCTTTGTAACGGGCCTGTGGAGACTGATTGTCATATACAGCCCCTGGGTAAACATAGTCGCTTCCACCACCGCCCATCCCTATCACCAACAATTTGAAGGAGGCTTCTCTTGTATCTCTGGGCACAGCTGGGAAAGGGAATCCAAACAGCTGGTTTCAGCATGGCTATGTTGACTCTTCCATAATGAGAGAATAGAAACTAGAGAATGTTAATTGAGTGGGCGGAGAAAGCAGGGGCTGTTCTGGAAGGCAGGACACATTCTCCATGCTGCCTGGAAATAAATGGAAAAGGAATAAACTGGCAGAAAAGGAAGGGGTGACCTTTCATTGGCAAGGAAAGAAAGACCCTTGTACAAGGCTACTGTGTTTAGGATTGGGCCGCGGCTGTAAACCTGGAGTATATATCTTAATTCATTTGTTCATTTATAGGATTTATATACCACTCAGGGCAGATCCACACTATACATTCAAAGCACATTCATCACATGTTTAAAGGACATAACTTATGGGAACTCTTATTTGTTAAGGTTGCTGGAAATGGTAGCTCTGAGATGAGAAAGCTGCAGTTCCCGGGATTCAGCCGGGGGGGGGGGTGTCATTTCAACACACATTTAAAGCACATTACTACCCTTAAATAATCCTGGGAACTGTAGCCTATATCAATAGGCAGGGAGTTCCAAAGTGTAGGCAGTGCCACACTGAAATATTAATTCTTTGCAAGTGCAGAATGAACATTATAAAGCACTTGTAAAAGTGCCACTATCCAAAGTTCTAGAGTCTAGGGGATGGAGATGCAGCAGGATAAGCAGAAGATTCTGTTCAGTTGGGCAGGAAAAGGGTCAGGAAGGCGATCTCCCACTGTCCCGAATACCCACACTATACCAGCCTTCCTTATTCTGGTGCCCGCGCCCCCCATTGTTGCTGGAGCCAATCACCCATTCCCACCACCCTTCTGAGTAATACCCCTCCCCACTCTCACTATATATAAGCGTCTGGTGACTTCTGTTTCAGTGTATCTGAAGAAGTGTTCATGCACATGAAAGCTCATATCAATGACAAACTTAGTTGGTCTCTAAGGTGCTACTGGAAGGAATTTTTTTATTTTGTTACAAATCCCATAATCCATGAATGCTGGCCATGCTGGCTGAAGCTGGAGTTGTAGTTCAATGACAGCTGGATGGCACCAGGCTGGGCAAGGATGTGCTGTAAAATGACAGTTCAAGTATATATTTCCAAATATTCCAAGTTCACTCCAGAGAGCCTGGCTCTCTATATAGAAGTCTTTAGCTTTTAGCTGTGGTTCATGCATTACAGTGGGTCGGACTAGATGACCCTTGGGTTTCTTCCTACTCTAGAGCTCTGTGATTCTGTTATTCTAAGTCTGGTGCCTTCTAGATGATTGGGACTGCAACTACCATCACATGCAACCAGAACAGGAAAAAACAACAACTCACTTATTTTCCCGAGTCAGTCTAAAGCTCTAAAAAACAGTCACTTGGCAAGTAATGGAGAGATGTTTCCATAGCTTTGTTAGGGAGGTCGTTGAAGGACTGTCCTTTTTTTTTTAAAAAAAGCAAAAGCTAAGTGTGAGCTACAAAGGGGTCCAATTAGGTTGATCCTCATGGGAGGATCCTAGGGGTAAGAGGACCCTGGATGGAGTAGGCTTTGCCCCGTCTGTTTTCCTGAAATCAAATCTTCAAAGGGTCAACATGGAAATCTTCTCTGCTCAGATTTTAATCTAAGACAGAGGAAAAAAAATTGGGAATTTTTGTAGAGGCGTGTGGGGAGGGGGAGAATGTCTGGAACCCCATCCTGCTTGTTTTCCTTTCCCTGAAGAGATGGCCTCTCACTACCCCACAGTTGCTCAAGGTGGGACAGATACTAAGTCCCCAAAGCTCTCTTATGAACAAAAGACTTGCACGTTTCACCAATCTCTGTGCCTACCTGGAGTTTCACTTTGGGCATATAAACAGTGTCCATTAAAGGAGACAATAAGAAGCTGACTGGCATTTTCCCATGTAATCCAAAGTCAGCCTGTCCCATTATGGCGTGATACTCTGACCCATAGCAGAAGCCCCACTAGGTCAGACCACAAGGTCCGTTCTGTTGCAAAAGGGCACTGTGACACTTGTTCCAAATGGAGGCAAAAGAGCAGAAGCCAGCCTTTTCAATAACACATTTTGCTTGTTTACGAGCGCAGACGCCCATTAAAGGAAAAGGCCAGGATGAATGCAAACAGAGTCCAGCCGAGAAATGAATAAATGCT
This sequence comes from Zootoca vivipara, assembly GCF_965207765.1. Classification (NCBI taxonomy): domain Eukaryota; kingdom Metazoa; phylum Chordata; class Lepidosauria; order Squamata; family Lacertidae; genus Zootoca; species Zootoca vivipara. The sequence continues at coordinate 57,415,095 of NC_142589.1, read as the reverse complement.
AATATGTACATACTCGCATGCTCCACATAAATGACTCTGCATACATTCTAAGCTGGTCCATTCATGTGCATGCTCACATTGTGCGACCCTCCCCGTTATGCACACATATACAAAGAGAGACATGCTTAGGTCAATGGGAATTCTTTGGCATGACTGCCGAGCCAAATTGTGAATTGCTTTTCAGATGAAATACCACTCTGGAAGCATCCAGTGCTGAAATGAATACAGTTTTGAGCAGGTTAGGGGAGCGGAGGGAGGGGGAGGGAAAGGAATGTCTTACGTGACTTCTCCGGAGAGTTAATTGAAGCCGTAGATCAAATTGCAATAATGAGGTTGGAAAGTTGCATCATCTTGTGAATAAACAATTGGGTAGCAATGTGGATGAGGGAGGGTCCAATAGGCAGGGCTGGCCCAACCCAAGAGGAAGCAGAGACAGCTGCTTTGTGGAGCAGGATTCTAGGGGTTCCAGCTAATTCGGAAATCTCCCAAGGGAACCTCAATTCTTGATGCATCGCTGAACCTTGGATCAACATGGCCTGATAGGGCGATCATTATTTATCATGCTGCCCATTTTCTTGACCATAAGTCCCTTTTACCCGCTCCTTTCAAATGGATGGAGTGAAAGCGTATGTGCACATTACAAGGAAAATGGGTTTGCAGACTGGGAAAATTCCTTGCAAAGGGAACATACCCCTCTGTTTGCCCCAAACTTTGTTGCCCTGAAGATAACATTGGACAAGAACAAAGGAAAGTCGCTTTATAAATAAGCCACAACATTATTAAATGAAATAAGAATGTAAGAAGAGCCTCTCTAGACCAGCATCCTCTGCCGTTGGCCAAGCAGTTGCCCATGGGAAACCTGAAAGTAAGATTTTTCAGCACTTTCCCCATTTGAAATTCCCAACAACTGCTGGCCGCTTGCCACAGACACTGCCGATCGCACACCTTGTTGCAGCCTCCAACTGTCTGCCTGCTCACTGCCACCAACAGCCCACCTGCCCAATTGCCACAGCCAATCACCAGTAGGCCATGCCGCAGCCACCAATCACCCGCTCAATCGCTGCTGCCAATCTCCTGCTTGCTGCTGCCATTAATCACACGTCCCCCCACTGCATTCACTATCTGTGTATAAGACGACACCCAATTTTTGCCTTTTTTATTTTTAGCAAAAAGCATTGTTTTATACACGGAAAAATATGTTACATCTCGTGGGAGCAAATTCCATAGTTTTCCTCTTATGTGGCCCACTGGTCTTCAGAAGATGCCACTTTGACTTGGAGACTCCGCTCCTTCCCCAGCTTGTGCTGCTTTGAAACAAGTGCCTTATCTTACCACAGCTTTACATAAGAGGGCCTTCAGCATTTCCCCATAAAAAGTATACATTTTATTAAGCATTTCCCTTTTTTGTGGAGCCGATAACCACAAAATCCAGAGGAATCTGAAGGGCAACTGCATTCTGGTCTGTGTAGTAGTTCATGCGGTACAAATTCAGTTGGCTCACTTCATCTCAACTCAAAAAGGATAGTGTTGGGCAAGATCCAGAAATGGGCAACCACAAAATGACCAAAGGTATAGAGCAGCTCACCTATGAGGAAGAGTTGCAGCCTTTGGGACTTTTTACATTGCTCTGAGGCAGCGGGGCTCTCTTTCAGTCCAATAGTCATCATTCCCACCTGCTTCCTGATTGGCATGCCCTTTCTCTTAAGTGGTAAATTATACTCCCCTTGCCACAAAAGGCCCCATCCTTGCTCAGCTGAACTCCAACAAGACTTAAACAATTTGAATGGTGAAGGGATTATTTATGGGGGAAACCTATTGTTGGGTCTGGCTTGATTTATTTTAATGCTTGCCATTAAACATCAGAATGGTCGTCTGCTTCCCCCAGCCCTCATGCTGCGGTTCTAGCTGAGGAAATAATAACAGCCCTAGTTATTGGTGCTGTGAGACTGCAGCTGCCAATTACATTGAATTATACATTTCGGTTTGGGAATATAAAATAATTAGTTTCATAAGGCTGGAGAAAAATGGCTCATTCGGTAGGAAGAATCCTCTTTCTAAATGCCCAGGATGTTTGTTACGGTTGTAATAAAGGGGATCTATGTATAGTTTGGGGCCTGCATTAAAAGATGATTTCAGTGTCTTTCGTGATTGCCCTAGTAATATCTCAAGTGGGGGGCTGTTGTCACAGCTGGCTGAGACATGAAGCAAGAGACCTTTGCAAAGCCAGGTTCAGGAAGCTAGGTGATTTTCTTTGTTGGTGTCCGATGGATTAAGGCAGACCATGACACCATCTGGAGAAGACAAGGGCTGAAGCTCTGTGGCAGAGAATCTGCCTTGCATGTAGAAGGTTCCAGGTTCAATTTGCAGGCACCCTGGAGATCTACTTCCAGTCAGTGTGGACAATACTGAAGTAGGTGGTCTGACTTGGTATAAGGCAGCTTCCTATGCTCTATGTTCCACTGTCCATTTCTCCACCCAGAAACATCCAAATTGAGGTTAAATGTTTGGCCCAATTGATTGATTGATTGACTGATTGATTGGGTTTTATTCCCCAGCCATAATTACTATCTAGAGCAAATTGGGCTGTCAAGGCAGGTAACTGAAATAGTAGCATCCAGGCCCAGAAGGGGAGATGTCAGAATGTCAGATGAGTTGGGTGACCAGAAGGGACAGCTGAAAACCCTGCATCATAGTCAGGCTTGCACAATTAAACAATCCTTCACTTAAAAGAACCACAGAAAACATTTCTCCCTCCTATCATCCCTTGTCTGAAACCTTTTCCAGCCTGAGGACCACATTCCCATCTGGGCAACCTTCTGGGGGCCACATGTCAGTGGGCAAGGCCTGGGGCAATTGTGAGTAGAGCAATGGCTGCAGCTCTAATCATGCACAATAGGCTACAGAAAAGTCAGAGTTTTCTGCATGTATATGTCTGCACATAGATCTCACTATCCAGGCAAGAAAGGGGCATTAGGTCCAGTCCACCCATGAGGCAAAGTGAAGCGACTGCCTCAGGTGGCAGGATCCATAGGGACAGCAGATCAGGTCTTCAAGGAATGCACTCCTTGGAGGCCAGATCTGTGGTGTGCTTGGTGGTGCCTCATCATGCTGCCTCTACAGCAGCTTCTCGGTGAATAGGGCTCCTCCTAAGGAGGAAGTGGCAGACCCTCTGGGGTATCTTGGGCTCTGCACTTGCCCATCATGATCCAGAGTGGGTCTCTTTTCCTCCTGTGATGACCACCAACCATCAGGTGAGTTGGATTTGATCCCCGCATGTTTCCAATGCAGATCTTCACTCACCCCTTCTTTCCTGGTGGGTGGATAGAGCATGATTTTGGGGTTTGCTTCAGGTGCCAAAATGTCTTGGGCTTAACCCTGAGGGGCAAGGACACATTATTCTGGGCTCCTTTGGGAGGGAAGGCAGGATATAAATTAATAATAATAATAATTCCAGCTAAGCAAAGTACTTGAGGAGGTGTGGAGCAGGGCCAGTGAGAGGTGCGGCCTGACAAGAGGGAGTGTGGCTTGGTGAGAGACCTGAGGACCCGATAAGGAGGACATTTAGCCCACAAGCCTGAGGTTCCCTAGGACCTGCCTTTGATGGCATCTTCATAAGGCTTTATTGTCATTTGCAAGTCAACTCACCACCACTTGCCAAGTGTGTATGTCTACTCTGCACAGGTGTGGTCAGGAGACTTTTTTGAGCATAATTGTTAATGTTATTACGGTACCTCTCCCCAGAACAGTTCGGAGGGGTATGGGAGTCAAATATTATTTAGAAACGAATGTGCAGGCACTCGTTCCTGAGAGAAACTCTTCAAAACAGAGAGGATATAATTACCACAATGTCTCAAGACAGCTGGCATAGTTTCCTTAGGGGGCTTTTTTGCCTCCTGAAATTAAAATGACTTTAATTGAAAGGAGTCCGTGCTTTTGGATTTATATAGCTATAACTATATAACTAGGGAAATCTTATGAAATGGGGGTGAGGATAATTCCTAGTCCCACACCATGTAATTCTGACATATTCCTTAAAATTAAAATGATTTTAATTGAAGGGTATATTAAAAATAAATAAATCAGTGAGCCTCTCTCCCAACTCAAGCAATATTAATTGCATATCACTCTCTGATTTTCATTTTCTTCATTGACATTTTACTCACACACATTTACTTCCCTGAAAATTTCCCTGTACCTTAACCCCACCCACCTCTGCCCTGCTCAAAAGACCTAGGCAGTATAGCATCCTTCATCTTAAAGGCAACTGAACATATGCTATTCTGAGAAAGTTCCATAATATCCTTTCACAAAGTCCAAAGGATAAAAAGAATAATGGCAAGAGTTCTTTCAAGAACAGTTAGGATATTTTCCCATTAGTAAAAGGTCTCTGCTGCTCCCAAGCTGTGAAATCAAGTATAATGTGAATATATCCATATGTGTAGCCATCAAAAGATTCACCTGTAGTTTTTCAGATGCAGATCAATCTGTTTCAGATTTCCTCCATGTCATTCTCTTTTGGTTCCAAATCTGTTAAATCTAAAGCTCTGTTTATCTCCCATCCCCTCTTGACTATCATGGAGAATCTAAAAAAAGCTATAACTATTTCCCCTTTCTTCACTAAGTGGGTATATTGGATGTGATGTTGTTGTTATACTTGCAGTGGTTTTGACTGTTTTTATTGTATTGTGAATTTGCTTTATAGGAAGCAATTTATAAATAAACTACTACTACTGATGGTGATGATGATGATTACGTCAAAGGAGCCCCTCCAGAATGGATTCAGCCTGCCAAATTCCAGGCAAGTCCACCCGGATGTTTTCATGTAGCGAAGCTTTAATTTTTAATATATTTCTTTAAAAAAAAAAAAAAGAACTGGTGCAAATCGGAGAGCTATTTGCCCTTCTGAGGGGAGGGGAGCTTGCCGGATTTCAGCCAGATAGCTGTAGCAGTTCTCCTTCATGTGTGGGAAAATAGAAAATATGTTCTCCCCCCACCCCATATTTACTTACTTACTTTTACTTATTTACCTATTTGGTGAGCAATCAGTTTGAAAACTGGAGGATTTGAAGAAGGTGCTCCTGGGTAAGAAGCTTGCCAAGGTTCAGACAAATTGTTCCTGGGGTTATCAGATGATTTTATTTTATGTTATATAAAATTGGAAAAGTCACCATTTTCTCTCACCACTGTTGCCCCTCCCCATCCCAGAAAATCTGTCTGTGAAGAAGAGAGTGAGAGCAAGAGATGTGCAGGGGGAGGGTCCAAGGGTGTGACTTTGGCAAGGTTTGAGCTGGGCTATGTGTCCTTAGCAGTGCCGGATTTACATATAAGCTATAGCTTAGGGCCCCACTCTCTTGGGGGCCCAAAAAATTTAAAGAAAAAAAAAACCTGGATGTACATTTCCAAAATATAAGATAAAAAACAAATAAAACAAAACCTACATACAGCAACAATGTTTTGTGTTGTGTAGGCTCCTATGATGTAAGCAATCTAAGCCTGCTGGTCTGCTCCCTATTCAACACAAAAAGCAGTGACAATTTATTGTTGACAAAGGACAGCTGGACATATAAAGGGTCCCATAGTGGGACGCAAGTGGCACTGTGGGTTAAACCACAGAGCCTAGGGCTTGCCGATCAGAAGGTCGGTGGTTCGAATTCCCGTGACGGGGTGAGCTCCCATTGCTCGGTCCCTGCTCCAGTGTGGTGTGGTGGTTAAGAGCTATAGACTCGTAATCTGGGGAACCGGGTTCGTGTCTCCACTCCTCCACATGCAGCTGCTCACAGGGTGTTTGTGTGGGGGTGGAAGGGAAAGGAGAATGTTAGCCGCTTTGAGACTCCTTCAGGTAGTGATAAAGCAGGATATCAAATCCAAACTCTTCTTCTTCCTGCCAACCTAGCAGTTCAAAAGCACATCAAAGTGCAAGTAGATAAATAGGGAAGGTAAACGGCGTTTCCATGTGCTGCTCTGGTTCGCCAGAAGCGGCTTTGTCATGCTGGCCACATGACCTGGAAGCTGTATGCCGGCTCCCTTGGCCAATAACGCGAGATGAGCACCGCAACCCCAGAGCATAGCTGTCAAGTTTTCCCTTTTCTCATGAGGAAGCCTATTCAGCATAAGGGAATTTCCCTTACAAAAAGGGAGAACTTGACAGCTATGCCCCAGAGTCAGGGGTCCCTTTACCTTTACCTTACCTTCAGTAGCTTAGGGCCTCATCAAACCTAAATCTGGCCCTGGTCCTTAGTTGCACCACCCACATTCAGATGTTTGCATAAGTACAAAGGTTGGAAGTGGTCATTTGTTTACTTATTGCATTTCTTAGTCAATTGTTTTTTAAGAACTTGTGCTAGGGTCAGGGTTCTACGTAGACCCCCGGTGGCGCAGGGCACCATGGCGCCGGCCTGCCAGGAGGGCGCCGCGAGCTGCACCCGCCCGCTGGCCGGCCGGTCCACCGGTCCGCTGCGCAGCTGCGCGCAGCGCCCACCTGCCCACCGCGCTGGGAAACGGGGCGGAAGGGCGCCAGAGAGATCCGGCGCACCATGGCGACAGGGGCGCTTAAGACGGCGCTGGCTAGGGTTACATTCCAGGGATAGCACGTAAAGCCAACATTGTGACTAGTCAAAACACATTGGGTTCAATGGGTGGGTGGAATTGCCAAAGGCCTGCCCCCCCTCCGATGCTTGCCCCCTTTCCTCTCCCTTATGAGTTTTTATTTCTGCCAAGAGTGTAAGGCTGAATGTGCACAAGTTAAATGTGTGTGGTGAGCTACCTGTAAAAGTTGTGAGTTACCTGTAAATGACACAAAGCTACTTATAGAATAATACCAAGATTAAAACCATTGTTTCAGGTTGTGTTAGTTATTATTAAGAGCCAGGCTGGAGTAATATAAGACAAATAACTTTATTTAAACAAGCTTGCATTCCACCCCTAACTCTCTCTGACTCTCCTCCTGTCTCTCTTTGGCTTGTGCTAAGTCAATTCCTGGTTCCCTTAATCTATGCCTTCCCTTTGCGTAACTAAGTTTATCTCCCTGTCTGCTGACCTACCTTCTTACTTAGTTTCACATACATCAGTAGAAGCCATTGACAAAATTTTGAAAAGTGCCCTGAATCAAACATACACAGAAGCCTCCTTGAAAATTGCAAACTGTGGCTCATCAGGGTTTTCGTTCACAGGTTTAGTTTCTAAGCACCTTTACAGGGCCGGCTCTAGGTAGACCCCCAGTGCGTCCTCCTTTTAAAAACCCTTCAGACCTTGTGCTAAAAGTGCATTGGCCTGAGCATGTGTTGAATGTTCTCTAAATACCAGGACTATGAAGCTCTCCTGGGTGGGCAGACATTTGACATTGCCAGTCCCCTCCCTCTCCTCCACTCCTCCGCCTCCTCCACATCTCTATGGGCTGCGTGGAATTACCGGTAGGCTCTGAGGGTCACATGGCTTTTGTTTTTCCAAATGTCATTTTCCAAGCATTTTTAGGTAATTTCATGCAGTGTTGGTCATTTGTTCTGTTTTATGATCTTTTTAATTATCTTATAATTTTATGATGTTCTAATAATATTTTTGCAGACTGCTATGATTTTTAAATGAACTGTTGGTTTATAAATATTTTTTATAAACAAACAAATGTGATCCATAGGTCTCAGTTCCCCAGCATGGTCATAAAGGGTTTTCCTGATTTGTCTGCTGTCTCTACTTCCTACCAAATTGGGCTAGCATCTATGAACCAATCCTATGGCCATTTAAGGATCTAATTTTATTCCCTTTTTTGTTTTGCTTTTCAAATGTTTCGGCACTCGGTGCTTTCCAGCTGTTTGCATTACCCTTGTCTCCTCCCATAAAACTTAAATGTTCTTCTCATTTTATTACAAAAAAGAAGGAGGAGGATGGAAGTTTAATATTCTTTTCTCCCCCGAGAAGTTGCTTCAGGGCTTTGTCACTCAGCCTTCCCTGTGAGAATCTGATGAACTCTTTGGTTTAACAAACTTTTCACATTCTAATCATATTCCCCCCACACCAAGAAAAATAAGAAAATAACCAAATTACATTGAAGAGACAGATGGAAATCTTTGCAATGCCATTGCAGATACATAGGGGGAAGTAATAAAAGAAAGGATGAGAGGCATGGGAGTGAGGTTTTTATTATGACAATTATAACTCTAAAAACATTTGAAGGTAGGTGGTGAGCTTGCATACTGTACTAGCTTACTGTTTCTTTGCAAAACCAGCTTTTTATTTGAACTGACCAAGAATGGGTCTCTGACATTTTAAATCCCTGCCCCACCCCATCTCCCAAACCCTTTGAACCTATTTAACTTTAGGAATTGGTGCTTGAGGTTGTTTTCTTCCTCTTTCCTCCCTCTCACTTTTTTCCTTTAAAAAAAAATTATTTTAGATTGCAACCCTATGAGCAGTGAGTTCTGGTTTTAACTGACCATAAGGCAAGTAAGCTGCTCTAGGAAACTTTGTGGTTGAAGAATGGATTGCAAATGCTACAAACATAATACAACACAACACCACACAACACAATAATGTATTGGTTTGCATTTTTAAGCAAACCATCCTAATTTGCTGGTCCCAATGTAGATCAGAATGCAGCTGACAGACTGTACACGTCTCTGAATTTTGCAATGAAGTTTTGTTTCAAAAATGTATAAAAAATGTGACCCTTAGAGGGAAATGTGCTGAAAATCACACACATGCATATTTCAGGGGAAGGAATCCTGCATATAGAATGAGTGCAATTCAAACGCCCATTTAACATGGCAGTGTATTGTTTTTAAAGTAGAGGTAATAAAGCATGTGGGAAATGGTGGGGGCGGAGCGTTGTAATAGGAGGATGAAACCGCTCACCCCATTTCATTCCACTTTTTTTAAAAAAAAAACACACACACCAGCATTGATTTCTTAATTATTATTATTTTTTACAATGTCTCTGGAAATCTTGTGCAATTTTGTTTCAAACAAAACTACTGAGCCAAGACTACTCATAAGTTTTCAGTCAGGTATTTTACACGCAAGAACTTTAAGTGGTATCGTAATTTCATGATACATGATACATACATGAGGAAAGTAACCCAATTTATGAGAACAGCAATTTTACTGGAGCAGTCGGCATGTGAAAGCAATCAGAGTCTTGGGAGTAAGGAGCTGAAGTTACACACACTGTGGCCCCTGCCATCAGCCAGGCGCTCGAGGGCCATAGGGAAGCTGCACCCTCTGCACCCTCTGAAGGATCTCATAGAAAGGAGAACAGTCTTGACCCTGGCATCAGAACCCCCTTCTTCAAGGGAAAAGATTGAGGACTCTTGAGACAGAAGTTGGAGGCCATCACTGCCTCATGTGGAAGTGAGTTCCATAGTTTAACTATGTGCTTCACAAAGTACTTTATTTTTATTTGTTCTGAATCTTCCAACCTTCAACTGCATTGGATGCCTAAAAAGTTCTAGTACTATGAGAGAGGAAGGGTTTTTCCCCTCTACATCCACTTTTTCTCTATGCATAATTTTATAAACTTCTGTCATGTCACACCGGTAGTTCCAAATGCTTGCAAAGAAAATGCTGACCCCTCTCCCCATAGATGGGTTGCTCCGTCCCCTGATTATTTTGTCTGCCCTTGTGTGGACTTTCCTACCTTTCCAAGATCCTTTCTGAGGGCTTCACAGAGGATCACTGCGTTTCCGACTAACCAGAAACGTCTCACCACCTTCCATCAACTCAAGCAGAATGAAAACATAATCAATATTAACATCTAATAATAAAATTGTCATAATGGAAGCAATACTCATGAAGTAGTATATATGCAAGATTAGGATGTGGGGAAGAAATGTAAAATTTTCATGAATACAGCAATGAGAGCAGGATATTCAAAGTCTTATTATTGTTGCTAGGAGCTAGTGTGCTTGCTTTATGTCCCCAGCTACCATAAAATATAAAAATTTAGAACTGCTGATAGACCAGTTGGCTCCCCACCAAGAAATTTGTGTTGTAATATTCTTCTGGAAAAGTCCTCCATTTCCATGTGCTATAAATTCACACATTCCACTTGGGGAAAGCAGAGAAAAATAGAATGATGTAAATTCTCAATTTTTATGCTGTTTGTTTGGATCTCTCCCCTTGTTATTCCAATTCATCAAAAGGATTTTCAATTTCATATATATCTATATATCCTGATATTGGGGGGGGGGGACTTGGCCTTGAATGAATTGCTGTTGCGTTACAGAATGTTCACAAATATTCTAACTGATGATAGAGATAGGCATGAAGTGCTGAATGCAGCAGCTGGAAATTGTGAAATGAGAGACGAGGGATGGACAGGAAGGAAATGAAGTTTGGAAATAGAGATTTAGGACCAGGATACTAAGAAGTTTAAGACAGTGTTCTCAAAGCTACGAACATGAGTTTGACCAAACTGCGGGAGGCAGTGGAAAACAGGAGTGCCTGGTGTGCTCTGGTCCATGGGGTCACGAAGAGTCGGACACAACTAAACGACTAAACAACAACACTAAGAAGTTATACACACACACACACCATGTTAGGACAACTTAAGTATCTAGTGCTAATAAAATTTGGGGACCCTTTTTTCAGCTCAATATTCCAGCTTCTGCCACTGACCTCAAGGATCATGGGATGGAGAACACACTTGTCAGGTCTAGCTTGACCATGGCACATGCAGAGATTTAAGAAGGTTGCACTGTTTCTATTCCACTGCAATCTGTCCTCTTCCCAAAATTACTTTATTGATGTTGCTGTGTACTGTAGGAAATTTACATAATTTATGTAATATTATTGGGTAAATTATGTTGGCATTATGTTATTTCAGTGCAAAAAAAGCTCAATGAAAATGAGGCAAAAAAGTGATTGATGATGTATTGTTTGTGAACTGAAAGCAACAACATCAGTAAATACTGATTTTATTTGCTGGATTGATTTCCATTCTGAACATGGGATGCACAAGTTAAACATTGGCATGGTCCGCTCCCATTTTCATTTGAGTCTGAATCCTCTGACATCCTAAGACAAATGTCACTTCTGGCTCCCATAGTTTAAACTGGTCTTAGTCCTATTCTTACGTTCTATGCACTGTCAAAATGCTACTTCGTGGCTTCTCCCCATCTTGATGCACACTGCAATGAACATCGCCTATGAGAACCTGGGAAGGCTTTGACTGTCCCACAAATGTTGTCTATGATGATTACTGAGAATCAGAGTTTACTTTGGAGATTCAAATCAGAGATGCAAAACTGGCTTGATTTGGACCTAATTTGGGTCATATTCACAGGTGCCTCCCCAAGGAAGTATCACTTCTAGCCATAGGCAGGGGAGACCAGATGTATTTCTGGAATTACTGATTGCCTTGCAGGAGGCCGCTCTCCCCATGAGCCTCCCCCCCCCTAGGATTTCATCATATGTAGGCATTGATTTCAATCACTAACCTATTTCCATGTATAACTCTCGCTATTTTTAAGCCTGAATAGTTCATAAATAGCATCACAATTTTTTTCTTTGCTACCACTGGATGGGGAGGGCAGAAGGTGTGACATACTGGTGTCCTACTTTTCTCTTTTTTTAACTTTAGACTTCCCCAGGTGTTAAGCTTGCTGCAGCTTTCTCCTGCTTGCCTTGAAGAGACAGCAAGGTCACAAGATCACTTATAAGGTCCAGTGTGCACACATGGTACAAGATAATGTCATTTCATCAGAGGAGCATCCTCTGATGAGAGCCAGTATGGTGTAGTGGTTAAGAGCGGTAGACTCGTAATCTGGGGAACCAGGTTCACGTCTCCGCTCCTCCACATGCAGCTGCTGGGTGACCTTGGGCTAGTCACACTTCTTTGAAGTCTCTCAGCCCCACTCACCTCACAGAGTGTTTGTTGTGGGGGAGGAAGGGAAAGGAGATTGTTAGCCGCTTTGAGACTCCTTCGGGTAGTGATAAAGCGGGATATCAAATCCAAACTCCTCCTCCTCCTCCTCCTCCTCCTCCTCCTCTTCTTCTTCTTCGGCTAGTTTCTGCCTCACTGAGCCTGTGTGGCCCATTGATACGCTCAAGGCACAAACCCATGTTTCCACCAAGGGTTATGAATCTAAATAAATGTTGGCTTCTTTGCTTAGCTTGTTCAGCTTCCAAGACACAGCACTTGAAAGATCAGTTGCAGAAGGATTGAGAAACAAAGATGGAGGGAGGGGCATTGAGAAGCAGAGAAGCATAGATGGGATGTTGCTTGTGCAAACAGGTGCTGAAATCCCCTCGGGCTCCAATCTACATTAAAAGCTGGAATTCTTCCTGATTTGGTTTTTGGGATGGCCGGCAAGGTCTGGTTTTAGCACCCTTCTGATTCCCTTCCAAACAACCGATCTCTGGTCACAGTCCAGATTATTAGAGAAGGGTCATGGTCATGCTGCTCTGCTTGATGTTTTGGAGCAGGGCCAAAAACTCAAAATGTGCATTTTAGTATTTCATGCAATGTACTTGAAGGAGCCGAAGAGGCATTAGGGATGAATGAATCTGTCAATTTCAGCATAGCTCATTTTCTCAGTTTTCCAATTTTAAGTTCGGTTTGTCACATCTCTGCATCAGTTTGGTGTTTTGCATTTTTCCTCTCTCCAAAAAACCACCAACAGTTTAGTGTACATTTCTCTTAATATACATATTTTAAATTTCTCCCCCATCCCTGAGAATAAACCCTCATCCTGCTTCTAGTAGCAACTGATATAATCGTGAAAAGGAAATGTGGCCCAAGCTGCTACTTTATGATTCTCAGTGAGGAAGATCCAGCTGTCAGCAGACTGGAAGGATGCTTCCCTTTATAATTTCCAGTGTGGTTTCATGTTATAGACATCCTTTGCGCAATAGCATCTTAGTTGGCACACTCCCAGTACGTTTCCGAGCACAATTCAAAGTGTTGGTGTTGACCTTTAAAGCCCTAAATGGCCTCGGTCCGGTATACCTGAAGGAGCGTCTCCACCCCCATCGTTCTGCCCGGACACTTCTGGCGGTTCCCTCATTACGAGAAGCCAAGTTACAGGGAACCAGGCAGAGGGCCTTCTCGGTAGTGGCACCCACCCTGTGGAATGCCCTCCCACTAGAGGTCAAAGAGAACAATTACCAGACCTTTAGAAGGCATCTCAAGGCAGCCCTGTTTAGGGAAGCTTTTAATGTTTGATGGATTTTTGTATTTTAGAATTTCTGTTTTTTTGGAAGCCGCCCAGAGTGGCTGGGGGAACCCGGCCAGATGGGCGGGGTATAAATAATAAATTATTATTATTATTATTATTACTGCAGTTGCCATGGCTGCTTTGCTTGCCTCTCCCTCTGGGCTCAATCTACACTATGTCTCAGAGAAAGAGGACAAGGCATGAAGGAGGTCCTCTTCCTTGATACTTGTTTGGAGGGAGCAGCTGCACAGGCAGCAACAGGAAGAGGGGTGGACCTTCTTGACAGGGATCCAGTGATGCTGTTTCCTGACTCCACTTCTAATAATGGCTCAGGTGGGACTGATCAAAACCAGTAGGTAGAAAAATAAGCCTTGCGTCTGAACCAAGGAGCAATGGAGCAAGGAGAAGAGGCAGCAATATCCAGGCCTGTGACCTCCAAGAGAAGAAGAAGAAGAGGAGGAGGGAGGAGGAGGAGGAGGAGGAGTTTGGACTTGATATCCCGCCTTTCACTTCCCTTATGGAGTCTCAAAGCGGCTAACTATCTCCTTTCCCTTCCTCCCCCACAACAAACACTCTGTGAGGTGAGTGAGGCTGAGAGACTTCAGAGAAGTGTGACTAGCCCAAGGTCACCCAGCAGCTGCATGTGGAGGAGCAGGGAATCGAACCCGGTTCACCAGATTACGAGTCCACTGCTCTTAACCACTACACCACACTGGCTCTCATGAAGGATTGTTGATCACATTGTAATTATAGCATGTGCCCAGGATCTCTGATAGGCTTGCTGGGCATCAAGGTCTGACTTGACCTTATAAGGGTTTTCATCTCCTTCTCAGAGACTTCAGGGGAAGGAGGGTAGAATGAAGAGGGGCGAGTCACTTCGCACAGGGCTTCTCCTCAGCCTTCTTTCTCCATTTGAAAACTTAAACCAACTTCCCTTTTGCAGTACACACTCCCACTCTTATTCCCAGGTAAGTGGGGTTAGAAAGGCAACCTAAGTCTGCAATCTTAGTTACTGCCAATCACTTTTTATCATCTGATATCTAAGCTTGCTGTTAACATAGAATAAACTCTTCCTCAAAATGAACATTCCAAACAAATTAAAAAGAGAGGACAAAAATATGTTTCTTTTCTTCACTTTTAAAGTTTTAATTTTTTAAAAAATAAACTTAATGTTAAATAGAAACATCCAAAATGTGTGTTAATGTGATTTGGTAACCTAAAGCCACTGCAAATATGCATCTCCACTTAGCCATTCAGAGAAAGGTGCTATGGTAGTCAATAATTGCAAGCGCTCAGGTACAGGCAGCAACACATCCGGTTCAGCCTATTACTCCTGCTCAAGACTGGCAGCACAAAATGTTCAATGTGAAGTAGTAAAAATGCAATTCCTGTCCTCCTTTATGCATTTCTCAGCTTCAGCAGATTTATCGTTGCCATTGAGTAAATGAGTGGTGGAAAGATGTTTCCTTTAATAAACATGAGATGAATAATGTTCCTCAGGCTCACATCAGAGAAAGTCTTGAAATAAAGTCACCTGAATGAAACTCTTTGACAAGGAAGGCTGGATATTGTGTTTACTGTCCTCATGAATTGCAATGAAACGGACTTGTTGGTGTGCAATTACTGAAGTGCAAAGCTAGAGGAGATGTGAAAGTCATCGATGCCAAGCCTCTTTTCTTGGGAAGCACCACATTTGTGAAATAGGCTACGGAGAAGCGAAAGCCGTTGATTGCACCTGAAGATCACAAAGGTTAAAAGAAATATATTGCCCTGTTTTTGTGATGGAATCACATATTCTGCATGCACTTATTTTGATGCATACTTTTGCTTTGCGATCTGTGTATTACCAGTATGTGTGTGCATTGGCCTGGTTGGCCAAAGAGCGATAAACCATTCATCCGTATACTGTATGCATTTTTGTACACGTTTCTGGTTGCAGAAATCCACACCAATATTTGGAGAAGTGTGAATTTCAATGCATTCCACTTTGCATACTGATTTGGGAAATGCAAATTAGGTAGGTTTGCAATATAAAAAATGGACTGAACTGAGTTTCTCTCCCATCTCTGTTCCTAATATGGTGATAGTAGGGTGCTGTTCAGGTGTTGTTGGACTCCAACTTCCATCAGCTTCAGCCAGCATGGCCAATGGCCAGGTATGATGGGAGTTGGAGTTTAGCAGCTTCTGAAAGTCACTGCATTGGCTACTCTTGATATGTTAGATGAATGGTACCCAGATGCACTCCAATATTCTGGCATTATGGCAGTTGTAATCTAACAACACCGGGAGATTTGCAGGTTCCCCATCCCTAAACTTGAAGTTAAATTGCTGAATGGAGCAGGGAGGTGCATTTTGCTTCTAGTCCATGTGGGCGGAGGGGAGGTATTGGGCTATATGGACCTTGTGCCTGATCCAATGAGGCTCTTTTAATGTTCTTATAGCAAATGTTTCTCAATGTAGCTGGCATGCAACTCTTCTGTCACAATAAAACCGAAACCATTATGAGATTAAACATTGTGTTAAACATTCACAAGCTACCGCAAAAAGGACATTTATGGCCACACTTGTGCTTCAGAAGCCAGTTTAGGGTGGGATTGCAGTGTAAACAAAGACAGCATACAAAAGGGATGAGGAGTGGAGAAGGAGAACTTACAGCAATGTGTCGCAGTAAGGAGGGAAGTTATACCTAGACAAGAGTGTTGCTCCCCTGTTTTCTTCTGAGGGTGGCAAGAGGAATCTGGTGGCAAATTTCTGCTCCTCTTTGCATTTGTTCCCTGGGGCCCGAGACAGTCAAGGCTGCTGAGTGGGGGAGGGAAGAGCTATAATATCCTCTCAAGTCCCAGTATGGTGGCACTGTGACCTTAAGAACAGCCCGCTAGTTCACGCCAGTGGCTTATCTAACCTGCGGCTTCCAGCAGCAAGCATTCGAAACATGACTGCCTCTCGCCATGGAAGCAGGAGATAACTCTTATGGTTCAAGCCATTGATGGTTTTATCCTACATGAATTTGTCCAAGGTTCTTCTGTGGGAGCAAGTTCCATAGTTTAACTATGTATTGGGTGAAGAAGGACTTTCTTTTATCAGTCCTGAATCTTCCAATATTCAACTTCAGCAGATGAGTTCTAGTGTTCTGAGAGAGGAAGAAAGACTGTTCTCTATCCATTTTCTCTATGCCATGCATTATTTTATAGATATCGCTTGCTCGCCTTTTCTTGAAACTAAAGAGCCCCAAATGCTGCAACCTTCCCTCATAGATGACTTGCTCCATCCACTTTATCATTTTGGTTGCCCTTTTGTGAACCTATTCCAGCTCTACAATTTCGTTTTTGAGGTGAGGTGAAGTTGTTAGGATTTCATAGTAGATTCTGTTCCACCTTAAACAGGAACAGGCTTGGAAGAGGATGTTGAATGTATCACATGATGTATATTTCCGTTGGTTGTACTATTGTAATGTTAGCCTTGCTTTCGCTTTGCTGATGGAGACAGACACGTTTGTCTTGCTTCCGAGATGCTTTAGAATAAAACGCTTGTAAATATGCAAGGACTTCTCTCTGAGTATTTATTCCTTGCTGCTGCTGCTGCCAAACCACGCTAACGCTGGAGATGAGCTCTGCAGATAACATGTCCAGACTCCAAGGAGCCTGGATCGTGTTACAGCTGGCTACCAGAGAGAAGACACCCGGCAGAGGGGGGCCTTGGTGGCCCAGGTCTTCTGCGGTTTTGCCAACAGAAGTGAGCCACCCAAATTTGCATCTCGTGGTGTGATTTGGTTCTCAGCTCAAAAAAAAAAAAGTGGAAATGCTTACTAAAATGGATGTGGGTTTTTGTTTTTAATGGGGAAATGCTGAAGGCCCTCTTATGTAAAGCTGTTTTAAGATCAGACACTTGTTTCAGAACAGCGACAGCTGAGGAAAGAGGAGAGTCTCGAAGTCAATGTGTTACCTGCTGAAGAACAGCAGGCTATGCAAGAGAGCAGGGTATTTGTTCCCACAAGATATAATGATGGTCCCCTATTTCGATGGCTTTGGACAATTTAATGGAGGATAAAGCTATCTATAATATCTTTTTTGAGGTGAGGCAACCAGAACTGTACACAGTAATGCAAATGTAGTGGTACCATAGTCATTGCATTATGATATTGGCAGTTTTATTTTCAATTTTCTTTCCTAATGAATCACTAACCTGACATCTGCCACACACTGATTCAACTCTTCAACTCCAAGGTCTCATTCTTGGTCAGTCGCTGCCAGTTTAGACCTAGGGTTTTTTTGCCCCAACATGTATCACTTTACACCCATTTACACTGAATTGCATTTGTGATTATATTGTTTTATCTAGCTCAATACTGTCGACACTGGCTGGGGTGGCAACCCCACCCTACCTGGAGATGCCAGGGATTGAACCTGAGACTTTCTGCATGCAAAGCAGATGCTCTCCCACTGAGCTATGTCCTTATGACAAGTCCACATATTTCTGAAACAGAAGATAAATATCTCCAGAGCTGACTCCAAGTTCTGAACTTCATGTGACCCTGGCACATGCTCCTTCTTTTGGCTGCAGCTCCTCAAACAGTGAAATGGAGCACCTAGTCCTCCCAAGTGCAATGTTAATTGAAACACAGAGCTGTTTTTCCGTGGTACAGCATATACAAATATTATTCCTCCTACTGGAACATTTGAACAACGGGAACAAGAGGGAAGATCGATAATTCTTCTATTAGATAATTGAAACATGCCACATGATTTACGCTAATGTACTTGTTAAGCAATAAGTAATCAGGCCCAAGCAAGCCTTGCATATGAGATGGAAATGTTTAATTTAACACTCTGTAGAAATGCCCCAAATGAGGTTATGAACTGCATGTTAGAGATCCCACCAAATTTCACCTGAAGGGAAATTCAAGGAGAATTTGAGGTGGGAGTTCCTTCTCAGGAACAGCATCTGGGGGGGGGGGTTTCAGGGAAGCTATATTGATTACCACAATGTGAATCCACCAGGGCAAATATGCACACACCTGAAATTGAATAAAAAGTTCTGCACTAACCTGCATAGACTGAACAATCGGGGTAGTCAACAATATCTCTTCCAGATATTACGTAGCAAATCGTCACAACTTGTAAGTTTGCGGATAGGCTCTGGTTCAGGTGATAGGAATGGTGAGAGCGTTCCCCCCAGGGGTGTAGGAAGATGGGGCGATGGGGGTGGGCAGTCGTGATGGCACCCAACAACCATCATGGCTGTCCACCCTGCCCCCAAAACACGCGCCCCGCCCAAAAATGCACGCGAGGTGGCATCATGCTTGTGGGTGGCGTGACATTCCTCGCTGGCCCGTCCCTCGACTCCGTCCAGGGGGAGCATGCACCGCAGCAGGAAAGGAGAGCGCGCGTCAGCTGAGGGAGCAAGCCAGTCCCAGCAGCCGCCCGGTGAAAACCTTGCTAGGCGCCGCAGGGCTTGCTCAGCCAACTTGTGCTCTCCCTTCCTGCTGCAGCGCGCTCTCTCCCTGGGCGGAGGTGAGGGGCGTGCCAGCAAGGGGCGTCATGTCACGCGTTGTGACGTCACGACGCTGTGGAGCGGTGCCCCTCCCCTCGGGGGGGTGTGCCTCTGCTTTGACGCCCCGGGTGCCAAAGCGGCTGACCACCTATGCTGGTGCTCTGGGTCAGCACTACCTGCAACGGTGCAGGGAGCTAGTCGAACCAGAGCCTATGCAACCACTCACCTGATGTAATCAATAAAGTGGCCTAAATTCTGCCAAAAACCAAACCAAAATTTGAGTCAAGTGTGAATTTATTTACGGGGAGGTCTCTGGGTCTGAACACGCAAGAGTGTGCTTTTATTTAAAATGCATCTCTGGGCTATTTGTGGGGCATAGGAATTTGTTCACTCCCCCCCCCCCAATATATATAGTCCAGCCCCCCACAAGGTCTGAGGGACAGTGGACTGCTGAAAAAGTTTGCTGACCCCTAGTTAAAGTGGTATATTAGTGCTTTAAATCTATGGTGTGGGCAAGCCTGGACGGTGATGAATTCAAGGAATTAACACTTCTGGGGAAAGGAGGACCCCCCCCAAAGGTTTAGATTAATTATATCTAGAACTTCAACACCACACCCCATTTTTGCTCCATTATTGAAACACATCAGGATATGCAGAGAGCTACAAACAGAACCACCATTGGAAGCTTTGCGGGCATAAGAATTTACATAAGGTTGAAAATGAATGGATCCAGGTGGCTATTTTGACTAGATGTGCTGACCCAGAGTTCCTTCTCCCCTTGTTTGTGCAGCTATTTGTCTCTAATCATATCAGATAATGGAGTAAGTCCCTTTTATGACTCTTGTTAGGAGGTTATACCAGTGACCCTGATGCAGCACAGTTCTCTCTCTCTCTCTTCCCTGAGAAATAAATTCATTCCCCATCTATGGAACAACGAGGAGGAGGGTGTGGTTGCTGATTTTTTTTTTTTTTTAAAAAAGACTGGTCGTGGCATGCAGCGCATGCACATCAAATGTGAGGCCAGTAATGAGGCTGGGCCTGGTGGGGCCAGGGAGTTAATTTCTGCTCTGCAACTAATGAGATGGCAGACAGGCGGCAAGGAAGACGCTGAGGCCGTGGGACCCATACAGGCAGCATAATTAATCCTTGCCTCGTTAAGAAGTGGTGGCACCTTCAGGACATGCTAATAGGATCCTCTGCTTCAGATTGCCCTGCATTTGTTTTGACCTCTGCTTTCAACACTAGATCTTATTAGCAAAGGGCTTCTGTCTTATATCTTACTTGTACGACAAGGCAATGTCAAAGGTGCTTTTTAGAGCAGAACACACAGTTCATATGAATGCCGCCAAGGGCTTGAAAAACACCTTTCCATTATTATTGTAGTTATTTTATTTTCTTTCTGGCTTTTGTATATCACTTTTTTTGTCATAACGACTCCCAAGTAGCTTTCATGTATCAATAAAAGATTGACAAAAGTAACCACACATCCATACTAGTCAATGCACAGTTTCATTCCATTTCCTGGTAAGAGCAACAATCCAGGTTGAAATTTCGCCTCCCTAAGGCTCCAGAAAATAGGTGGGTTTTCTCCATGTTGCAAAAACCCATTAAGGTTGCCAAGGGGAGGGAACTGCGTGATTGCAGTGCCACTGCAGAAAAGGTCCTGTTCTGGATCAGGAGCAAGTCATTGGCAAGTCTGCCAATATCTGTGTTTGGGTCAGGCTGTATGGATAGAGGCATTCCCTCAAACACTGGGTCCCATATCATGAAGAACCTTATTATTTAATGTTTGCACCTCAAATTGGGCCTGGTAACATACAGGCTTCCAGGGCAGAGCCCTCAGAATGGGTGCTTATATACCACGACACCACGGTGCCGGTCAGTACTCTCAGGGTTGCATTCTGTAGTAGCTGCAGCTTTCAAAGGGCAGCCCAATTAGAGTACATTACATTAGCCTATACAGGAGGTAACCAGAGGGTCATAATTGAGACTTTTGGTTGAAGATGGCAATGAGTAAGGCTGTTCCTCCTTAAGCTCCGCAGCCTGTTTTAATTTGTTTTGATTTTGAATAGTTTTAAAGTCAGTTGGCTCAGCTGTTAATGTTAATATTAATCGCAGCATGCAGGCAAGGAGCATATCTACTTTGTCTTTTTTACTTTTACGTGGGCTTAAAAGCCATATTTTTAATTGGAGGGCAGGCGCTGGGAAAGCATCTGTTTTGACTCAGCATTTAGTGCTTAGCTGATAAGAAAATATTAGAAGCTCGTTAGAAGCATGTTTCTCATGAGTGGGTGTCACCATTAGCCATGACAACAGGACATCTCCCCCCCCCAACTGAAAGTGAAAGCAGGAGCACCTGTATTGGCAGCCTGGAAATACTGGGTTGTACTCAACATAGTGCAAAGGTGAATGTTCCATTAACACAAGGATTTTTTCCTGCACAATGGAACATTATCTGCCTCTCCTCTCCCTGTGTGGCCCCTAAATCTGTTCTGGGTTGTCCCCTCAACCCTGAAGCAGATTTGGGGATGGGGTGGGGTGTGCATGGAGGGGAGGGATAAATTCCCTTGCGCTGGTGCTCATTTTTTGTGTGAGTGCAAG